>NC_041389.1:166656727-166798405 GCF_002162155.2 Triticum dicoccoides
GATAAACTCACATGGGATAATGTTCTAATAATGATGATCATCACACTTCTATTTACTTACAACTCGATACTAGAACAAAGATATGACTCTATATGAATGCCTCCAGCGGTGTACCGGCATGTGCAATGATCTAGCATAGCAATGACATCAAAAACATGAAAACATCATGCTAGCTACCTTACGATCATGCAAAGCAATATGACAATGAATGCTCAAGTCATGTATATGATGATGATGGAAGTTGCATGGAAATATATCTCGGAATGGCTATGGAAATGCCATGATTGGCTGGTATGGTGGCTGTTTTGAGGAAGACATAAGGAGGCTTATGTGTGATAGAGCATATCATATCACGGGGTTTGGATGCACCGGCGAAGTTTGCACCAACTCTCGAGGTGAGAAAGGGAAATGCACGGTACCGAAGAGCCTAGCAATGATGGAAGGGTGAGAGTGCGTATAATCCATGGACTCAACATTAGTCATGATGAACTCACATACTTATTGCAAAAATTTATTAGCCATCGAAACATAGTACTACACGCATGCTCCTAGGGGAAGGGTTGGTAGGAGTTAACCATCGCGCGATCCCAACCTCCACATAAAGGATGACAATCAAAAAATAAATCATGCTCCGATTTCATCACATAACGATTCATCATACGTGCATGCTTCGGGAATCACAAACCTCAACACAAATATTTCTACTAATCCACAGTCACCCACTAGCATGATCTAATATCACCACCTTTATATCGCAAATCTATTGTAAGGAATCAAACATATCATATTCAGCGATCTACAAGTTTATGTAGGATTTTATGACTAACCATGTGAATGACCAATTCCTGTCATCTCTCTAAATAGATATAAGTGAAGCAAGAGAGTTTAATTCTTTCTAAAAAATATATGCCCATGCATTAACAAATATAAGTGAAGCAAAAGAGCATTCTACAAATGGCGGTTTTCTATGTGAAGAGAAACATGCAATCCAAACTTCAAATGATATAAGTGAAGCACATGAAGCATTCTATAAAGCCATACTCAAAAGATTTAAGTGAAGTGCAAAGAGCATTCTATAAATCAACCAAGGACTATCTCATACCAGCATGGTGCATAAAATAAAAGTGAAAACTAAATGAAAAAGATGCTCCAAGACTTGCACATATCGCATGAACGAAACAAATCCGAAAACATACAGATACTTCTTGAAGAAAGAGGGGATGCCTTCTGGAGCATCCACAAGCTTAGACGCTTGAGTATCCTTGAATATTTACTTGGGGTGCCTTGGGAATCCCCAAGCTTGAGCTCTTGACTCTCCTCCTTTTCCTCATATCGAGACCTCCTCGATCAAACACTTCATCCACACAAAACTTCAACAGAAAACTCGGTAAGATCCGTTAGTATAATAAAGAAAATCACTACTCTAAGTACTGTTGCAGACCAATTCATATTTTGTTTTTGCATTGTGTCTACTGTAATATAACTTTTACCTGGCTTAATCAACTAATAGAAATTGATAGTTTCATCAAAACAAGTAAACTATGCATCAAAAACAAAATCTGTCAAAAACAGAAGAGTCTGTAGCAATCTGAACATTCACCACACTTCTGGTACCCCAAAAATTATACCAAAATTGTGAAACATAAACAATTTGTAAATAAAGACAGTGCAAAAAGTTTCAGAACCGTTTCACGTTCCAGTAAAAAATGTAAAATTGCGCACTACAGCCAAAGTTTCTGTCCTGCACCGCACAAACCAACAAGCATTGTAAACATCCTAAAGGCAAACCTTGGCACATTATTTTTATAATACAATGGAATTGTACAAGGGGATAATTATTTTTGATGAAAAGATTCTTTAATTAATATTCACAAAGTTTCCATGAGCATGAACAAAGTTCAAGGAGCTCCCCCACTTTAACAATGCTTGTCTCTCTCACTTTCACTTTCCTTTTTGAAAAGTTTTGGGTTCCCCTCTTTATTTATTTTTTTGATTTTAGACTATATAAAAGCACTCAACAGAAATAAAGGACTCTCTAAAACTTCTGGGTTGTCTCCCTGGCAGCACTTTCTTTAAAGCCATTAAGCTAGGCATAAAGTGCTCAAGTAATGGATCCACCCGGATCCCGAGGTATATCAAAGCCAATTTTAATTAACAATGATTTGTAATTTAGTAGTGAGCACAAAGTAACATATATCATGCAACAACGAAGTCTAACTCTCTTCCTATGCATCGGCATGTCATAAAAGAACAATTCATGCAAACATAGTAAAGGCTAATGCATAGTATAAACAGTTTCTTGCAATTTTATCATGTGGGAAACATAGAGAGGTGGAGATATAGTTCCTCTCTCATAATAATTGCAAGTAGGAGAAGCAAGCACATGCATATTATATCTATCAAAATCATCATGTGTAGTAGTAAAACACAACCCATAAATATAATCCTTAATAAGCACAAACTTCTCCAATATAGTGTAGTCGGGAGAATTCAAAAAGATAATAGGACTATCATGCATGGGTGCAATAGCAACAATCTCATGTTTAACATAAGGAACTATAGAAAGATCATCTCCATAAGCATAATTCATATTGGCATCTTGGCCACAAGCATAGCAAGCATCATCAAAAAGGGGTATTTCAAAAGAATCAATGGGATCATAACAATCATCATAGCATTCATCCTTCGGTATGCACGAAGGGGAATTAAACAATGTATGCGTTGAAGAGTTACTCTCATTAGAAGGTGGGCACGGGTAGCTAATCCGCTCTTCCTCCTTTTGTTCTTTTCTCTCCTCATCATCTTTTTCACCCAATGAGCTCACAGTTTCATCAATTTCTTCTTCCATAGATTCCTGCAAAATATTAGTCTCTTCTTGGACATCGGAGACTTTGTCAATAAACGCATCAATATCGGCATTGTATTCATAATTCTCATAACAATATTTAAGTATAGCAAAATTTTCAGGTCTGTAAACAACATCATCAAGATTTTCACACTCTTTAAACACAGATTCAATTTCGTAAGCACCCATAAAAGCAACGAATTCTTCTATTTGTTCCACATCATAGTAATCATATTTACCATTAGCATAAGAAGTTAAGGTTTCATTATCATTAAATTTGCATGAAAATGGAAGGTGTGGAGCCTTCATCCTAGAGTAACAACTATAATCATATCTCAAGCATAGTTGCCTAGCATACCAATATAACATATACATTTGATCCCATAATAGTTTCCCTTTTTGTGTCAAGCGATAATCCCTAAAGTATTCACGTTGATCCAACGTGTCTCCCATAACATAATTGAATGGGGTTTTCTCAGGATTATCAAAGTAGTACATAATATCTTTCACGTAATGAGGATCGAGGGTTTTAGGAGGTTCCCCATCTCCATGAGTAGCAAGTACACCTATTTTTTTTTGGTATTTCGTGTTCCATATCCGTAACTAAAGGTAGAAAACAACTAAGAACAACAAATAAAAATTACTTAGTGATAAAGCAAACAAGCACACACGAGAATATTCACCCCACGCTATGACTCCCCGGCAACGGCGTCAGAAAAAGGTCTTGATAACCCACAAGTATAGGGGCTCAATTGTAGCCTCTTTAGATAAGTAAGAGTGTCGAACCCAGCGAGGAGCTAAAGGTAGAACAAATATTCCCTCAAGTTCTATCGAGCACCGATACAACTCTACGTACGCTTAACGTTCGCTTTACCTAAAACAAGTATGAAACTAGAAGTACTTTGTAGGTTTTGTTGGATAGGTTTGCAAGAATATAAACAACACATAAATAAAAGCTAGGGTCTGTTTAGATAAAGTAGTAATAAAATAAATATAGCGAGTGTGGAAAAGTGGTGGTAGGAGTTGTGGAATTGTCCCCAAGCAATTGACTACTTTACTAGACCGATAACAAGTTTTATGTGGGAGAGGCATAAGCTAACATACTTTCTCTTCTTGGATCATATGCACTTATGATTGGAACTCTAGCAAGCAACCATAACTACTAAATATCATTAAGGTAAAACCCAACCATAGCATTAAAGCATCAAGTCCCTTTATCCCATACGCCACAACCCCCTTACTCGGGTTTATGCTTCTGTCACTCAAGCAACCCACTATAAGCTAATCATGAACGTATTGCAACACCCTATAGCGGGAATCCCTCACGCTTGCGTGACACAGAGGGAACAATAGGACAGCAACATACCCACATGCAAATTAAACCAATCATAGCAATTCACCAATTACCGATAGGACAACAAATATCTACTCATATATCATAGGATGGCAACACATCATTGGATAATAATATGAAGCATAAAGCACCATGTTCAAGTAGAGGGTACAACGGGTTGCGGGAGAGTGGACCGCTGAATATAGATGGGGGAAGGTGATGGAGATGTTGGTGAAGATGATGGAGGTGTTGGTGTAGATCGCGGTGATGATGATGGCCGCTGGCGGCGTTCCGACACCACCGGAAGCGAGGGGGAGAGAACCCCCCTTCTTATTCTTCTTCTTTGTTGACCTTCTCCCTAGATGGGAGAAGGGTTTCCCCTCTGGTCCATGGTCTGCATGGTGTGGGAGGGGCGAGAGCCCCTCCGAGATAGGATCTGTCTCTCTGTCTCTCTCTGTTTCTGCATTCCAGATTCTGGCCTTTTACTGTTTCTTATATTCTCGAAGATCCGTAACTCCAATTGGGCTGAAATTTTAACACGATTTCTATCCGGATATTAGCTTTCTTGCGGCGAAAGAAGGGCACCAACCGCCTTATGGGGTGGCCACGAGAGCCCAGGGTGCGCCTGACCCCCTAGGGCGTGCCCCCTGCCTCATGTTCCCCTCGGGGATCGTCTCACGTTGATTCTTCTTCCCAAAAATCATAAATATTCCAAAAAAAATCTCCGTAAGTTTTTATCCCATTTGGACTCCGTTTGATATGGGTTTTCTGCGAAACAAAAAACATGGAATAAACAGTAACTAGCACTGGGCAGTGGATCAATATGTTAGTCCCAAAAATAGTATATAAAAAGTTGCCAAAAGTATATGAAAGTTGAATAATATTGGCATGGAACAATCAAAAATTATAGATACGATGGAGACGTATCATTGGCCTCTTATGATCCTCAAGAACGTCTAGGTCAGCGACAAATCCCGGAAGATGGGCTGAGAGGAGACGTGTGCATTGTCGGGCAACGCCGCGGCAACCTCCTCCGAGCCGACGGGCGTGGCGGCCTCGATGTCGACGAGCCCACTCTTGGTGCTGACGGGCTCCTGCCCTTCAAGGTTGGCTGCCCTGCCTACACCCATGAGCCGCGGCAAGTCTGTTGGCCATCCATTTGCATGTTCAAGCCGGAGATACCTGAGAAGTACGACGGAAGACTGAACCCGGTAGAGTTCCTGAGCATCTACACCATCGCTGTTCAGGCTGCCGGGGGAAGAGATGAGAAGGTGTTCGCCAACTACTTCCCGTTGGCACTCAAATCCAACATGAGGTCTTGGGTGATGCACCTGCCGGAGAAGTCCATCTCATCGTGGGTAGACCTATGCCATGAGTTCATCCGCCCTTTCACCGGTGTCCACCAGGAGCTGGGCCGCCCCGGTGATCTGCAGCTTCTCCAGTAGAAGGAAGGAGAATCCCTCCGTAAGTATTTACAGAGGTTCAGTGAAGTTCACAGGAATATCCCAAGTATCCATCCGATAGCAGTGATTGCTGCCTTCCAGTCCAATGAGTGCAACCGCCGAATTTGTGCCAAGATGAACGTGCGGTTGCCCAATACTGTGACGGAGCTATACACCCTAGCGGATAAGTGTGCCCGGATGGAGGAAGGGAGGAAATTGCCTGGAGAAGAAGATTGCATTGATGTTGAGTCAGTGGATGATGATTAATCCACCAATCAGAAGAAGGCTAAGAAGCGCAGTAAGAAGTGAAGGGATAAAGCAGTATTGACTGTTGAAGGGTCAGGCACCCCTAGTACCGGCAAGATCGCCAAGACTGAGGCCCCCAGCAAGGAGGTTGCCGCGTACGCCGATTGCTGGGAAGCCGCAGCTGCCGAGAAGGCCAAGAAGGGTGATGGGTCGTACTACAAGATCCACCGGACCAAGGGCCACAACCTTCAGGAGTGCTATCAGGTCGAGCAGTTGGTCAAGAGACAGAGAGCAGAATATGAGAAACAAGATAAGGAAAAGGTTCAGAATGTCACTGGCAGTAAGGGCCGAGGCGATGGAGCAAATCGCCCTGGGAAGCCCTTTCGGAAAAAAGGAAAACCCGCCGGGGGCCAGGAGAAGGAAGTCTATGGTGATGAGAGTGACAAGGGGGATGAATAGAAAACCGGTGAGCAGGAGTTTCAGAAGGCCACGGACGCCCTGTGCGTTGACAGAGCTGCATCTTTGCACACCTCCCATCGCCAACTCATGCGGTGGGCTCGGGAAGTCAATGTTGTGGAGCCAACGCCGGAGGCCCGGAAGCTGCTCAAATGGTCCCGTACACCCATCATCTTGGACAAAGAGGACCATCCTAGCCGCACCACTGCGGTAGGATGCCTTCCTTTGTTTGTTTCTCCAACAATTCACAACCTCAAGGTCACAAAGATGTTGGTGGACGTTGTGGCCGGACTGAATCTGGTTTCCTCCACAATTATCAACAGGCTTCAGATAGCAGAAGAAAAAGGTTACATGCACGTTTCAAGGAGTCAACCCTAGCAGGAGCTATCCTAAAGGGAAGATTATGTTGCCAGTAACATTTGGGGGAGAACTTAACTACCAGACTGAGATGTCTCGGTCGCTGGGAGTCCTCACCATCCCGTCAGATGAGAAAGATGTCATTATTTGCATGGACAAGATGTACAGGGACGCGGTCGCGGCAGAGGCTGCAACGGTAGCCTCTCCCGCCAAGGAGAGCAAAGAGAAGAAACAGGATTGCAGGACCTCTGGCAAAGAGTCCAGGAAGTGTGCCCCCTCCGAGTGAACGACACCTGTTGACGACGTGCCAGAGTGTTCCAACAGCAAGAGATCTACGGTTGCTGCTACGCAAGTGAAAAGGGTCCCGGCAGGGCTGGCTGGCGTTGATGGTACTTTCACCATCAGCACCACGCTCAATGTCAAATAGGAAAGCGCTCTCGTTGCCTTCCTGCAGGCGAATATTGATGTGTTTTCTTGGCAGCCATCTGATATCCCCGGTGTTCCCAGGAAGGTAATCGAGCACCACCTTGCTATCTGCCCACACGCCAGACCTGTTAAGCAGAAAGTCCCGAAGCGGGCCTTGGAGAGGCAGCAGTTCATTGTGGAAGAGATGAAGAAGCTTGAAGCAACTGGTTTGGTCAGAGGAGTGCTACATCCCACTTGGCTAGTGAACCCAGTAGTAGTCCGGAAGGCGAACAGGAAATTAAGGCTATGCATTGATTTCACAGACCACAACAAGGCTTCCCCAAAGGACCCATTCCCCTTGCCGCGTATTGATCAGATAGTGGATTCCACCTCAGGTTATGATTTGCTCTCATTTCTGGATGCCTATTCTGGGTACCACCAGATCTTCATGTCAAAGGAGGACGAGAGAAGACATCATTCATCACTCCATGCGGTATGTATTGCTTTGTCCGCATGCCGTTCGGATTAAAGAGTGCCGGGTCCACCTTTGCAAGGGCAGTCCAGATTGGTTTTGAACCTCAACTGCACAGAAACATTGAGGCTTATATGGATGACACTGTGGTCAAAACCAAAGACGAGCAACTCTCATTCAGGATTTGGAGGAGACATTTGCTAACCTGCGCAAGATCAACTTGAAGCTAAACCCAGAGAAATGTGTGTTTGGCGTCCCCTCCGGCAAGCTGCTTGGATGATTTGTGTCCCATAGGGGGATTGAAACCAATCCCAACAAGATCAAGGCCATCAAGCAAATCCAAGCACCAAGGAGAGTCAAATATTTGAGGTGCCTGACGGGATGCATTGTCGCGCTTAGCAGATTCATCTCCAAGTCTGCCGAGCGTGCCCTACCGTTCTTCAAGATTTTGAAGAAGGCAGGTCCCATGAAATGGACCCCTGAAGCAGATGCAACTTTGCAAGAGCTGAAGACGCACCTGTCCTCTGTGCCTACCCTGGTTGCACCCAAGCATCAGGAGCCATTGTTGTTGTACTTGGCGGCAAGAAATCAAGTGGTCAGTGCAGCCTTAGTAGCACAGCGAGAAGTGGATGACAAAGAGAGTGAGCAGAGGCCAGCAGGGCCAAACGAGGATCAGAGCAATAGCAAGCACGACAATGAAGACAATCCCAAGGACGCGGCAAGGAAGAAATTGGTGCAGCGCCTAGTGTACTTTGTCAGCTCCCTTTTACAGTGGGCTAGGTCAAGGTAATCTGTTGTGCAAAAGTTGATCTTTGGCCTCATCGTGGCCTCAAGGAAACTGCGCCACTACTTCCAAGCCCATGAGTTCACAATTGTTACTCGTTTCCCGTTGCAACGGAAAGTCTGAAACCCAGAGGCTACCGGCAGAATAGTGGAGTGGGCTTTGGAGCTATCCAGCTTTGGCTTGAGGCTTGAGAGCACATCAACTGTCTAGAGTAGGCATTGGCAGAGTTTATCGTTGAATGGACGGCAACCCATGATGAGGAAGTGACAGAGACAGTTGTCCCTGGCAAGGAATCACCCCAAGAATGGATCGTGTATTTTGATGGTGCTTTTTCCCTGCAAGGCGCAGGGGCTGGCGTGCTTCTTGTTGCCCCCCAACGGGGAGTACTTGAAGTACGTCATCTAGATGCATTTTGCATGGGAAGAAGCCACCAACAATACAATAGAGTATGAAGGGCTCCTTCCTGGACTCAGGATTGCAGCCGAATTGGAAATTAAGAAGTTGATCATTCTAGGAGACTCACAGTTGGTGGTGAGGCAAGTTAACAAGGATTATCAAAGTCCATTAATGGAGGCATACATTGAGGAAGTGAGAAGATTGGAGGAGCACTTTCACGGATTGCAAACAGAGCACGTACCCCATACGAAAAACAACATAGCCGATCATCTGTCAAAGTGTTCTGCACAAAAGCTTCCTATGGAACCAGGGACTTTTGTTCTCCGTCTTACTCAACCCTCTGTATCCCCAGCAACCATGGCCTGGAAGAGGAGAAAGTGGACACCGGAAAGCCTCTCCCGGTAGAGTTGTCCGCTCCCGGCAGAGCCCCTGCCGGAAACAACTCCTCACAGCCTGTCGGACCACCCCCTCCTGCCGGGTCCATGGACCCCACGCACGAGGCCAGTGCTCCCGCAACAGAGGAGGTGCCACTAGTCCTTATTGCCGAGCCACAGGCTCCAACTTGGGCAAGGCATATTGTCCACTTCCTCCAAACCGGAGAGCTTCCCGGCGATCAAGACGAAGCTGAAAGAGTAGCCCGAAGGGCCAGTATGTATCAGTTTGTCGATGACACTCTGTACAAAAGGAGGCCCAATGGTGTGAAATTGAAGTGTGTCTGCCAGGAAGAAGGAAAGGAACTGCTGGCTGATATACACAAAGGAATGTGCGGATCCGACATTGGATCAAGGGCATTAGTTGGGAAAGCATTCCGGCAAGGATTCTATTGGCCCACAGCTCTCTAAGATGTGGTCGAGCTAGTCACTAAGTGTGGATCCTGCCAGTTCCATTCCAAGAAAACCCACCCGCCTGCCCAAGTGCTTCAAACAATCCCTCTATCATGGCCATTTTCGGTCTGGGGGCTCGATATCCTCGGCCCCTTCCCCCGAGCAATCGGGGGCTTTGAATTCTTGTTCGTTGCCATTGACAAGTTTACACAGTGGCCGGAAGTGACTGCCGTGAGAAAGGTGACTGCTCAGTTAGCTATCAAGTTCTTGAAAGATCTGGTGTGTCGTTTTGGAGTTCCGACAAGGATCATCACTGACAACGGCACCCAGTTCATGAGCCGCGCCTTCATCAATATGTTCATGCCCTCGGATGCAAGATCTCATTTGCCTCTGTGGCACACCCTCGGAGCAATGGACAAGCTGAGAGGGCAAACGCTGAAGTGCTACGCAGACTCAAGACAAGAACCTTTTATACACTGCAGAAGCACGACAGGCGGTGGATCGAGGAGCTGCAGGTAGTTCTTTGGTCCCTCAGAACGACACCAAACCGAGCTACCGGGTAGACTCCCTTCTCCCTGGTCTACGGGGCAGAAGCAGTTATCCCCACAAAACTCATTTAAGGGTCACCTCGAGTACTTGCTTACGCCGAGATCATGCAAGATCAGCACCGGCGTGACGATGCTGTGCTACTCGAGGAGAACCGTCTGCGGGCCGCTATGCGTGTTGCATGCTATCAGCAAGCCCTGCGTCGCTATCATAGCCGAAGGGTTCATGCCCGGAGTTTTGAGGAAGGTGACCTTGTCCTTAGGCGCGTTCAGTCCGCCAAGGGTACACACAAGCTGTCACCAAAGTGCGAAGGCCCTTACCGGGTAGTACGAGTCAGCAGACCTAGCGCAATCCATCTAGAGACCAGAGATGGCACTCTGTTGAAAAACTCAAGGAATATTGAGCATCTCCGCAAGTTCTACACGTAAGGCACGAGGCTGCTGGGCCCTGCCTGGCAGCCAACCATTTGTATAGGCCTTGCCTCAGTTACATGTAACCCCTTGCACAAAGCCGGGGTGATGACCCCGTGCAAGAATAAAGAAATGATGTAGAGGGACCCCAACCTAGATTGCATGCATGCATGAGCATTTCAGATTACTGCATAAGCATTTCTTGAGCATCGGCATATGCATATAGATAGGATTGCATCCTGCATTCATTCTCATCTGCATGAAGTTACATGTTCTCACTATGGATATGGCTTCGACAAAGGAGTGAGAAGATTTCCCGGTACGGCAATCCCGGCAAGCCAAATAGATAAGTTCTACCTCTTGTCCATTCGTGTTCTGTAAGCTATAACTTGTGCATTAGAAAACCTCGCCACTCCTTTTAGACTTAGGTGCTCCCATTCCTGGCCTGAACGCTGCTTCAGTCAGGGTTGTCCTAGTTGCCACTGGTACGCGTCGGTGCTATACAAACGGTTTTAAACCCCTTTCCACGATGGCATTTGGAACCATCGCCAAGTGAGTGTGGGCAATAGGGGGGTCCTTCCCACACGACCCAGAAACCGTCGGGGATATGCTCTCCTGGCACACACGCTTGGCAAAAAGAGGTTGTGTGCGACTAGTGAGCAAGCAAATACGGTTATACGTACAGTAGTGCTAAAAAATACAATTATACACGTGAAATCGTTTCCGATCGTAAGTACATCCCACACAGTCAGCCCCCGCTAAACGTTTCCATTCGTATGTACATTCCACACAGTCCGTCCAAGGAATACATTTCTGTTAGTACGTACATCCCACACAGTTAATCGAAGAAGTACCAAACATTTGCAATGCGCACAACATCACAAACAATCAATAATTTTGAAGCGTGTGTGATAAGGTGACTATCGCAAACATTTAATTAGAAAGAACTGTGTGCGATATTGTTGTCAATAACACACGCTTTTTCTTGGCTGATTGTGTGTGCAGTGGAGATTGATCGCACACGTTTTTTCCTGGCTAATCGTGTGTGCGGTGGATATTGATCGTACATGTAGTGGATCCTAGAAACGTGTCTGATCTCCACATCTATCGCAGTCGTTTCGCTTTTGCAAATCGTGTGCAGTGTAATCCCTAATTAATCCCTAGTTAATCCCTAATTTAAAATCATCCTTTTGAATTTGAAAGTAGGCAATCACTTATTTCATATCCAACTAGGTTTATTACAAATATAGGTTCAATCACGAATGCATATTTCGATGCACAAGTACATATACTGAAGAACTACAGAAGCACCAAGTAAAGAATGATGAACCACATTTGTACTAAAGATAGTAAAGAGAGAGGCGAAAGATATTATAGTTGCTCGAGAAGCTGAAGCTGAATGCCC
Source organism: Triticum dicoccoides (assembly GCF_002162155.2). Lineage (NCBI taxonomy): Eukaryota > Viridiplantae > Streptophyta > Magnoliopsida > Poales > Poaceae > Triticum > Triticum dicoccoides. The sequence goes on from NC_041389.1 coordinate 166,668,649, forward strand.
ATATTGGGCCCTCCTCCATGCGTAATGCGCGCACGACTCTAGGCCAACCCCTTGTGATGGTTTCCATCCATCCTTCACTGTCTTCATTACGACTTCTTGATGCTCATTGTAGTTTCGATGAAATACTTTAACCTTCATTGAGTGTCCACCAATCATGTACTTTGCGAGGTAACCTTGAGTGAACTGCTTTGGGTACCACTTCGAACGAGAAAATTTCAAACATTGTTGTCTAACAACTCATTATGGGCAGTAAAAAGAGAAGGCTGCAGAGTTTGTAGTTACCATCCTACAGCTCACTCTTGTGTTGGATAGAGCATAAACAAATAGTTTGCTTTCCACCATTCGTATCTTTTTGCTAATAATCCTTATCAGTTTCCTCACTTGATGCTTGTTCATGAATATCTCATTGCCCCATACACAAAAAGGGTCGATGCGTGGATCCTTGCCAAGGGCATATGTACCTACAAGCAACAAGTCAATAAAGCTAACAAGTGTCCAAGCCTGGATCTATATGCACTACATTATGGAACGATGGGGGAGTACAAGTCGAGGGATGAAGCTAACCTCGGCGGAAAATGGTGGCCACTCCCGTTGTTGTCCTGCATAAGTAGTGGAAAGGCATGATAAGTACGGCAACCTTAACATCAAACAAATATAGCAAAGGTAAACAATATCATCTTCAAATGATAGCTTGAATGTGTTGGTTTCGGCATGCTGTTAAAGCATATATAAAATGGAAGGCAATGTTACTGACAGCAGGCTTAACAACCATCAAATATTACAATTCAAACTGGTATTGTTGAAAATGAATAGAACGTAGGTAATGCTTAAACATCACTAGATAAATGTGTAAAACTAAAATAAAGGGCATGTGTTAACTACACCAAGCATAACTGGAACCAAATATAGCCGTTCAAACTAGTATTGATGCAGTCAAGCGGCATAGTTCTGACTTGAACATAATGAACAACACATTGTGAATGACTGAAATAAACAAGGCATAAGTGATCATTATAACAACCAAATGTAGCCATTGAAAACTGGACAGAGTCTCACAGGAACCAACCTAACAAGCAAATAAAGATAAACATGGCATATGCTTGAAAATTGGACAAATGCTGACTGCAACCAACCTAACAAGCAAATACAGATAAACAAGGCATCTGCTTGAAAACTGGACAGATGCTAAAAAAGCAACCTAACAACCAAATACACATAAACAAAGCATTTGCTTGATAACTGGACAAATGCTCACTGCAACCAAACTAAGACAAAATACATATAAACAAGGCATCGGCTCGATAACTGGAAAAATGCTCATAGCAACCAACCTAACAACCTAACATAGATAAACAAGGCATATACTCACTATAAACAACCAAATATAGCCATTCATGAAACTGAAGTGGACAATTCATACTTAAACATCACATAGCCCTATTGAACAATACATTTTTGCATAACTGAAATAATTAAACACGGCACAGTTATAGCACCGCATGACAAATGCTACTACAATAAAGGGTACGGGTTGGCAAGCTAGAAAAGGTAAGATTTGCTGATAGGATGTTGCCTCACATTTCATGGATGGGATCCTTCCAGTTGGAAGAGCACAGACCCATGGTGGAAGAACCTTTGTGGGTGCCCTCCTTGTGGTCGTGGTCAATGAGATCTGACTTGGCAATTGACGATTCCAAGCCACCGCCGTAGAACATGTCCTTCAAAGATGACAAAATGGGCTCGATGGCGTATAAGGATCACAAATCCTTGAACGCTTGGCGGAGGAGATTAGCAGCAGGGCCGTCGAAGAGATCGACGACTGTTGAACCAGAGGGGATGGGGATGGACCATGTAACCTGTGACATGGCCCGCGTGAAGTTGTTGCTATCGACGAGCTTGATGTCGTAGCCAGCTTTCCCGAGATACAGTAATTCGCAAGCCCGCTAACATGAAGCCTTCTACATGGCAACGTAGTCAATGTCTTCGCCGGCTTCCGCAGTGACGTGTTGCTTCGGGATCGACAGGTCGGGGCAAACGGCGGCCACCTCACCAACGTCCGCCGGAGAGGCCATGATAAACCACTTCTTGGCCGAACGCTCATCGGGCTCCCCGGATACATGGTCGAGCTTAGGCTGCGACATTCTGGAGCTATGGATGTGGATCTGGCGGGGAGGGATACCGCAGACCTCATCTAAAAACTCAGGGGAGTGGGGCAATGGTATGTGAATCGCTGGCTAAGTTGAAATTTATTATCTAAGCTAGGAGGAACGGGCAGACCGGCATGGGTTGGCAGTGGCACCGGCGGCGACCGTGAGCTAGGGTTCCAGGGGAAGAGGGGGACAGGTGGGGAGACTGGGGGGGCTATGGTGTTTGAGGATACGCCACGGCTACTGAAAATTTTAGTAATGGTGGGCGGAGATGGTGGTGGACGATGGAGGGCGACAGTTCAAATGCCTCGGCTACTGCAATTTTACTATGAGGTCGGTGTTGGAGGAGTGTGGGCGACGTTTGAAGTACGACAGCTACTAAAATTTGGGTAAAGGAATTGACGCGGGGCGGGAGTGCCCAACCTTGCGCACGGTCAAATAAGAATATGCGTGTACGATAATAACGAAAAGTGGCGGAACCGCCAATTTTTGCAACGCTCAAGGAGGGTAGTTTGTTTTTATATTTCTAGCTAGCTGGTCTATCACACACGGTTCGTCCTAATTTCTAAATAAACTCACCCGCCTTTAGCTTGCGTAGTCGTGGTGATTTTACAGTGCACTTGCATCGCACACGGTTAAGCCAGTACCTGCACCATTTTTGCTCGCGCTTGCACAGTCGTGGTGATTTTACAGTGCACTTGCATCGCACATGGTTAAACCAGTATCTCCACTATTTGCTCGCGCTTGCGTAGTCGTGGTGATTTTTACAGCGCACTTGCATCGCACACGGTTAAGCCAGTACCTGCACCATTTTGCTCGCACTTGCGCAGTCGTGGTGATTTCACAGTGCACTTGCATCGCACATGGTTACAGCAGTACCTCCGCCATTTGATCACGCTTGCACAGTCATGGTAATTTTACAGCGCACTTGCATCACACACGGTTAAGCCAGTACCTGCACCATTTTGCTCGCGCTTACGTAGTCATGGTGATTTTACAACGCACTTGCATCGCACACGGTTAAGCCAATACCTGCACCATTTTGCTCACGCTTGCGTAGTCGTGGTGATTTCACAACACACTTGCATCGCACATGGTTAAACCAGTACCTCCACCATTTGCTCGCGCTTGTGCAGTCATGCTGATTTTACAGGCACTTGAATCGCACATGATTAAGCCAGTACCTGCACCATTTTGCTCATGCTGGTCACCCTATGGGACCTACTCCCTCCTGTCATGCACATTTGTTCTTTTAGAAACTGTGTGCGATGGATGGTGTGTCGCCGCCTAGCCTTTAATGAGTACTAACACTGGTAGCAGGAAATCGATGGGAGAAGAGGCGGGAAACCGATGAGAGGAGTGACAGGAAACGGTAGCCTGTTTAGAAAACATACAAGAGAAGGAAGCGTGAGCTAACATGACGCATGCGCACAGTGCTTACCCATGTACTACATGTGCTGTCGAAAGGGCGGAGGGTTGCCATTCAATCTGGGAGTATCCAACGGTGCAGACGTACGATCCGTGGGGTTTGGGTTCTGGCCAATCAGAACGCTCGACTCAGATTATGGGCAGCATCGGCTACGGTTTGGTAGGCACACGACTTTCGTTTGGCCTTTTTATACACTAATTGAGTTTCCTAGGCATTTAATGTCCATAATTCAAATCTGAACTACAAATACATGATCCAATTCACCAAAATGGCTAGAAAAATTATACATGTGTCCTTGGGTGCATGTTTAGGTCCCATGCCTGGAATGGGAACGAATTACAATCATACCGGCGTCTTGGCTCATCCTCAAACATTTAGAATCTTGGTTTTTAAATCCTCGTAAATCCTAAACTCACCAGAAAGTCATGAAAGTTGGCATGGTGTCACATCATGGCGCATATATGTCGTGGTAAAAGCATTGTCCAATTTGGGCCAAGCTTTATTGCAAACATCAAATGAACTCTGAAAAGGTTGAAAGTTGGCATGATATCATCATTTCACCCACATAGCATGTTCTAAAAGTTGAAAGGGTTACAACAAAAATTGGATGCACTTCGTGTGCAAAATGGACAATCTCTTTCGAAGTATCAGGGTTTCAAAGAAAACTCATCTGTTGCAAAGGGATTTCATTTTTGAACTTATTTGAACTCCAGACTTTCTGTGTGTTGAAATTGCACCATTCAAAGCCACATCATCAATTTTCAACCCTTTTTGACTTCATTTGGTATTTTTCCTGTTTTTTTATCTAAATGACCCTGAAATTGAAAAGCACTTCAAATGATCTCTGAAAAGGTTGAAAGTTGGCATGGTATCATCATTTCACCCGCATACCATGTTCTAAAAAGTTGAAAGGGTTAATGCAAAAACTGGATGCACTTCGTGTGCAAAATGGACAATCTCTTTCGAAGGCATGGTGTCACGTCATGGAACATATATGTCGTGGTAAAAACATTGTCCAATTTGGGCCAAGCTTTATTACGAACCTCTTACAAAACGGAGCTTCTCTCAACAAGAAGCCTCGTGGTTCCGATAGGGAAACGTCTTCCCCTTGTTGTCAAAACGTAATCACGACCTCTTTTCGCCTTGTATTTTCTTCTACGGGCAACATGGAACTACAACATCCATGCTGAAGTTTAAACTTATTCAGGGTTCGTTTGTCCTTTTTATACACTAATTGGGTTTCCTAGGCATTTAATGTCCATGATTCAAATCTGAACTACAAATACATGCTCAAGTTCACCAAAATGGCTAGAAAAATTGTACATTCATGTTCCCTTGGGTGCATGTTTAATTAGGTCCCATGCCAGGAATGGGAACGAATTACAGCTGTACCGGCATCCTGGCTTGTCCTCAAACATTTGGAATCTCGGGTTTTAAATCCCCATAAAATCGAAAACTCACCAGAAAGTCATCAAAGGTGGCATGGTGTCACGTAATGGCACATATATGTCGTGGTAAAAACATTGCCAATTAGGGCCAAGCTTTATTACAAACCTCTTACAAACGGAGCTTCTCTCAACAAGAAGCCTTGTGGTTCCGATAGGGAAACGTGTTCCCCTTGTTGTCGAAACATCGTCGCTCCCTCTTTTTGCCTTGTATTTTCTTCTACAAGCAACATGGAACTACATGATATCCATGCTGAAATTTAAACTTATTCAGGGTTCGCTTGGCCTTTTTATACACTAATTGCGTTTCCTAGGCATTTAATATCCATAATTCAAATCTGAAGTACAAATACAAGCTCCAGTTCACCAAAATGGCTAGAAAAATTATACATGCATGTGTCCTTGGGTGCATGTTTAGGTTCCATGCAAAGAATGGGAATGAATTACAACCTGACCGGCGTCTTGGCTCGTCCTCAAACATTTGGAATCTCAGTTTTTAAATCCTCATAAATCAAAAATTCACCAGAAAGTCATTAAAGGTGGCATGGTGTCATGTCATGGCACATATATGTCATGGTAAAAACATTGCCAATTTGGGACAAGCTTTATTATAGACCTCTTACAAACCGGAGCCTGTCGCAAGAACCCTCATGATTTCGATAGGGATACGTGTCCCCTTGTGGGCCAAACTATAATTGCTCCCTCTTCTAGCCTTGTATTTTTTTCTACATGCAACACATACGGAACAACGGGAGATTCATGCTGAACTTTGAAATTATTCAGGGTTCGTTTGACCTTTTTTATTCATTAATTGAGTTTTCTAGGCATTTAATGTCCATAATTCAAATCCGAACTATAAATATATGCTCCAGTGCACCAAAATGGCTAGAAAAAACATACATGTGTCCTTGGGGTGCATGTTTTCGGTTCGTTTGGCCATTGTATATATTACTAATTAAGTTTTCAACGCATTAAATGTAGTCCATAATTCAAATTTGAACTACAAGCAAAAAAATGGGTGGGAAATTTTACATATGTCATTGGGTGCATGTTTAGGTCTCATTTAAGTAATGGTAATGAATTACAAACTTGTCATCGTCCTGAAACATTGAGAATCTTGGTTTCTAAATCCTAGTAAATCAAAAACTCACCCAAAAAAACATGAAACTTGGCATGGTTTCATGACATGGCACATATATGCCGTTGTAGGATCGAAAGTATGTCTAGAGGGGGGGGTGATTAGACTACTTGACCAAATAAAAATCTAGCCTTTTCCCAATTTTTAGTCTTGGCAGATTTTAGCAACTTAGCACAAGTCAAGCAATCAACCTACACATGCAATTCTATGAGTATAGCAGCGAATGTAAATCATTGCATATGAAGGTAAAGGGGAGGAGTTTCGAGGGAGAAAATGCAATGTTGACACAGAGATTTTTGGCGTGGTTCCGATAGGTGGTGCTATCATACATCCACGTTGATGGAGACTTCAACCCACGAAGGGTAATGGCCGCACGAGTCCACGGAGGGCTCCACCCATGAAGGGTCCATGAAGAAGCAACCTTGTCTATCCCACCATGTGCATAGCCCACGAAGGACTTGCCTCACTAGGGTAGATCTTCACGAAGTAGGTGATCTCCTTGCCCGTACAAACTCCTTGGTTTGACTCCACAATCTTGATGGAGGCTCCCAAGTGACACCTAACCAATCTAGGAGACACCACTCTCCAAAAGGTTATAGATGGTGTGTTGATGATGAACTACTTGCTCTTGTGCTTCAAATGATAGTCTCCCCAACACTCAACTCTCTCATAGGATTGGATTTGGTGGAAAGATGATTTTAGTGGAAAGCAACTTGGGGAAAGCTAGAGATCAAGATTCATATGGTTTGATTGGAATATCTTGGCCTCAACACATGAGTAGGTGGTTCTCTCTCAGAAAATGAATGCTGGAAGTGAAGGCATGTTCTGATGGATTTCCTCACGAATGAATAAAGGGTGGAGGGGTATATATAGCGTCCACACAAAATCTAACGTCACACACAATTTACCAAACTCGGTGGGACCGAATCATAAAACTCGGTCGGACCGATTTAGTTCATGATGTGACCGTTAAGCATTTCGGTGGGACCGACATGTCAACTCGGTGGGACCGATTTCTTTAGGGTTAGGGCATAATGTAATCTTGGTGAGACCGATTACACAAACTCAGTGGGACCGACTTTGGTAATAAGCTAACCAAAGAGTTGGTTAGGCAAACTCGATGGGAACGATTCGCTCATCTCGGTGGGATCGAAATGTTACGGAAGGGAAATAGGGAGTTTGCATTGCGAACTCGGTGGGACCGATCGCTCATCTCGGTTATACCGAAACATTACGAAGGGAAACAGAGAGTTTACAATCCCATCTCGGTGAGACCGAGATCCCTATCGGTGAGACCAAAGTGACTAGGGTTTCTGGTAGTGGCTATGTCAAATGAACTCGGTGGCTCCGAAGGGATCAAATTGGTGGGGCCGAGTTTGAATTTTGGTTTGGGACATATGTGGATATGAGAAAGTGGTTGAGGGTTTTTGGAGCATATCACTAAGCATTTTGAGCAAGCAAGCCATTAAGCAACATCTCATCCCCTTTTAATAGTATTGGCTTTCCTATGGACTCAATGTGATCTTGGATCACTAAAAGTAAAATGTGGAGTCTTGAGATTTAGAGCTTGAGCCAATCCTTTGTCCTTAGCATTTTGAGGGTCCACATTCCTAATCCATGCCATGCCAAACATTGAACTTTCTGGAAATATTCATCTTGAAATAGCATTAGTTCAATGAGCTATATGTTGTTAATCATTACCAAAACCACACAGGGATAGTTGCACTTTCAGCCGTGGTAAAAAAATCGTCCAGTTTGAGAAGATGCGCACACATTAGTAGCCAACGAAGTCCTTTTTGAAACAATAAGCTGACATGTTAATATCACAAACGGTTGTATTATATGAACCGTGTCAATATTTAACCATACTCAGTGGTGTGCGTGCAGCTGTTTGATTAGACGGGACAAGCACGAGAAGTTCGCCGTGCAGGCTCAATGGGACGCATGTGAGCAGTCCGCCGCGCAGGCTCGACGGGGCGCGTGCATCCTGTCCACCTCGCAGGCTCGACGGGGCACGTGCGAGCAGCGAGGCCGCCCATGCTCACCAGGAAGCAAGCTCTTTAACCTCCATGTACCAGCCGCCGCCCGCCTCGCTCAAAACTTCGCCATTAATGGGTTAATTAAAGCGCCTGGACGGAGGTTTTTTTAGGGGTGGACAGAGGGTGTTTGGTTTCGATCCCATGGCAGCATTTGCTTTGTTCATGTTTTCAACTCATATTGCGGCCTAATTTAAATTGCCACATAGGGCAACGGATAATACAACTACAAATAAAATGGCAACGGATAGTACGACGACAAATTTACAATGGTGCAGATAATAATTTTCTTACATATTCCGGATAATTTTAAATGCCACATGCGGCAAAGTTCGGAAGACACGGGGGCAATAGAATAAGGAAATCGTAGACAACAATCTATATCACTACTGTATCTACTCTTTGATGGATCACCGGGTGATGACATCATCCAGCTCCTTCCTCATTTCCTCACGGCTTTGCTTGAAAGCAGCAACGGATTCCTCCACCTCCTGCTCGCGCTCGATCCGGATCTTCCTCAAGTCACCCATCAGTTACTCGACAACTGAAGTCAGCGTCATCCCCAAGGCACTGCTCTGCTCATGCAGCATCTTCCAGCCAGCGGCCTCCAACTCCTTCCCCGTGAGCGCCTTGAGGAGCTTCGCATTATCACCCATGAGTTGCTCGACGAGGCCGGTCGCCTTGTCAACCGAGGCATCGCTGATCTCAAGCAGCTTCATCAAGTTGTCGACCAGCTCCTGCTGCTTAATGAGGCAAGTGAGAATGTCATCGTCGCCGGCCAAGGACTTCAGCAACGCTAGCTCATCGTGATCGCCGGCACGGCGAGTGCACTTGTGAGAGCCCTCGCGTGCCCGTGAGAGCTTGTTCGAGGGCTCCACGGCGCGCCGGGACATCTCTACTGTGGCTGCTGCTTCACGGCGGGACCTCTCTAGTGCTTTCACGGCCTTGGTCTTTGCTGCCTGGTTATATGCCGACCCGAACCTCCTCCTACCGGTCATGGTGGAACGACTTGACAGGAAAGACCAGTTTTGTAGGTGATGAGGAGAGGAACTGTGAAGTAATTTTTGAGTGGGCAGTTTTTATAGCCCGACGCTAAGTGTGAACACATATTAGTTTGATCGGTGTGAACACATATTAGTTTGACCAGTGTGAACAGATTTGCAATTACTTATTGCGTTGTAATCTGCAATGTGAGGAGAAACAAAGTCAAAATTTATTGATGGTTCTGGCTGTCACACCCTGATTTTCGTGGCACAACACTAAAGATGATAAATCATGATAAAATGTGGTTTGACAAAAACTTTTGAGTGTTTTGGACTTTGCCTTGATTGGATTTTGTCTGTTGTTTGCAAGTGCTCTAAAAATCAAATAAATCCTCCAACTCCTATACTTCATCTCCTTGCCCCAAACTCTTGAGCCAATGATCATGCCATGTGTATACGACATAAAAATAATTTCTTACAAAAATAATTTGGCCAAATAGTATTTTCAAAAAATTAGTTTTTCAAAAACCCCTGAATTGAGGTTTGCACTGCAAGTACTTAATTAAGGGAAGTAAAAATCTTTCCAAAAATATATTTGACTCCTATTAGATATAGGGTACCCAGAAACCACAAAAAAAATTTAAAAGTTATTTTACTATTTTATTTAAAAGCTTTTTCTTAAGGCCAGAAATGGTCTTTAATAGGGAAAAATTATTTTATTGTTTCAAAAATATTTGACAAAAAGCTAGAGAAACTTAGTGGACATATATTGTCCATATATAAGACTTTAAACACATGGTCATGTTCAAAATATTGGTCAAATCCCTCAAAAACCCTTTCTGGATATTTCAAGTTTTTGAAATATTTACAAAGGAAATATTCTCCAAAAATTCCAAGAAAATTCTAGCACGTCACATATGACATATTAGATGATCTTGCCAAGTATCATGACTTGGAGAACAATATAACATCATCAAATTCCCTCAAAACCATTTCTGTCCATTTTGAAGTTTGAGCAACTTTACATTGCCAAACATGTCCAAATGTTCTCAAACCTTGTGAACATGCTCAAATGGTCTAATAATTAATCTAGACCAAATGAAACAAGTTGGAGAATAAGTTAACTAGATCAAAGTGCCCCAAAACCCTTCCTGTCCAGAACCAAATTTGAACTACTTTGTACTACCAACTTTCTCTCCTTGACCCCAACTTTTGTGAGCATGATCACATGACTAAATGAGGCCACCACACCAAGTGGTGCATCAAGGAGAAGTGATCTACTCAACTGGATCTACACAAGTCCATTCCTGCCAATTTTTAGGGTTTACAAAAGTTGCATTGGCAACTTTGCCCAAATAAGCTCAAAATGGGTGGAAGGCCCTAATTATATGTGACATCTCACCCTGTGGAGTCTCATGACAAGTGGAAGTCATTAACTTGCCCAAACCATCATCAAACACCTTCTGACAGAATTTTGAAATGCAAATTCCAGCCTCTTCCACTAATCTCCTTTAGCCCAGCTTTTTACCACAACCCCTCCTAATTCCCCTCTATCACCTGGATGCTTTTCTGCCCGAGGAAGCAATGATAAAGGGAGGGGAACCCCATTTGTCTTCTCTGGACAGCAGCTTTTCCCCTCTCTCTAAGCCTCCTTCTCTCCCCTCAGCTCTCTAGAGCATCCAAGGCCCGCTCCAGCTTTTGCCCACGCCCCCTGCAGCCTCCAGACGCAAGTGGATGCGCACGGACGCGGGAAAGCCGTGGATGCCGGCCAAAGTTGCCCTCTATAGCGCCTGGCAGGGCACCCGACCGTTGACGCCGCGTCTCCCGGCCACCTCGAGCCTCCCCCGCGCGCTAGTCGATGCCTCTCGACGTCCGCTCCACGCCAGCAGGCCACCCACTTGCTCTCGCGCCCTCCTCTCTCTCCTGCAGCTCGCGCTAGAGCGCCACCCCGCTCGGCCAATGCTCACGCCACTCCTATGGCCCATGTGCAGCTCGCCCCGCTCCTCCTCTCTCTCCCTAGCACCCTACACCACTCCCACAAACACCCCCGAGCCCTCCATTCCCTCTCTAACGGCCACCCGAGCCGATCCCGCGGTTACCCGTAGGCCGCGCCCACGATGAACCTCGGCCAGCCTATAAAAGGCGACCTGAGCCTCCCTCTCTCTCTCCCTGTCGCTCCCCCACACTCCTAATCCACCTCCCATACCACCCATTGGTCTCCAGAGCCGCTCGAGCTCGAGATCGAGCTCGGGCCCCGCCGCCTCGGCTCATCGGCGTTCGCGCGGTACAGGCCTCCTCCGCCCCCGTTTTCTCTCGATCTGGAACCGCGCGGCCATGCTAACCCTTTCCCCTCTCTTCCCCGCTCCTTTTGCAGCCAGGAGCGACCGAATCCATCGATGCCCGAAGCACCTCCGCCGCGTGACCTCGTCGCCGGCGAACCAGGCTGCTCCGGCGACCGTCACCACCTCCACCCGAAGTGCGCTTCGACGCTGAACACATCGGTGCCATATGTTCGCCTTGCCATGCCCGGAATCACTGCCGGTGAGCTCGCCGTCCTCTCTGGACGGAGGTTGACAACGACGGCCGTGGGGCCCGCCGGTCAGCCTCACATCTTGACAGGGGGCCCTGCCTGTCAGGTTTAAAACTCCACCGCGCGCCTGCTCGCTCACGTAAGTGGAGGCGGGCCGCGCTACTCCCGCATTTCCATGGCGAAAGCGCCTTCCCGTTAAGCCGTCTTTGACGTCACCCCCTGTCGCCAGCGCAGCTGAGCCGCTGGGCCGGCCCACTGCTATCTCTCGCCGGTGCGCAGGATAAGGGTAATGCCTTATCTTTCTTTTTATCCTTTTCAAGTGAGATTCTAAAATCCATAGTTCATTCATTTCATGCCGAAATTTGATGATTCAAATTTCTACTAGTTCATAAATTCATTCTCTATCACAGTGTGCAACTAGCACATTTCTACAGAAATATTTCTTTCACAAATAATTAGCGAATCCTATTTTTCCATTTCTGTGATAAACTTTAGAAAATCACAGAGGGCTCAAAATTGATCCAAATGCCATGATTCAAATTCCTAGATGCTTCTAAGTTCATAAATTAGTTTATGAACATTTTTCTTAATACCTTCTGTGCCCCACAAAATAGTGAGCCATTTCTTCATGTTTGTCAACTTTGCAAATCCATAGAATATTCATTTGAACTCCAAATCCAGTGAAACCAACTCCTAGATGCTTCTGAAATCATGCTTTGTCAAATGGGTGCCTCTGCTCATTTTTGAAAAGAATGTTTCTGTACACTTCTTGCAAATCCATTAATCCCTTGACTCCATCATATTGAAATGTTCAGAGATGTCCATTGATCAAATCCCAATGAAACCACTTTGGTCATCCCTCATATGACCAGAGGTATCCTAGAAAAATCCAACTCACATTTTTAGAGCACTTTTATTTTTGCCTTGTTGTGTTGCTTACTAGATTGTTTCCGACGTTAGTTGACGAAGTAGACGGAGTACTTGGAGAAGGACCAGAAGACTTGAAGACTCTGATGAACCAGGCAAGCAACCCTTTGACCATGTCTATGAAACCCTTTTTATGCATATCATATAGCACCATATTGTTGTTGCAACGGAATCATGATGAGGTAGTAACCACTTTGATGGTTTGCCACCGTACTTCCTCGTTGATACTTGCATTGTTCATGACCCTACCTTCTTATGAGGGTTATGCCGGTGGGAGTAGATAGGATGATAAAGTAGTGCTATGCAAAAAGGGACGGGAATGTGCATGGTGAAGGAGACAAAGTATTTTCAAAAGACTTTTTGAAAACCCCACCGGGTGCCACTTATGCCTGGGGGAGATGATGAGTTGGGTAGCCACTTGATGACGAAGTGGTGTACCGAGGCAATTGTGTGTTGTTTTCAAAACGGATTGGTTTAAGTTGCGACCGTTATTCCAACCTTACATGCGCAACCACTCTACCCTTATATGGGAAAGGGCATTATTGATTACCTAGGTTGATACTAGCTTGGAGCCCGCATTACTAGTGACGGGGGAGAGTTGGTGATCTCTCTCGGGACGGGGTCGTGCCAGGTAGGGCGGCCATGACTGTTTTTACAGGGCACCGGACACATCGTTGGTACCCCATGGTTGTGGTATGTGATGAATATGGGAGCAAGGCTCCACAACTTTATGATGTGAAATGTTAGGCACGGGGGTTACTACCAATCGAGTGGACTCCATGTTAGTGTCGTCTAGGGAAAGGTAGTGATCGGGTGCTTACCCCGGGTACTTGAGGTATCGCGGGTCGTGGACGACACGGAAGTTCCCCGGATCTTGTGGGTACAGTGTGCAACCTCTACAGAGTGTAAAACTATTCGAATAGCCGTGTCCACGGTCAAGGACAGTTGGGTAACCGCTCTTGGGCTACGTCCACATGTTTACAAATCAGTGTGTGTTTGGATAAGTGGGAAGATCTACTTGGGTCAAGTCAAAGGACTTGACATGATTGAGTTGGGTTGGTGCCCACTCTATTTATGTTGATATCTGTAACCTGTCCTCATGGTTACTTGAATTCTCTTGATGCATGTCTTACAAGTTGTTGAACATGTCATTGCACTCAAAACTAGCTTTCTGCAAAAATTTACCTATGTCATGCATTGTTGTATCTTGAACCAAAACATGGGTTGCTTGCGAGTACATTCAAAGTACTCATTGGCTTGCCACTGGTTAGTTTATTGGCCAGGCATGAAAGAACAGGATATAATGAAGAGTACCTTGGTGACGAACATGCGAGCTAGGACGCTTCCCAGTCAGAATGCCTGTAGGGTTAAGGTAGATGGCATGGGTCCAAGTTGTTATCAAAGATTTCTGATGCGATGATATACTCAAGACTTGACCATAATGGTCCTACTTGTGTAAAACGGTATCTATGGATGTAAGACTATTGTTATCCAGCTTCTGTGTGTTCAGTGAGCATTGATCTCTGGGATCACTGTACACGTGCATTCGGTGATCTCGACTTATGAGTCGGGGTCCCCACAGAGCTGGTATCAAAGCCATCCTGACTGTAGGAAGCCTTAGTTAGCATGGTCGTTAGTTACGGTAAAACTATTTCCAAAACTACTACTAGTTTTCAAAACTATCTGTACTTCTCTTCCCTTCTCAGTTTTTTGAAAACTAAGGTATACTTTCCTTAATGATCTCTTCCCCTTCAAAACCTTTGGTCGCTAGAACCCTTATGCCCCCGACCACTGGATTCCTTGTAATCCTCGTGGATAATCTAGAAGGAAGATGCCTTGCCAAACATTCACCCACATATCCTGAACACAAGATAGGCGACATCACAACAAGACGATACCAACAGAAGATACATCCTCGAGGAATGAGGACCTGAAGACCCAGGAGAAGGTGACACCCTTGACACTGCCCCAAGATGATGCAACCTTAGCCTACGATGATCAGGGCATAGAATATGCAAGATAATGATATACATCGCTAATAGAGTAACCCTGTCACTTCCGTTGTTGTATCGGCAACCACTGATGGATGAGAACCTAACCATTTGGTCCGGCTCACCATAGTGAGCAGGAAAATGGTTCTTCTCATCCCCCGCTCTTGGTGTCGATGTTGTCATCAACATAACTAACATGATGGACCTCTATGACGCCCTGATAATGTCATTGCATAAAGGATTACCTACCTGGTACCATCGACAGCTCAGAAGACAAAAGGGATCGTCGTGATTAAGAAGACAATAGAAGACCAAGTCAATGCCAGTTATTAGGAGCCACCTTCACCCCATCACTTCAACAGGCAAGAAGTTGTTGAAGAATCTTCAGGCTCAACCTGGTTTGTTTCATCGAACAACTACAAGAGACGTAGCAACACCTGAGGAAAACTCAGAAGACTGCATGAGGCACAAGGCACGACTACCGAGTCCGAGAACCCCTAGGGTAGGATGAGTCGTGTACCCCCTATGCGCAGTCGAGTCCGTATGATAGTTTGAATAGAACCATGATTGTGTGTTGCTTGTTTTTATTTGTTTGTGTTTTGATATAGGTCGCACTTTTGCCCTAGGCGACAAGTATGCGACTATATCACCTTCCTCACCTTGTTTCTTTTGTTTGGCCCTCTTTGCACCTGTTTGTTTGCACTAGCACTATAGAACCCCCTTTAGGCATTCCCCTCCTCTATGCTACTTCTCCCTCTCATCTCTCTCCTCAACTGAAGCCTAGCAAGACAAGATACACCAGGGATTCTACTTTGGCAACCAACCAGCACTGAAGACTTTTTGCTACAACCTCCTCGACCAAGTGCAACCCCTTATAGTTATGGTTGCCCCTCAAGATTAGAAACCCATTCTTAGACCCTTCGAGACTTCATAAGATACCCCAGCTCGAATCCTTAACCATGTGCTTAACCCACAGAATTGCAAGAGAACCTGTTAAGCCTCCGTAACCATGCTTATCACTGGGTTCACTAGGGAACTAGTGGACATAGTGAACGAGCACATTATCATCCTGAGATAGCACCAAACTAACAATGCCATAGGGAGGACCAATTTGAGGATATAGGAACAGAGGACAAATGACTTGATGAGTTTATATCAATGACTTGAGGAATTATATGAGACTATTTGGTGGATTATGAGGCTTTGATGTTGGTAAATGAACTTGGTGGGATCATGAGTATAGATTGGCATACTTTCATTACCCCTGAGTAAATTGGATTTAGTAGGATAATTGTAAGTATTTGGATTTAACTTAGCCATGGGATATTGAAAGGAGACAGTTGATATTACGATAATGACTTGAGGGAAAAGCGTAGAAATTCTTGTTGGACAAAAGATTTGGATTTAAGTAGCTGATTCTAGTTGAATATAGATGTTGAGTATGTCTACATGGCTCAGAGTAAATTGGATTTAGACTGATGATCTCGATCATGATACCATGTTTCTCAGTGGACGATAAGCTAGGAGATTGGACTAATTGTCGGAGTTTATTTAGGCATCTGTATGAGATTGACCTTGGAGTTTACTTTTCCATGACAATGGGAATTGGTGGACTGACTATAGCAAAAATAGCCCTTTCAAGTATCTGGGGATTATAGGAACTTTAGGAGATCATGTGGAACACCAGCATAGGCATTGGAATTGTAGAATTAATGGATTATGTAGTGATTAATGGAAGGTAACGGGTTGTCGGAGTTGATTCATAGGAAGGAAACAAGATCTTGGAGTGGCCTACGACGTGTTTCCTTAGGATAGAGATGCTTTATCTTAGACCTTGAAAGAACAGGCTGGGCACTTGGATTGTCACGTTCAAGCTTAGCAGCTTATATGTTCTACCCATGGATTTTTAGGGGTAGACATACATATGAGTTTGGGGATTGTAGACATATATGATTTTGTTAGACCTCCTCTCGGGAGCCATGAGGATATGAATCACATGAGTGATGATTGGAGTTGACCGATGCAAAATGATGCTATCGGTGATATAGTGTGATTTGTTTGAAGTACTAGATAGACTATCGGCATCTCAGAAACTGTGCTCAAGGATGGGATGATAAACATTCACTCGCACACTAGAATCCTTGAAACCCTTACGCCCTACCAAGCCACAACACGGTCAAATCCTGACCTTGGGCTTTGGCTCTAGATCGATAAGACCTTGGCCAATACTCAATCGTAACCATCACCAATGCCCCAGCCTACTTTATGTACCCCATGAACAAATTCTTCATGGAGTGCTTAGACAAGATAGTTGTCATCATCATTTGGTGACCTACTTGTTCACCCGAAGACAGAAGAAGAGCCGTTCAGCTAGTCCAGGAACATTTGAAGACCGCCATGCCAAGGAGGAAGAACTACCACCATCATCAAGAAGAAAACATCCGCGTCGAAGACCAGGTGTATCTGCAAGTCACTCCTCTCTAACGAACCAAGCATTTCCATGACAAGGAGACCCACACCAAGATTCATCGGCCCCCTTCGAGATCACTCCAAGATTTAACAACCCCCTCTGAGATCACTACGAGACGTAGAGAAGACAGTTACCAGCTGGAGTTGCCACCTGAGTTACCTAATGTGCACAACGCTTTCCATGCATCACAACCCCAGAAGTGTTTCCAACTTCCTAACTTGGCCAATCTCTACGAGGGCATTAACCACCGAGCCATCGACCCCTAGCCCAATCTGACCTAACGCGAGAGACCCCTCAGCAACCTGGATCAACCGAGAGCATCATACTTGAAGCTACAACACCAGGTACTTCAAGATTCAGTGGAGCACCACACGGAAGAAGGAGCTGTACGAGGACATGAAGACTGCCCCGCATCTAAGTTCCGTATCCCCTTCCGCTCCTAGTCTGGGAATCTCGGGGACGAGATTCTTGTAAGGGGGTAGGTCTGTCACACCCTGATTTTCGTGGCACAACACTTAAGATGATAAATCATGATAAAATGTGGTTTGACAAAAACTTTTGAGTGTTTTGGACTTTGCCTTGATTGGATTTTGTCTGTTGTTTGCAAGTGCTCTAAAAATCAAATAAATCCTCCAACTCCTATACTTCATCTCCTTGCCCCAAACTCTTGAACCAATGATCATGCCATGTGTATAGGACATAAAAATAATTTGTTACAAAAATAATTTGGCCAAATAGTATTTTCAAAAATTAGTTTTTCAAAAACCCCTGAATTGAGGTTTGCACTGCAAGTACTTAATTAAGGGAAGTAAAAATCTTTCCAAAAATATATTTGACTCCTATTAAATATAATTTTAAAAGTTATTTTACTATTTTATTTAAAAGCTTTTTCTTAAGGCCAGAAATGGTCTTTAATAGGGAAAAATTATTTTATTGTTTCAAAAATATTTGACAAAAACCTAGAGAAACTCAGTGGACATATATTGTCCATATATAAGAGTTTCAACACATGGTCATATTCAAAATATTGGTCAAATCCCTCAAAAACCCTTTCTGGATATTTCAAGCTTTTGAAATATTTACAACGGAAATATTCTCCGAAAATTCCAAGAAAATTCTAGCATGTCACATATGACATATTAGATGATCTTGCCAAGTATCATGACTTGGAGAACAATATAACATAATCAAATCCCGTCAAAACTATTTCTGTCCATTTTGAAGTTTGAGCAACTTTACATTGCCAAACATGTCGAAATCTTCTCAAACCTTGTGAACATGCTCAAATGGTCTAATAATTAATCTAGACCAAATGAAACAAGTTGGAGAATAAGTTAACATGATCAAAGTGCCCCAAAACCCTTCCTGTCCAGAACCAAATTTGAACTACTTTGTACTACCAACTTTCTCTCCTTGACCCTAACTTTTGTGAGCATGATCACATGACTAAATGAGGC
This sequence comes from Triticum dicoccoides, assembly GCF_002162155.2. Classification (NCBI taxonomy): domain Eukaryota; kingdom Viridiplantae; phylum Streptophyta; class Magnoliopsida; order Poales; family Poaceae; genus Triticum; species Triticum dicoccoides. The sequence goes on from NC_041389.1 coordinate 166,687,202, forward strand.
CACCACACCAAGTGGTGCATCAAGGAGAAGTGACCTACTCAACTGGATCTACACAAGTCCATTCCTGCCAATTTTTAGGGTTTACAAAAGTTGCATTGGAAACTTGGCCCAAATAAGCTCAAAATGGGTGGAAGGCCCTAATTATATGTGACATCTCACCCTGTGGAGTCTCATGACAACTGGAAGTCATTAACTTGCCCAAACCATCATCAAACACCTTCTGGCAGAATTTTGAAATGCGAATTCCAGCCTCTTCCACTAATCTCCTTGAGCCCAGCTTTTTACCACAACCCCTCCTAATTCCCCTCTATCACCTGGATGCTTTTCTGCCCGACGAAGCAATGATGAAGGGAGGGGGAACCCCATTTGTCTTCTCTGGACAGCAGCTTTTCCCCTCTCTCTCAGCCTCCTTCTCTCCCCTCAGCTCTCCAGCGCATCCAAGGCCCGCTCCAGCTTTTGCCCACGCCCCCTGCAGCCTCCAGACGCAAGTGGACGCGCGCGGACGCGGGAAAGCCGCGGATGCCGGCCAAAGTCGCGCTCTGGAGTGCCTGGCAGGGCACCCGACCATTGACGCCGCGTCTCCCGGCCACCTCGAGCCTCCCTGCGCGCCAGTCGATGCCCCTCGACGTCCGCTCCACGCCAGCAGGCCACCCACTTGCTCCCGCGCCCACCTCTCTCTCCTGCAGCTCGCGCCAGAGCGCCGCCCCGTTCGGCCAATGCTCGCACCACTCCTGTGGCCCGCGTGCAGCTCCCCCGCTCCTCCTCTCTCTCCCAGGCACCCTACACCACTCCCACGAACACCCCCGAGCCCTCCATTCCCTCTCTAACGGCCACCCAAGCCGATCCCGCGGTTACCCGTAGGCCGCGCCCATGGTGAACCTCGGCCAGCCTATAAAAGGCGACCCGAGCCTCTCTCTCTCTCCCTGTCGCTCCCCCACACTCCTAATCCACCTACCATACCACCCGTTGGTCTCCAGAGTCGCTCGAGCCCGAGATCAAGCTCGGGCCCCGCCGCCTCGGCTCGTCGGCGTTTGCGCGGTACGGGCCTCCTCCGCCCCCGTTTTCTCTTGATCTGGAACCGCGCGGCCACGCTGACCCTTTCCCCTCTCTTCCCTACTCCTTTTGCAGCCAGGAGCGACCGAATCCATCGACGCCCGAAGCACCTCCGCCGCGTGACCTGGTCGCCGGCGAACCAGGCTGCTCCGGCGACCGTCACCACCTCCACCCGAAGTGCGCTTCGACGCTGAACACATCGGTGCCATCTGTTCGCCTCGCCGTGCCCGGAATCACCGCCGGTGAGCTCGCCGTCCTCTCTGGATGGAAGTTGACGACGACGGCCGTGGGGCCCGTCGGTCAGCCTCACATCCTGGCAGGGGGCCCTGCCTGTCAGGTTTAAAACTCCACCACGCGCCTGCTCGCTCGCGTAAGTGGAGGCGGGCCGCGCTACTCCCGCATTTCCATGGCAAAAGCGCCTTCCCGTTAAGCCGTCTTCGACGTCACCCCCTGTCGCCAGCGCAGCTGAGCCGCTGGGCCGGCCCACTGCTTTCTCTCGCCGGTGCGCGGGATAAGGCTAATGCCTTATCTTTCTTTTTATCCTTTTCAAGTGAGATTCTAAAATCCATAGTTCATTCATTTCATGCCCAAATTTGATGATTCAAATTTCCACTAGTTCATAAATTCATTCTCTATTACAGTGTGTAACTTGCACATTTCTATAGAAATATTTCTTTCACAAATAATTAGCAAATCCTATTTTTCCATTTCTGTGATAAACTTTAGAAAATCACAGAGGGCTCAAAATTGATCCAAATGCCATGATTCAAATTCCTAGATGCTTCTAAGTTCATAACTTAGTTTATGAACATTTTTCTTAATACCTTCTGTGCCCCACAAAATAGTGAGCCATTTCTTCATGTTTGTCAACTTTGCAAATCCATAGAATATTCATTTGAACTCCAAATCCAGTGAAACCAACTCCTAGATGCTTCTGAAATCATGCTTTGTCAAATGGGTGCCTCTGCTCATTTTTGAAAATAATGTTTCTGTACACTTCTTGCAAATCCATTAATCCCTTAACTCCATCATATTGAAATGTTCAGAGATGTCCATTGATCAAATCCCAATGAAACCACTTTGGTCATCCCTCATATGACCAGAGGTATCCTAGAAAAATCCAACTCACATTTTTAGAGCACTTTTATTTTTGCCTTGTTGTGTTGCTTACTAGATTGTTTCCGACGTTAGTTGACGAAGTAGACGGAGTACTTGGAGAAGGACCAGAAGACTTGAAGACTCTGATGAACTAGGCAAGCAACCCTTTGACCATGTCTATGAAACCCTTTTTATGCATATCATATAGCACCATATTGTTGTTGCAACGGAATCCTGATGAGGTAGTAACCACTTTGATGGTTTGCCACCGTACTTCCTCGTTGATACTTGCATTGTTCATGACCCTACCTTCTTATGAGGGTTATGCCGGTGGGAGTAGATAGGATGATAAAGTAGTGCTACGCAAAAAGGGACGGGAATGTGCATGGTGAAGGAGACAAAGTATTTTCAAAAGACTTTTCGAAAACCCCACCGGGTGCCACTTATGCCCGGGGAAGATGATGAGTTGGGTAGCCACTTGATGACGAAGTGGTGTACCGAGGCAATTGTGTGTTGTTTTCAAAACGGATTGGTTTAAGTTGCGACAGTTATTCCAACCTTACATGCGCAACCACTGTACCCTTATATGGGAAAGGGCATTATTGATTACCTAGGTCGATACTAGCTTGGAGCCCGCATTACTACTGATGGGGGAGAGTTGGTGCTCTCTCTCGGGACGGGGTCGTGCCAGGTAGGGCGGCCATGACTATTTTTACAGGGCACCGGACACCCCGTTGGTACCCCATGCTTGTGGTATGTGATGAATATGGGAGCGAGGCTGCACAACTTTATGATGTGAAATGTTAGGCACGGGGGTTACTACCAATCGAGTGGACTCCATGTTAGTGTTGTCTAGGGAAAGGTAGTGATCGCGTGCTTACCCCGGGTACTTGAGGTATCGCGGGTCATGGACGACACGGAAGTTCCCCGGATCTTGTGGGTACAGTGTGCAACCTCTGCAGAGTGTAAAACTATTCGAATAGCCGTGTCCACGGTCAAGGACAGTTGGGTAACCACTCTTGGGCTACGTCCACATGTTTACAAATCAGTGTGTGTTTGGATAAGTGGGAAGATCTACTTGGGTCAAGTCAAAGGACTTGACATGATTGAGTTGGGTTGGTGCCCACTCTATTTATGTTGATATCTGTAACCTGTCCTCATGGTTACTTGAATTCTCTTGATGCATGTCTTACAAGTTGTTGAACATGTCATTGCACTCAAAACTAGCTTTCTGCAAAAATTTACCTATATCATGCATTGTTGTATCTTGAACCAAAACATGGGTTGCTTGCGAGTACATTCAAAGTACTCATTGGCTTGCCACTGGTTATTTTATTGGCCAGGCATGAAAGAATAGGATATAATGAAGATTACCTTGGTGACGAACATGCGAGCTAGGATGCTTCCCAGTCAGAATGCCTATAGGGTTAAGGCAGATGGCATGGGTCCAAGTTGTTATCGAAGATTTCCGCTGCGATGATATACTCAAGACTTGACCATAATGGTCCTACTTGTGTAAAACGGTATGTATGGATGTAAGACTCTTTTTATTCAGCTTCTGTGTGTTCAGTGAGCATTGATCTCTGGGATCACTGTACACGTGCATTCAGTGATCTCGACTTATGAGTCGGGGTCCCCACACTGGGCCCACAAAGCCCCGTTTTTGTTGTCCTGTCTCATCGGAAATAGTTCTTTTGGATCAACCGTATGCCACACATCGGAAGCCCGAAACCTGGATCCTTGTTCTCGGATGTACATGTACATGTCTGCCCACTATCACACAGAGTCCTGATATCACCATCATGTCCTATGGATGCGCTGTGGCGTCTCCCATGGGGTGCCAGAAGGTTGACCACGTGGTTGCTCACTGTGGCGTCCCTACTTTCTTTTCTTTTTTTGCAGGTCCATGGCGTCCCTGCCCGCGCTCTGCTCACCGTTGAGGCAAACTTACAATGACAACGGTTAATAATTCTCTTACATATTCAGGATAATTTAAAATGCCACATGTGGTAAGGCACAAAACACTCACAACCTACTTATCCATACAATTATAATAAAATATAGGCTAAAAAGCTGAGCCAGCGGCCTTTCGACGACGGTCTTCTCGGACTCCATGATCAGCATATCACCCTTGACGCTGTTCTTTATGTGTAACTTACTAATCATCACACATGAGTACTCGCAGACGCATCGTGTGTGATACTCCTAGCCACCGCAAGCAACTAGTTTGCATTTTTCAAAGTATTTTGTAGGAACAGAATCACACATGAACTTACTATAGTAACCGTCTGTGTTATAATTTCTCTACCCAAACAGTTCATCCGAGTGGGTTGTTTGCTGCGTATCACACACATCTGGTTTACACGTATCATTTGTCTTCTTTTTGCTGATCGCAAATGCCGCATATCACACACATCTTGTTAAGATGAACCGTTTCCATTCACTTGCCTCATTGAAAATAGCTTGTTCGGGTGAACCGTATGCCGTATATCACACACACCTTGATCTGGCTGACTAGTTCTATTGCATTCCCTAATAGCACACAGTTCATCGGAGGGAACTGTATGCCGTATATCACACCCACATTGATATGGCTGCCTGTTTCTGTTGTTCTTCCTCATCGCAAACAGTTCTACTGGATCAACCTATGCCCAACATCGCACACGTAACTAAAATCTGAACCGTGTTTGATATGTCCGCCATCGCAAATGTTTTGCACCTTTTTTGACGGTTTTTTCACGACATCGTTTGCGATTATTGCATCACACACAGTTTCGTCAAAGGGTCTCTGATCGTGGTGTCGTGTTAGCAGCATCTTGCAGTAGTGTGCCTTTGGTAAAGGGAAGTTGGCGGGGGACTGGTCCTTCTTCTGTAACCCGGCAAATAAGTTTCTCCGGCAGACAAAAAGAGGGCCGACAGGATAGCCTGCCGGGGCAAACTCGTTTATTTACACTAAAGAGGCATCACTACTAGGGAAAAGCCTATACACAGAATCTTACCAGCAACGCTCCTCAAAATACGACGCTACTGCTATTTAGCAGCAGCGCGTGATAGCAAAACGCGCTACTGAAAGGAAAATAGCAGTAGCGCGTCCACCACAAACCGTGCTACTACTCTAATTGCCATCACCTCGCCCCCCACCCCCCCCCGCTAGTTATACCAGTAGCGCCCTATACTGAACCGCGCTACTGCTATGGAAGTTAGCAGCAGCGCGCTTTGAAGAAAACCGCTACTGCTAAGATTAGCCCACAAGTTTAGTCCCACCTCGCTCCGTGAAGAGGGTGTTTATCACCTTAAATATGTTATTTCTGAAACTATCACAACCAGTTGGTCTTCACTGAACTCTATGTGTAAAATTTGTGGCCGCAATATGAGTCCTCTCCGGTTCCTACCGGAGAGGACTCATATTGACAATTCAGATTGTACACAAAAAGATCATTGATGGCCAATGTATTTTTGCATTGACGTATTTTTGTATAGTTACACTTAGCAGTAGCGGTTTATATGCAAAGCACTACTGCTATTCGGATTAGCTGTAGCGCGTTTTGGCAAACGCGCTACAACTATCCCTACCTTATCCCCACGTGCACGACCGACCCTTTCTCTCACTCACACTCTCACTCTCGCCCGCATGCCGATAACCGTCGTCATGCGTCGCCGCCGCCGCCGCCTTCGTCCGTCCGTCGCCGAGGTACTCCCCTCCTTCCGTCCCTCCTCCCTCCTCCTCGTAGATCCTCCCTCCGCCTGCGGCCGCCCCTCCCTCCTCCGCCGCCGCCCTCCTCCCTCCGCCTGCGGCCGCCCCTCCTCCCTCCCCCGCCGGCAGCCCTCCTCCCACCGCCCTCGACCTCACCGCCGCCACCCGAGCCCACCCAGCACCGCCGCCTCCCGATCCCGATCCCGCCCTCGCCGCTCCTACCTCTCCGTCGCCCCCACCCCCTTTTTCTCTCTGCTTACTTAGTACTAGATGTTGTTTAGTAGTAGTAGATGTTAATTTAGGGTTCATAGCTAGTACTAGATGTTGCTTAGTTAGTATTAGATTTTTAGTGGTAGTAGATGTTAATTACTAGTAGTGATGGTACTAGTTAACTAGGGCAGTATGATTCATAGTAGTTGTAGTTGACATACTTTATTTGTAGTTGAACTAGTTTAGTAAGTAAATTAATAAACTAGTTGAACTAGTTGAATTAATAGAACTAATGTATTTTTAGTAAGATAATTAATATAACTAGTTGAACTACTTTATTTTTAGAAAGAACTAGTTTTTTTTCTATTTATAGTAAGTTTATATTTAGTAAGAACTAGTTGAATTAATAAAACTAGTTGAACATGTCATATTTGTTGTTATTTTTTAGTTTAAGAGATTATTCGATATGTATTAGTGATAACTTATACGGTTTCAGGTGACCACCGTCGTCCCCGTCACCGACCCCCTCCGACATCCCCGCCGTCGTCCCAGTCACCGACCCCCTCCGATATCGAGGTGAGACCAGCCAAATATCCTTGTATATCTTGTGTTGCTCAAATAGGATATGTGTTTGCCCAAGTGGCCGTTCATGTTCAGTTTACACCTCCGAGTGGCCTAGGTTTTGCCGGAGTGTTGATTAATTTCCGTTCCGGCAAATTTCAGGTGCTCGATATGTCCTTTTTTAGCAAAGGTCATGCCGGATTTTTTCGTGAATTCTGGCATGACTTGTGCTAGAATATGTACAACTTTAATCTTTGAATTATGAAGGTAGGAAATGTCGTACTCGGACGACGACAGTCTCCCGGGGGGTGCAGCTGGTGCCACGACGATCGAGGTATGTGCGAAAGGTTCGTTGAGCTGGACGAAGATCGGCGCTTCAGCATTAAGCTCGAGGAGACCTTCGATGTTGAAACGGTACGCAACAACGACAAGTGTTTTTTCGTAATTAAGCATGACTTCAACTATTTCAACGTATAATTTTCATATTTTACAATTCGACTAGCTTATCCCATGCCATGCAAGACGCTATGTCTTGGAGAGGATGGGTTTTGAAGACCATGAAAATTTTGAAACAAAGAAAATACACCTAAGGACCCATCATGATATGGATTTTGAAGTAAATCTGTCCAATGCTCAAAGCATAACCCATTTTGGTTCCCAAAATTGGGAAGCACTTTGCAAAATGTATGGTTTTTATGAGGGTATGATTGTCACCATGGATCTTGGTGATCCTGACATCGAGCAAGACAATATGGACATTTGGGTCCTTGTTGATACGCTTCCGATTGTACCGCTATGTGAGTTTCTCAAACATAGTTATTAACTAATTTATATTATTTATTTCAAAATAGTTGACAGCATATTTCCATTGACAGCTTGTTTTGATTCTTCAAACACTGTGCGGAAGATGGTAGATAAAACCCACTACACCGATGGCTCCGAATTAACGTATAAGGAGAAAAATCATCTGATCGCATTTTATACTCTTCTTGAGGATTACAATAACTATTATCGAACTCCTCCAAATTATGGTGAATACGTGCCACTAGTTCATGTGTTGAACCACGATAACTTCTCTGGAGACACCCTGGTAAGATTTTTTACTATAACGACATCCGTGCATCTTTTGCATACTTCTAAAACTAGTACATCATTGCTAACTACGAAGTTATTATTATGTTTTTCAACAGAAACTCCTGATGGATTGTGTGCCTCATCTGATGTCTCTGAATGGTCGCCTCTTAGTTCTGAACATACTGCCAGGTAAATATAAGGAGCTCACCTGTGCATATCGGATTTCTAAAACCGGTGAACACATGTTCATCAAAGAATGGAAGAAATGTATGGACATTCGCAAGGAGCTTCTTGGAAGTAACATCCAGTGAAAGGCAAGAATTGGAGACAGGCTAATCTCCATTCTCCATAATGGAGAGTCAGGGGCTATCTTGTTTTTTGCTATTTTACCTTAAAAATGTAGTAGGTCTTAATCGAATGTAGTAGGTCCTATGAGGTACAATATGTTTATTATGTGGTAATGTGTTAGAGTTGATAATGAGGAGTACTTGTGATTACGACTAGTGACCAATTTGCTATGTGATGTCATTGATGAAAACGATGATCTTGAGGAGGTGTTATATGACAATGATGTATTATGATGATAAGTTATTAATGATATGATGATGATGATGATATTATTATATCATCGGGTGAAAGAACCGCAGATAGTTTCAAGTGGATGGACATCCACTTGAAACTAGTCCACGGTTCTTTCACCCCGTGATGTAATAACTCATTATGATGTAAAAACAATCTCTAAATTCCTGTTGTATGAAAACTTGTGTAAAGGTGTATGAATACAACATGAAATAAAAAAGAAATAAAATACTAAATAATAGTAGTAGGGCGAGAAAGGAGAAGCGCTACTACTAATTACCAGTAGCGCTATTCTGAAGAAGCGCTACTACTAAGTCAATTTAGCAGTAGCGTGTGATGGAGTCATGTACATAGGGTAGGGTCACAGGCCTGTCTCAAGTACCCTCCCCAAGGACATCCTCAGAAGAAACTACCTTCCAGTCGACTAAGACAGATTTCACTCGACAGACTCGAAGGACTCGACCATGAAGACTCACTCGACCACCAGGAGGTCAAGAGCCACTCTGCATCCAAACTGCCTGTAATTAAGTAGTCTTTATGGCATTTAGGACACTTTATGTAAGGCGTTACCAGTAACGCCCAGCCTTAATGTACTTTAAACCCTGCATAACTGAGGGCCGGAGGGGTCTGGCAGACACTATATAAGCCACCCCCTCCTCAGTGTAAGGGGTTCGCACTCTTGTAATCCATACATACATAATCCAGTCGACCGCCTCCGGGCTGCGAGATGTAGGGCTATTACTTCCTCCGAGAAGGGCCTGAACTCGTACATCCAGTGTCTTCACAACTGCTCCATAGCTAGGATCTTGCCTCTCCATACCTACCCCCCATTCGACTGTCAGACTTAGAACCACGACAGTTGGCGCCCACCGTGGGGCCGGTGTCTTAGCGATTTTTGGAGAAGTTGCAATTCTTCCGATTACTTTCATCATGATTGCTGGTGGAGTTTTGATCGAGGGCCGCGAGATCCGTCTCGGCGCTCTCACCTTCATCACCGACGACTCCGCTTGGCTCTAGGAGGCTCCACTCGACATCGACGCGCTCCCCGTCCGCAGTGCGACGCATTTTCGCGCATGTGTCCGCGGCATTCTACTGCGGCAACCGTCGACTCCATATCGGTCGACTCTCCTGTCGTCATCCCTCCCTGTTTCCCGCCAGCGCAAGCGATCTGGTCGGTCGAGACTCCAGCGGTGGGTGAGGCACGCGGTAGCACGCCAGACGGCCACCACCCAAGTCGCGGCAATCGAGCCCGACGAATCCCTCTACGACCTGTTCGATCTGTCGACTAGCTCCGTAGAGACTGCACCTGAGTGCGATAGCAGTGATCCAGCGGCGGAGGTCTTGATGGTCAACGGACCTCGTAGCCCTCCCGGCTTCCCCCGTGGCGACGGAGCGGATGGTGGAGGTGACCCCGTTCAAGTCCATGAGGAATATCAACCCGAGCCACTTAACTCCCTGCAAAGGGAAGAACTTCGCCGCATGAACGTGGATGCCCTGCATACTCCTATCACAGGAGAAACCCCCGAGGCTCGTGCCTTGGAAGAGGCGCGTTTGGCCAACTTGGATGAACGCGCTCGTCTGGAGAATCTCCAGTGAGCACTCGACGAGCGCGCGCGGCAACGAGTACCCGACTCCAGTCGATGTCAACTCTTCCCGCCGACTCAGGTATATCGAACCCCGATTCAGAATTTAGCAGCTGCAACCCATACAGCAGAGTCAATTCAGCCCTCTCAGTCGGAGGCTGGCAGAGGCTTGATGCAGATTAGAGATTTGCTCCGGGCAGCAGGAGATCAGAATTCAGCCGTGTCACAGTCACGCAACAGGATTCACAGTCGATCCGTCGCTGTGAATACGGTTCAGTCAGCTCATAGCCCTAGATCGCCTCCGCGGCGTGAAGGACGCGAGAATCGACGAGACCAATATGGTGACCGATATGATCGTGATGATAGGCGTCGAGTGCCCACTCCTCCTCCGAGAAGCGGGTCTTACGCTCCTCGGCAGCAAGATGACAGGCGTCAACTCAGTGTGGGGCGAAGAGCTCCGGTCGACCCCCGGGAACCAGGCTTCGACGCGCGATCCATCATCGTCCAAGGCTTGGTCGATCGGAACAGGGCTCATCGAGGTGGCCACGACAGAGATGCGCCCACTAGCAGCCGAGTGCATGTTTCAGGTCCGGAATGTTTCAGCAGGGCTATCAGAGCCGCGGTGATTCCCCCCAACTTCTGGTTGGCGACTGGAGTAAGCAAGTTCACCGGTGAGTCTAAGCCTGAAACCTGGCTTGAGGACTACCGACTGGCAGTGCAGATCGGCGGCGGTAATGACGAGGTGGCTATGAAGCATTTGCCACTCATGTTGGAAGGTTCGGCCAGGGCGTGGCTGAATCAGTTAACTCCAAGCAGCATTTACACTTGGGAAGATCTTTCCCGAGTATTTGTCAGGACATTCGAGGGAACCTGCAAGCGACCAGCTGGTCTGACAGAGCTGCAAGTCTGCGTGCAGAAGTCGAATGAAACCCTAAGAGAGTACATTCAGAGGTGGATTACTTTGCATCATACCGTGGAGAACGTGTCTGATCATCAGGCAGTCTGTACTTTCAAGGATGGTGTCAAGAACAGAGAATTAAGTTTGAAGTTTGGGCGGACCGGAGATATGACCCTGAGTTGAATGATGGAAATTGCCACCAAGTACGCCAATGGTGAAGAGGAGGACCGACTCCGAAGCGGCAAGTACAAGCCGAGTCAGTCAGAGAAAGGAAATTCCAGTCAGAAACAGAAGCGGAAGGCCGAACCAGCGGCTCCTGGGGAGGCTCTGGCCGTGACTCAAGGCAAGTTCAAGGGAAAACCCAAAGGATCCTGGAACCCCAAGAAGGTGAAGGATAAAGAAGGAAATGACGTGATGGATTTGCCGTGTCACATCCACACGAAGAAAGACGAAGAGGGTAATATCATCTACCCGAAGCATACCACTCGCCAGTGTCGACTCCTGATCCAGCAGTTCTAAGGTAAACAACCCAAGGACAAGGAAAAGGAGTCGGACAAAGCCGAAGACAAGGAGGATAGTGAGGGAGGATATCCTCATGTTAACTCCACTCTGATGATCTTTGCGGATGTGGAAAGCAAGAACCAACTGAAGGTTATTAACCGTGAGGTGAACATGGTCGCCCCGGCGACACCCAGTTATCTGAGATGGTCCCAAACTCCCATTACATTCGACCAGTCCGATCACCCGACTCATATAGCCACCCCTGGGAGGCAAGCTTTGGTGGTCGATCTGGTAGTCGAAGGCACTCGACTGACGAAGGTGCTAATGGATGGTGGTAGTGGACTGAACTTATTATATGCGGACACGCTGAAAGGAATGGGCATTCCGATGTCCCGACTGAGCACCAGTAACATGAGTTTTCATGGAGTTATACCAGGAAAGAAAGCCGAGTCACTCGGCCAAATAGCTCTGGACGTGGTGTTCGGTGACTCGAAGCATTTCCGCAAAGAGAAGCTGACGTTTGAAGTCGTGGATTTTCAGAGCGCTTATCACGCTATTTTGGGGAGACCAGCTTATGCACGGTTCATGGCTCGACCATGTTACGTGTACCTCAAACTGAAGATGCCCGACCCCAAAGGTGTGATCACTGTCACTGGTGATCGGAAAAAAGCAGAAGAGTGTTTCCAGAAGGGCTCGAAAATTCCGATTCCCAGGTGATGACGGTCAAGCTAGATGGATACAAGAGAAATGCAGATCTGAGTGATTTGTTGCGTGCTAAGAAGCCCGCCACAGAATCAGCATTTCAGTCGTCCGGTGAGACAAAGCCCGTTCACATTCACCCGACCGACCCCAATGCAGCTCTGACTCATATTTCCACAACACTCAGCCCTAAATAGGAAGAAGCGCTCATCCAGTTCCTCCGTGAGAACTGGGACATCTTTGCATGGAAGCCTGCTGACATGCCGGGTGTTCCCAGGGGACTGGCTGAGCATCGCCTTAGAGTCGACTCAGCAGCAAAACTAGTCAAGGAACATCTTCAGCGGTCCGCCGTCCAGAAGAGAAAAGCAATTGGTGAGGAGGTGGCTCGACTATTGGCGGCAGGATTTATCCGAGAGATATACCACTCCGAGTGGCTCGCCAATGTCCTCATGGTTCCTAAGAAGGACAAGTCACTCTGCATGTGCATTGATTTCAAACACATCAATCGGGCCTGCCCGAAAGATCATTTCCCTCTCCCTCGCATCGATCAAATTGTTGACTCGACTGCGGGATGCAAGAGATTGTCTTTTCTAGACGCCTATTCCGGGTACCATCAGATCCGTCTGTACGGACCCAATGAGATAAAAACAGCTTTCATCACTCCACTCGGGTGCTTCTGCTATATCACCATGCCATTCGGCCTCAAGAATGCCGGAGCCACGTTCATGAGGATGATTCAGAAGTGTTTACTCACCCAAATCAGTCGGAACGTTGAAGCGTACATGGATGATATTGTGGTCAAGTCACGCAAGGGTTCCAACCTATTGGCTGACCTAGCTGAAACATTTGCCAATCTCAGGAGGTACGATATCAAGCTCAATCCGTCAAAGTGCACATTTGGAGTTCCAGGTGGAAAGTTACTCGGTTTTCTCATTTCCGAACAAGGAATCGATGCTAACCCAGAAAAAGTCGGCACTATACTCTGAATGAAACGCCCCGTGCGAGTGCACGACGTCCAGAAACTTACTGGATGCTTGGCCGCGTTAAGTCGATTCATCTCTCGCCTCGATGAAAAGGCATTGCCTCTTTACCGACTGATGAAGAAGGAAGACAAGTTCGAGTGGACTCCAGAAGCTGATGCAGCGTTTGCCGAGCTAAAAGCTCTGCTCTCCACCCAGCCGGTGCTTGCTGCTCCAATCAGCAAAGAGCCTCTGTTGCTTTATATTGCAGCCACAGGACAAGTCGTCAGTACAGTACTTACGGTTGAGCGGGAAGAAGAAGGGAAAGCCTTCAAAGTTCAACGCCCAGTGTATTATCTCTCTGAAGTTTTGACTCCATCCAAGCAAAGATATCCTCATTATCAGAAGCTTGTGTATGGGATCTACATGACCACGAAGAAGGTTGCTCATTATTTCTCTGATCATTCCATTACAGTCGTCAGCGACGCTCCACTTTCAGAGATTCTGCACAACAGAGACGCAACTGGTCGAGTGGCGAAATGAGCGATTGAACTCCTTCCCCTTGATATCAAGTCTGAGGTGAAGAAAGCCATTAAGTCCCAAGCAATAGCAGATTTCCTTGCCGAGTGGATCGAACAGCAGCAGCCGACTCAAGTTCACTCGGAGCATTGGACCATGTATTTTGATGGCTCTAAGATGTTAAATGGTTCTGGTGCTGGGGTAGTCTTGGTTTCCCCCAGAGGAGATAAGCTCAGATATGTGCTCCAGATTCACTTCGATTCCTCCAACAATGAGGCAGAATACGAGGCCCTTCTGTATGGGTTGCGCATGGCCATTTCACTCGGCGTCCGTCGCCTTATGGTTTATGGCGACTCAGATTTGGTGGTCAACCTAGTGATGAAGGAGTGGGACATTAGAAGCCCAGCCATGACTGGATACTGTAATGCAGTGAGGAAGCTTGAGAAGAAGTTTGAGGGGTTAGAGCTCCATCATATACCCCGACTGAAAAATCAAGCGGCTGATGATTTGGCAAAGATAGGTTCCAAGAGAGAAGCCATCCCCAGCGGTGTGTTCTTGGAGCATATTCATACTCCATCAGTCAAAGAAGATCCTTTTACTGAAGAAGCTCCGCAGCCCAAGAGTGCCACAGATCTGACTGAGGTTGAAGTTCCAGCAGTGGTCGACTTGGTCATGGAGGCTTTAGTGATCACTCCCGATTGGACAATACCGTACATCGCGTATATCCTAAGAAAAGAGCTCCCAGAGGACGAAGAAGAGGCTCAACAGATTGTCCACCGGTCCAAAGCCTTTACTGTGATCAAAGGGCAGCTATTCAGAGAGAGGGCGACTGGAGTTGGTCAGAAGTGCATAACGCCAGAAGAAGGTCGGATAATCCTTGATGATATACACTCGGGGACCTGTGGCCATCATGCGTCCTCTTGGACCATCGTGGCCAAAGCATACCGAGCCGGATTTTACTAGCCAAGGGCGAATGAGATGGCAAAGGAAATAGTGGACAAGTGCGAGGGATGCCAGTTTTACTCCAACATGTCGCACAAGCCTGCGTCAGCTCTGAAGACCATACCACTCGTCTGGCCGTTCGCAGTATGGGGATTGGATATGGTCGGTCCCTTGAGGATAGGTCGAAGCGGTTTCACACATGTACTGGTAGCAGTCGACAAGTTCACCAAGTGGATTGAAGCTAAACCCATCAAGAACCTTGATGCCGGTACTGCTGTCAGCTTCATCAGGGAACTGATATTCAGATATGGAGTCCCACACAGCATCATCACTGACAATGGATCGAACTTTGATTCGGAAGAATTCAGAGCGTTCTGCACATCTCAAGGCACACGAGTCGACTACGCTTCTGTCGCCCATCCCCAGTCGAATGGACAAGCGGAGCGGGCTAATGGCTTGATCCTCAAAGGGTTGAAACCCCGACTGATGCGTGACCTCAAACATGCGGCTGGAGCATGGGTCGATGAACTTCCTTCGGTGCTTTAGGGTCTAAGGACCACGCCTAACTGGTCGACTGGAAGAACTCCATTCTTCTTGGTCTATGGAGCTGAAGCGGTCTTGCCGAGTGATCTGCTCCACAATGCTCCTCGAGTCGAGCTCTACAACGAAGCTGAAGCGGAACAAGCACGGCAAGATGCAGTCGACCTTTTAGAAGAAGAAAGGGAGATGGCTCTGATCCGATCGACCATCTACCAACAGGACTTGCATCGCTTCCACGCCAGAAACATGAAGAGTCGAGCCTTCCAGGAAGGAGATTTGGTTCTCCGAGTGGATCAGCAGAAACCACACAAGCTTGCTCCTTCTTGGGAAGGACCCTTCGTCGTCACCAAGGTTCTCCACAACGGAGCATGCCGTCTCTACAACGTCAAGCACAACATCGACGAGCCCCGAGCTTGGAACGCGGAGTTACTCCGTCACTTTTACACTTAAGTATTCACTCAGATGAGTTGTAATAAAAGTACTTCTGTAGTTCATATTTCGAAAGATAGTAGTGTCATAATTTCCCCGATGATTTTTTGTCAGTTTTATTTATTCAGTAAAATTCCCCCAGTGGGTGGCTTGGCTGCAAATCCGTTTTGCCTAAGTTTGTAAAAAAATCCTTACCGAGTGGCGAGCCGACCTCCCACTCGGGGGCTTAGCTGCGGATCCGTTTCGCCTAAGTTTTAAAAATCCTACCGAGTGGAGAGCAAACCTCTCACTCGGGGGCTTAGCTGCAGCCCCGTACTCGCCTAAGTTTTAATAAAATCCTACAGAGTGGCGAGCCAGTCTCCCACTCGGAGGCTTAGCTGCAGTCCAAGTACTCGCCTAAGTTTTAATAAAATCCTACCGAGTGGCGAGCCAGTCTCCCACTCGGAGGCTTAGCCGCAGTCCAAGTACTCGCCTAAGGACAGATACAACATGCGCTCGCAAGGAGGACGAAGTGCAGGTCGACTGCTACCCTCTCCTCCGAGCTACGCCACAAGTACAATGTGCGCTCGCAAGGTGGACGAGGTGCAGGTCGACTGCTACCCTCTCCTCCGAGCTACGCCACAAGTACAACGTGCGCTCACAAGGAGGACGAGGTGCAGGTCGACTGCTACCCTCTCCTCCGAGCTACGCCACAAGTACAATGTGCGCTCACAAGGAGGACGAGGTGCAGGTCGACTGCTACCCTCTCCTCCGAGCTACGCCACAAGTACAACGTGCGCTCGCAAGGAGGACGAGGTGCAGGTCAACTGCTACCCTCACCTCTGAGCTACGCCACAAGTACAACATGCGCTCGCAAGGAGGACGAGGTGCAGGTCGACTGCTACCCTCTCCTCCGAGCTACACCACAAGTACAACGTGCGCTCGCAAGGAGGACGAGGTGCAGGTCGACTGCTACTCTCTCCTCTAAGCTACGCCACTAGTACAATGTGCCTTCCATAAGAAGAACACCTTAAAATCCTACCGAGTGGAGAGCAAACCTCCCACTCGGGGGCTTAGCTGCAGCCCCGTGCTCGCCTAAGTTTTAAAAAAAAATCCTACCGAGTGGAGAGCAGACCTCCCACTCGGGGGCTTAGCTGCAGCCTAGTGCTCGCCTAAGTTCTGAAAATCCTACCGAGTGGAGAGCAGACCTCTCACTCGGGGGCTTAGCTGCAGCCCCGTGCTCGCCTAAGTTTTAAAAAAATCCTACCGAGTGGAGAGGAGACCTCCCACTCGGTGGCTTAGCTGCAGCCTAGTGCTCGCCTAAGTTCTGAAAATCCTACCGAGTGGAGAGCAGACCTCTCACTCGGGGGCTTAGCTACAGCCCCGTGCTCGCCTAAGTTTAAAAAAATCCTACCGAATAGAGAGCAGACCTCTCACTCGGGAGCTTAGCTGCATCCTAGTGCTCGCCTAAGTTTAGAAAATCCTATCGAGTGGAGAACAGACCTCCCACTCGGAGGCTTAGCTGCAGCCCAGTGCCTGCCTAAGTGAATTGGGGAACAAGTCGATTGCAATAAGCACCTCGCTTTAACCTGCAAAAGATACCTCAAACAAAATGCAAGAGTATTTAAAAATGTCGAATCCAAATTCGATAACACCTAACGGAACCGGAAGTGCTCAGGCGCTAAGCCTGTTAAGGTTTGTCGGTTACAAAAATCACTCGGCATACTGAGGCAAATTTAAAGTGTCGAGCTCAAGAAGTTTTTTACCCCTCCTATGGAGGGCTGGAAGGTGCCACAAACTCGTCAAGGTCGATTCCATCAGCAATCTGAGTGGCAGCGGCGATGAAAGTCTCCATGAAAGACCGGAAATCGTGCTTCTTAATGTTAGCCACCCGAAGAGCCGCTAGCTTGTCCTCTCGTGCATCCTTGCAATGGACTCAGGCCAGAGATAAAGCAACATCTGCACCACACCTGGCAGAAGACTTCTTCCACTCCTGCACTCGACTTGGGACTGTGTTCAGTCGAGTCATTAGGGACTCGAGATCATTTTGGAGCGTCTCCCTGGGCCAGAGTGTGGCGTCAATGCGAGAAGTGGCAACCTTCAGCCTGGCGAGGTAATCAACGACGGCAGCAACAGGAGATTCGAGCCGAAGCATGTTCATGGCGACTTCATCATTCACTGGAGAGTTGATGGGGTCCAAGTTAGGCTCCAGTCGACTAGTCTCCTCTTTGAAGTTTTGGCAAAATTCTGCAAACACAACAATCGAGTCAAGACAGCAGTCGAATGGAAAGGTCATAGTTAAAGTACCCATCTGGTGCAAAATATTACCTTCGAGCATGAGGAATAGCTTCTTGGCGAGTCCGCCCAGATAAGCCTCTAGATTGTTCTTCTTCCCCACCAGCTCACTGGCCTTGTCATTCAGAGCAATCTTATCGCTTTTCAGTCGACTGACCTCTTTGTTGGCAGCATCAAGAGCAGCTTTCAGACTGGTATTCTCTTCTTCAAGCCTAGTGACCGAAGCCAACTTCTCGTCTGCGAGCTTGGTCTTCTCCAAAGCTGTTTTCTGCATTTCTGCCAACTCGAGGTCTTTCTTCTTCTGGGCATCCTTCACTTTGCCTGCAAAGTTACAGCAAGGTCAGAATTTGAAACAAATGAGGAGCAAAAGCAGTCGTCGAAGGCCTCACCAAACATACCTTTGGTCTCCTCCTTCGCCTTCGCCAAATTCTCCTGGACCAGCTTCAGATCAAGCTCGAGCTGGATATGTTTGTTCTCCAACTCGGTGTAACGAGCCGCAAGGTCGCAGGATTTCTACGAAGAACCAATCGGCAAAATATCAAAGATAATTCACTTCTGAGTGACTAATGAAAAATCATACGTTTCTAAGACTACAACTGAATACAAACATTCGACCGTAGTCTCGGGGACTACACCCAGTGGGTGCACTCAGAGTGCCCCCACTAGTTCTATCAAGTTAGAGTCGACCAGTCGACCACCAAAAAAAAGAGGGACGTGTTCCTCAGACTGTAGTCAACTGCCAGCTGTCGACCACAGTCTCGGGGACTACACCCAGTGGGTGCACTCAGCGTGCCCCCACCGGTCAGTAAATCCATTCGAATTAATCGAATGAAGGAAAAAATTAAGATATAAAGACTATGGTCGACTGCCAGCAATCCACCATAGCCTTGGGGACTACACCCAGTGGGTGCACTCAGCGTGCCCCCACTAAATCGGAATTTCAATCGACACACCCAATGGGTGTAGGACAATCACTAGGAATTTCAGAAAGAAGAATCTTCAGACATCATATCCTAACAGAACAGGCGGTGACCGACTGACCTGAACGTTACTCGAAGAGCGGAACTGGCGTCATAGGCTGCCTAGCTAGCTTCTCGGATGGCCTTCACCTGCTCCATCATGACTCCCGCCTGGCGTATTGCCTCTTTCGCAGCGCTGGCTTGGTCCTCCGGGACGTAGTGGGTCGAGAAAAGTGAAGACTGTGCAGCACTCGACGATGCAGGGTGAGCACTCGCCAACGGCACCGCAAAAGATACGGTAGGTCGAGTGATGTTCTCCCCCTCCGCGACCAGTGTCTCGGGTGCTGGCACGTCCCGAGTCGCCTTGCCAGCGGACGCTTTCCTGCTCCTCCTTTGCTTCAATGGTTCCTCATCATCGTCATCGTCGGGAAGGGTGATAACGACATTAGATGCAGCTACAGAAAAGAATCAGAATTAGAGACCAAGAGCCAATCGACTAAAGGCGGAACTATGAGAGTCATACCAGGTTTTGAAGTGGCAGTGTCTTCCATCTCATGATCGTCAGCCCTAGCTGAGGTATCAGAAGTAGCAGCGCTGCGATTCCAAAAGTCAGTCGATTGATTCATGAGTCGACCAGGAATAAGTTCATAGAGAACGGAAAAACTCAAAGTAGCATCATTACCTTGAGATAGTGGGGATCACCATCTTCATCTTCGGCAAAACCTTGGCCGGCTTCGACGGCGCCACCCTGGATTGCTTCGGGGCCTTCTCAGTCGGCACCGAAGAAGTGGTTCGAGGGCGCTTGGTCGATTGAGCGATGGTTGCGACCCCCTTGCCATGCTCGGTTGCAGGGTCATGGACGAGCTTCGAGCGCCTTTCCGAGCGAGGAGGTGCAACTTCCTCCTCCTCCTCCTCTTCTTCCTCCTCATCAGAATCATCACCGTCATCGTCATCAGCAGCATCCGAATCCCACTCCTCTTGGCTTTCGCCCCCACTTCCTTCCTCCTCCTCAGTCGGCGTCTGAGCTCCATTCGGCATCGAGTATAATTCAGTGATGGCCTGACAGTCAAAAAAACAAAGATCAATCGACCAATTTGGAGCAAAAGCAGAATGAGTATAACAGGACTGCAAGTGAAGATAAAGTGGGTGTACCGTGTCCGGAGTATATGTATGGTCGAGTGGCAGAATCCTCCTGGCTCCTCGAGGGTTGTCCTTATTCCCCGTGACCGCGGCCATCCACCTCTCCAGTGTGGCATCGTCGACCGCTTCTGGATGGACCCGAGTTTCATCCTCGGTTCCACTGTACAGCCACATGGGGTGGCCTCGGTACTGGAGTGGCTGCATACGCCGCCTAAGAAAGACCTCCAGAAGGTCCATGCCCGTCACTCCTTCCTGAACTAGCTGGACTACACGCTCCATCAGCATTTTTACTTGGGCTTTCTCCTCAGGGAGCACTTTCAGAGAAGAGGGCTTGCTCACTCGGTCCATGGTAAACGGAGGGAGACCACTCGACTGCCCCGGCGTCGACTCGTCTTGGCAGTAGAACCAAGTCGACTGCCATCCTCTGACCGACTCAGGAAGGGTCATGGCCGGAAAAGTGCTCTTGCTCCTCATCTGAATCCCAAGACCCCCGCACATCTGGATAACCTTAGTCCTATCGTCATCTGGACTCGCCTTTTTTACTGTCTGTGAGCGACAAGTGAATATGTGCTTAAAGAGACCCCAGTGCGCTCGACAGCCTAGGAAGTTCTCGCACATGGACACGAAGGCACCAAGGTAGGCGATGGAATTTGGGTTGAAATGGTGGAGTTGCGCCCCAAAGAAATTCAAGAAACCACGGAAGAAAACACTCGGAGGCAGGGAAAATCCACGGTCGACATGAGTAGCTAGAAGAACGCACTCACCCTCCTGCGGCTGCGGTTGCCACTCGTTCGCCGGGAGCCTCGCCGCCCCGTGGGGGATCAAACCCTCGTTGGCCATCTTGGTGAGATCCTTCTCGGTGATGGTCGAGCGGATCCAATCCCCTTGAACCCAACCGTGCGGCAGGCGGGACCTTGATGAGGATCCGCCCTGACTGGTTGCTCTCCCTTTCGCCTTCCCCGTCGCTGTCGCCTTCTTCGCGCGCTCCAGAGCCGCCGTCTTCTCCTTCACCATTGTTGTCGGCGAAGCGCATGAGGAGTGGTTGGGCGGAGGCGAGAGCAGGCGCTGCGGGCGGAGGTGGAGAGGACAGAAGGAGAAATGGAGATGTACTGTTCAGAAACCCTCGTCCGGCGCATTTTATAAGGACACTTCCGAGTGAATGACAAGTGCGCCCGGGCGATCCTATCACATGCCGAAACAGTCGCGCACGCGTGATACATGGCGAAAAAGGTGGCACAGAAATCGAGGCGTCTATGTTCTTTCCCATCCGAGCGTTGCGGTCCGCCCCGCTTCGCGCGCTCCCCAAAATTCGGATCCCACAAAATCCACTAATAGCAGATCAACCTGTCAGACGGAAGATTTCTTGCGATCCGTCGCTCGGGAGTTTACTAATTGCAAAAGTTCACTCGACATAAAAAGGAATGGATCAAGGCGACTGAAAGAAAAGTTGCTGCTATCAACAAAAGATTATTGGTCCAAGACGAGACATGATTAGAACACAAAAGTAGGTCGGAAATGTTAACAGCTCCTTCCTCACTCAAACCTTGATCCATTCAGGGGCTAATGATGGAGTCATGTACCTAGGGTAGGGTCACAGGCCTGTCTCAAGTACCCTCCCCAACGACATCCTCAGAAGAAACTACCTTCCAGTCGACTAAGAGAGATTTCACTCAACAGACTCGAAGGACTCGACCATGAAGACTCACTCGACGACCAGGAGGTCAAGAGCCACTCTGCATCCAAACGGCCTGTAATTAAGTAGTCTTTATGGCATTTAGGACACTTTATGTAAGGGGTTACTAGTAATGCCCAGCCTTAATGTACTTTGAACCCTGCATAGCCGAGGGCCGGAGGGGTCTGGCAGACACTATATAAGCCACCCCCCTCCTCAGTGTAAGGGGTTCGCACTCTTGTAATCCATACATACATAATCCATTCGACCGCCTCCGGGCTCCGAGACGTAGGGCTATTACTTCCTCTGAGAAGGGCCTGAACTCGTACATCCAGTGTCTTCACAACTGCTCCATAGCTAGGATCTTGCCTCTCCATACCTACCCCCCATTCTACTGTCAGACTTAGAAACACGACAGCGTGGATCTAGGCACGCTATTGCTAAGCTTCAGCTGTAGCGCCTTATCAGTAGCGCTCCTTCCCGCGCTACTGATAGGCCTAAAACCCGCGCTGCTGCTAGGATTTTCCCTAGTAGTGCATCTCACCTCTGCATGGACGTAAACATGCACGAGTTGTCGGCAAGTTTTATCTTTTTCATTAACATGCTAATACAAGTATAAGCATTACAGAACACAAACATGCACATGAGAGATTACATTATTTGAATAAAAAATTGGCAAGTGCCTACATATTTAAGATTGATAAAAGAAAAGTGCCCCGTGATGCCTTTTCCCTTGTCCATCTCTTACAGGATGAGGTCGAAGAGGCAGAAAGCGGGCGTGTCTGGCGTCCGGCGTTTCCCCAGGATCAGGGCTGCACCATTCTCTAGCATACAAGGAGGATCCAGAGCACGGGGGCGGATGGTGACGCTGCCGGAGGCACGGGTGGAAGGGCATAGAGTCACCCGCAAACACGACTCGTCGGAACGGTCGCCCCTGTTCTCGACGCGTCATGGGTTGCCACCGTCACCCTCATCACTACCACCCGAAGACCCCAGATCATCAGCTACACCGAGCACCATCCTCTCTGGCTCCTCGCACAGAAAGCATGGTCATCCCTAGCAGCCCTAATGTCAGGAATCACCGCACGTCCCAAGACATGTATGAAGACGAGAAGCCCTCCTAAGGAGACAGAGGGTGGCGCCTAGAGGAGCCGAACCTGCCCCCACTGACGGCAGGCCTCTCCCAAGGCTCCTCCTCTGCGTCACATAGGAACGAAGAACAAGGAGCAACCGGCTACCATGGCACACACCCGCCGCGGGCCTTGGCATGGTGTCGTTCGCATCCCCTCCCACTGAAATCAAGGATACGGGCGGCGCGACAACGGACGCTTCAAAGTTACCACCTCCGGCGTTACCGCTGCGCTACCCGAGCATCCTCACGACCACAAAGGACTCGAAGCTAAAGCCTGGAGGCCAGCCCCAGACTCCCCTTTCCAACATATTCAAGATGGGGCAAGACAAAAGAAGAAGAGGACGCTATTGGATGCTTCCGTTCCTCCCCTGCTCTTCCTTTTATAGGCAGGCGGGGGACAGGGGGCTGGCTCCACAGCGGGCAACCACCGCCCTCCTCCACCATTTCACAGAAGCCGGGCCCTCGCCATCATGCTCCCCCACGCCACGCGCCTCCGTTACCTACCCCGCGCGATGCATGCGGCATACGTGGCTAAGGATAAGGGCGCAGTGGGAAGAGTAAATTGGCAGTTTCTATCCGTGCGTTAAAGTCATTCACGGGCCATTACTGGAGCGGCCCCACCATTATTGCCTTTGCTCGACGCACGCGAAAACCGGAAACTGGCCCAGAATCAAGACTAACAAAGAAGCAAAGAAGATCTCAAGAGACCCGCCTCTTCAAACAACGCTGCCTATGCACTTGTTAGGCCCTACCCTTACGATGCTCGACAGTGCGTTCTGGGCAGGCCAGGGGCTTCTGTCGGTGCAACAGACCCGGGGCCCATTGACCTGACTGTGCACATCAAGATTGAAGTGCCAGAACAAGAGACCAAGAGCCTTGAAGAACCAACTAGAAGATTAGAAGGAACCAAGACTGAGACAAGAGGAGCCAGATATCGTCAAGGAAGAAGCCTCCCTTGCCGGGCAGGTCAGCCGAACAAGGGGCAAGGCCACCCCCAAAAGAAGAGGACCAAGTCGTCCCGGTAGGGCCTGCCTGGGCTCACGGAGACCAGATCACCCCACCGACTGCTCCACCACGACCCACATCGTGGATCAGTGCGGTGTCGAGACGCAGGATGATTAAGTGGCACCCATTCGCCACATGGTGGCCACTTCCTACCAAGAGAACCTACAAGTGACACCCGTCCAGTGACATGTCAAGCGAGCAGGCGTGGAGCTAGCGAATTAGCCCAGCAAGCCTTGCCGGGCACCTAACGATGTGACACTAAGCGACGCATTAAATGCATGCTGTCAGCCTGCAGAGTTAGGTATGATAGCACTGTTGCAATCATATCAGTGTCTAATGATTGTTTTGCCACTGTGGTAACCCCTTGATCTATAAAAGGAGGCACATGGCAACGATTCAAGGGGTTAGAGGTTTATACCATTCACACCCCCGTACGCGCGTAGTCGCTGCTGCCCGAAAGCAACCCCTGTCGGGCAAGTGTACTACGCAGCACCACCACCTTTTCTCATCAATCCACCAAAGCAGGAGTAGGGTTTTACGCCTCCCGGCAGCCCGAACCTGGGTAAAACTTCCTGTGTGATACCTGCCGTGCTGCCTTGCGTTGGTCTGCTCTTTGTGCAATGCGACCCTCCCCTGTAGAACCAGCAAGGGGCCATCCTGGTCTCATAGGTGGTCGTGGTTTCCTGCGACACCTGGTGGTTGAGCAACATATACTTCTTCCTCAAGCTTACCATTGAGGAATGCACTTTTCACATCTATTTGATATAATATGATATTATGATGGTTAGCCTAAGCAAGCAATATGTGAATAGCCTCAAGTCTAGCAACAGGTGCAAAAGTTTCATTGAAATAAATTCCTTCAATCTGTGTGTAGCCTTGAGCTACAAGACGAGCCTTATTCCTCACCACAAGGCCATTTTCATCTTGCTTGTTGCGGTATATCCATTTTGTGCCGACGATATTGTGCTTGCGTGGGTCTGGTCGCTTGACAAGCTCCCACACATTGTTGAGCTTGAATTGATGTAATTCCTCTTGCATAGTTTGAATCCACTCAGGCTCCAGAAGTGCCTCATCAACTTTGTTGGGCTCTATGATAGAGACAAAAGCAAAATGCCCACAAAAGTTAGACAAATGTGAAGCTTTTGAGCATGTGAGAGGACCTGGTTCGTTGATGTCGTCAATGATTCTCTCAATTTGCACATCATTTGCATCATGAGGATGAGCAGGTTGACGACTTTGATTTGGCTCAACATTTTCTTCAGAGCCATTTCCTTCAGGTGCACCAGCATAGTTTTCTTCACGTTTTGTAATGACTTCTTTAGCAGATTCTTCAGTGGGTATGACATCCTCAGTAGCCTTGACTTGATGGATTCCTCAGGTGACATTTCATCTAGCACAGGAGGTAGGTGCTCTGTTTGCGAGCCGTTAGTTTCATCGAATTGCACATCTACAGTTTCAACAACCTTGTGGTGATAGGTGTTGAAGACTCTGTAGGTGTGCGAGTCCTTTCCGTAACCAAGCATAAAACCCTCATGTGCTTTCGGTGCAAATTTAGAATTGTGATGATGATCTCTAATCTAGCATTTAGCACCTAAGACTTTGAAATAACTCACATTGGGTTTCTTGTGAATGAGGAGTTCATAGGAGGTCTTTTTGAAGAATTTGTGAAGATATACCATGTTGATGATATGGCATGCAGTATTAATAGCGTCAGGCCAGAAACGAGGAGGTGTCTTGTATTCATCAAGCATAGTGCAAGCCATCTCAACAAAGAGTCATGTTCTTGTGCTCCACGACACCATTCTGCTGAGGAATATAAGGGGCAGATAATTCGTGAGTAATACCAAGTTCATCAAGATAGTCATCAAGACCAGTATTCTTGAACTCGGTCCCATTATCACTTCGGATATGCTTGATCTTCACACCAAAGTTCGTGGACGCGCTTGAGGAAAATCGTTTAAAGACTTCCTGCACTTCAGTTTTGTAAGTGATGATATGCACCCATGTGTAATGAGAATAATCATCAACAATGACAAAGCCATATAGAGATGCTACATTTGTGAATGTGGCATAATGAGTAGGGCCAAAGAGATCCATGTGAAGTAATTCAAGAGACGAGAGGTGGTCATGATAGTCTTCGAGGGGTGTTTGGCTCTGGTTACCTTTCTAGCCTCACAAGCACCACAAAGATGATCTTTGAGGAATTTGACACCCTTGATGCCAATGACATGCTTCTTCTTCGCGAGTGTATGCAAGTTCCCCATGCTAGCATGAACAAGTCATCGATGCCATAACCAGACTTCTGAAGCTTTTGCAAGTAGACATGTGGTAGGTTGTGGTCCTGCAGAGAAATCAACAATATACAAGTCTCCTCTCCTAAAGCCTTCAAAGACTTTGGAATCGTCAGATTCCATTAGCACAATATAGCGAAATTTGCCAAAGACGGCAATCATATCAAGATCACAAAGCATTGAGACAGACATGAGGTTGAATCCAAAGGAATCGACAAGCATGACTTTGTTCATGTGTCTATCCTTTGAGATTGCAACCCTACCTAGACCCAATACCTTTCTTTTGCCTTTGTCAGCGTAGGTGATATGCTTCAGATGAGATGGAGATAAAGCAGTGTCCATCAATAAGTTCCTGTCACCGGTCATGTGATTTGTACATCCGTTGTCGAGTACCCACTCAGTAGCTTTGGGTTGTTCATCTTGTAGATGAATTAGTGCAACTTACGAACCCATATACTTCATCAGTGAAGAATATGAAATCAATTTCATTAGGTTGAATTTCATCGAGTAGTACAAGAGATATAGCAGTAGGAGGACGTGAGAAATGAGTAATCCATTTCTTCATGATTAGCTTGCATCCTTTCAAGCAAATTCAGGTCTCCAGCAAATTCTTCAGATGATTAAGTTTGTGTGGAGACCTGACCCTGCACAAGAGATTAGTTCTTTTTCTTCACCACCCACATCTGGAGGGGTGGCAAAGAGTTCATCATTCTCGGAGCTCCGTAAGAGAAAGGTGGCATTGAAGCCAATGCACTTAGCTCCAAAAGAGGGGTTAGAGTAAGCATATGAATAAGCAGAGAAATTCTTCGAGGACTTATGAACATAATGATTCGAAGAATAATTCACATATTCATAGCCTTTAGACTTTCCCTACAAAACATAAGTGTTAGCATGATGATGTTCATATGAGGATTTGGATCCATGTGAGGAATTTGATCCAAATGAAGAATTTGGTCCATATGAGGACTTGGATTCATATGAAGATTTTGATCCATATGAAGAATTTTATCTGTGGTTCCTATTCTTCACAGGTGGTGTCATGAGGACATTCACCTGAAGACTTTCAAGGCATTTTTTGGGAACTCATATTTTCTTCATAGGGGGACCATTCCTGTAGTTAGTTCCAACATATCGAGCAAATACTTCACTATTCTGATTTTTGAACAATTTATAGTTGGAGTCAAATGACTCATCAGAGGAACATGAAGATTCACAAGTAAAGCCAGATAAAGTGGATGGATCTACGGTAGGTCCTTTCGCAGCAACCCATGAGGTTTTGGGATACTGCTCAGGTTTCTAGTAGGTCCCATCAGCATTGAGTTTCCTCTCAAAGGCAATACCCTCTTTCCTAGGGTTCCTGTTCAAGATCTTCTTTTTGAGCACATCACAAAGAGTCTGATGCCCTTTGAGGCTTTTGTATACGCCTGTCACATACAATTCCTTCAACCCTGCAGTATCGTCAGTGCTACTTGTGGTATCCTCAAATGAGGAATTTATGACCACATAGACAACTGAAGAATTTGCAACAATAGAAGCATTTGAACATTCAGGTGAAGAATTAGTAGATTCACGCTCAACGCATTTCAAACATGGTAGAATGAATTCTTCCTGAGCAGAACTGATCTGTTGAGCAAGCAATGAATCATTTTCCTTCTGAAGATCTTCATAACTCACCCTTAACTTCTCAAGATCTTGCTTTCTCTAAAGAAATTCATAAGAAAGCTTCTCATGATCTGCTAAGAGAGAGTTATGATGACTCTTAAGATTATCAAACTTAGACTAAAGACTTTGAAGATCATCAGTCATAGTTTGAGTTTGATCCATTTCTTCACCCAACAGGTCATCACTTTTATGTAGCAGATTTTGAAACTTTTTCAATGCCTTTTGTTGTTTTGTGGCAATAGTGGCAAGCTTGGAATAACTAGGTCCAAAAACATCATTATCATAAGATTCATCATCACTAGATTCAAAAGAGGAGTAATCAGGTACCTTTGCACCCTTGGCCATGAGGCATGGTTCGGATGATGTTGATTCTGGTTCGAAAGTCATCGTTTTGAGTGATTCCTTGAAATCATCAGACCAGGGATCCTGAAGAGTTCGATGACCTTCATAAACATCAGAGATTCGGTCCCAGATAAGCTTAGCATTGCAAATGCATAATGAGCCTGAACTGATTCTGGATAGATAAGAGCAGATGATATCCTTCACCATGCAATCCAGACGAGTGTACTTGCAAATATCATCAACGTGCACCATCTTGCATAGATCGGTAAGGCCAATCTCAGTGACAGTCCACAACTCACTGTTCATCGCCATGAGGCATTTCCTCATCATGGCCTTCCACTTGGGATACTCGTGACCGTCAAAGATGGAGCACAGTACTTTCTTCATGTCACACCCTAGCTAGTTCATGCATTAGAGTGTTGCATCATGTTTATTCTTCATCAGAAACCTGAAATGGGGATGACAGAACCCCCAGTCCCCTCTGAAACCAATTAGGGTTTACTAAAAACTTTTTCAACGAACCTGAAATGCCCTTCTAAAATGCCCATCATTTTTGTCCTGGTTCAGAACCTCTGCCAAAAGTGATGCACATTTTCCTAGGCCATCTTAGGGTTTTTTAATTAAATCATAAATATTTGAATTTGGGCATTTAAAATTATATAAAATATTTAAATGCTCAAATATCTCCAAACTAAAATGTCTCATGTTGGAAATAATCCAACTATGGACCAGGAGTAGTTTGGTGATTTTAGGAGTTGCCTAAGTATTTTTAATAAATCAACAAAGTTGCAGAAGTATTAAAAAATACAGAAAACAGAAAAAAATGGAAAAACTTACCTGATGCCAGCACCCGGCCCACCTGCCGGCCCAGCCCAGCGCCGCTCCAGCGAGCTGCTTGCCGGCCAGGCAGGCAGGCAGGTGCCTGACGGCGACCACAGCGCGCGCCACGCACCTTCTCGCCGCCTCGCCGCTCCCCTCGCCCGGTGACGTCGTGGATCGGCCTCCCTCTCTCCCCCAAACCCCCCAGACACCCCCTCTCCTCTCCAGCTCCTCCCCCTCGCGCTCCCCCGCCATGACCGACGCCACCACCGCCGTGCCTACGTCGTAGCCGTGCTCCCCGCCGCCCGTGCGTCCTCTCATCGTGTCCAGGAGCTCCGCCGCTATCCACTTCATCGAGCAAGCCGAGCCCCGAGCGCTCGCAACGCCCGAGTCCACCGCAACGACCTCGCCCGAACCGCCGTCGCCGGAGATCCCCTTCAACACCGTCGTCGCTCCGGTCCGTCCTCGGCCGCACCAAGGGCTTCGTCGAACTCCCAGTGAGCTTAGCCATCTTCCCCTCCCCTCTTTACTTGCTCCCGAGCCGTGTAGCGACCTCCCGGAGCTCAACCGCACCCACCACCGTGGAGCTCGTCGCCGACGTGCTCCCGGTCACCCTCCGGCCACTCCACGGTGTCCATCATGCTCACCGCGTCACGTAGCACCTAGCTAGCTACTCCCCGTGCCTCACCGACCCCTCTAGCGCCAAGTTCGTCTTCGGCCGAACCCAGGTGGCCGCCAAAGTCGTCGCCGGCGCCAACTCCGGCCACCCCGACCCCAACGGACTCCACCAAGAGCTGCGGCTCGTCCTCAGCTCCACTCCGGTGGTCTCCGCGACCCATTTGGTGGCCGAAACGGCAAAAACCACTTCTGCCGCCGCGTCGGGCTCGCCGGCGGCTAAACGCCGGTGCAGCCGACCCGGGTTTGACCACGGGTGGGCCCTGGTTGACTCCCCTGAGTCTATGACAGGTGGGGCCCAGCCCTGTTAATTAAACAGGTTTAGTTTTAATTAAACTTTAATTAATCTAATCACACTGACACGCGGGACCCACTGTCAGGTTTGACCCGGACGTGTCCCGTTGACCTGCTGACGTCACACTGACGTCAGGCTGACGCAATAATTGATTTTCTGGAATTAATCTAATATAGGAAATTCCAGAGTATAGTTTAAACTTCAAAAATTCATAACTTTTATTCTGTAATTCCAAATAAGACAAATTATATATGGAAAATGATCAGAAAATCCAATCTATCCATCTGTACTATTTTCATGCATGATTAGACAAGTTAACCTGATGATTAATGCAGAACAAGGAAAAACACTTTAAAGGGCCATGTTTGAGTTTGAAATTTGAATCTTTGATTCAAATTGGTTCAAACCCTTCTGGTCTTAGTTGCATTAGCCCAATACACTCATATTGCCATGTTTCATGCATGCATCATATTGTTGCACATTGTTTGGTGATGGTTGTGTATCGGTGTTCTTGCGGCAGGTTCTGCCTCCGAGGAGTACCGTGATTACCCTAACGAAGAACCGTATCAGTGCATCGAACCATCAGGCAAGCAACCAACCATTTGATCATATCGATACAATCCCATGTTCTCGCTCCTGCTCTCTTTTACTGCATTAAGACAACGCGTTTCAAACTATTGTGTGCTACGGTAGTTGAACCCATTTCCTCTGCATGACCTGTCATTGCCACAGTAACTAGATGAAACCCACTAGCATGTGTAGGAGTTGATTGAGCCATATGTATGTGTTGTTCCTACCTTGCTATGCCTGCTATGCTTAGAGTCGTGTCAGGTCTGGTTCATCTGGGTGATGGGCTAGAGTGAAATGATTATGTCGGTAATGAGAGTGGTGTGGTGAACACGATTTGGTAAAGGTATCGATGAGAGGCCATGTAGGAGTACATGGTGGGTTGTTTCATTGAAGCCGACCTTAAGCACTGAGATCTGTATGTGTGATTTAAGATACAGCTACTACCATGCATTGGGCCCTGAAATATGACCCCGCTCGACTTCTTATTCACCCTAGCTCTCTGTCCAGGAGTTGCAAGTAGTTTCTGGTGTTTGTAGCCTACTGGAGGCCGCGGACAGCGCTGACCATAGGGGTGGGCTGTGATGCGGTAGGTACGTGGCCGGGTGTACCGAATACCCGTTAGGTATCTCGGGAACCCTGTTCACATCGTTCGGGGCCGTATGGGAAACCTCGGCCGGACTCCCTGCGGATGGAACCTGGATAGGCGATAAACCTGGACTAGAGGCTTAAGTGTTTAGGTAGGTCGTGGTCTACACCCACGTCGGCTTTCGCTTGAAGTCTGCCGAGCACATGTCGTGTGCAGACGCTAAGTGGTGGAAACATGTATGAAGAAGTACACCCCTGCAGGGTTATCATGATCTATTCGAATAGCCGCGTCCGCGGTAAAGGACTACTTGGTTGCCTATACAGTTCATAGACAAGTAAACGGAAACTACTAAAAGCCTCAAGATAAGTGTGAGTGCCGAGGATGGCTCTTCCGTAGGAAGACGGAGGTGGATCCTCGGTAGTGTATTGAAGTGGTGAGTAGTGGACTCGTGTACGCAAAACCATTTCAAGTTGGAGTCTCGTAGGATAGCCTAGCCAAGAGTCAAAGCTGGCTTGCTGCAATAACTCCACCAACCCTTCTTGATAATGTGCATGTATGTAGGATCTGATGTAAGTCTTGCTGAGTACCCTTGTACTCATGTTGCTATAATTTACATTTTTACAGAAGACGCTGCAACCCCTTCTGATGGGTTCTTCGTAGACGTTGACATCAACGAGTAGGCTAAGGCCCAAGTGGTGATCCTGAGCTTGTGAAGGACCACGTAGTATAGCTAGGCTTTCCAAGCCTCTTTTATTCTACTAGTTGTCTGTACTCAGACAAGTTACTTCCGCTGCTGGTTTGTATGACTGTATGACTTGAATGCTGGGTCGTGTGACCCGTACCTGTGTGTATGATTATGTATAGGTCCCTGAGCCTTAAATAAAGTACTTGTGTCGTAGAGTCATGTTGTGATGCCATGTTGTATTTCCACATATCGAGCATACTGTGTGTATGTTATTGAAATGCTTGGTATGTGTGGGATCTGACTATCTAGTTGTTTATCTTTAGTAGCCTCTCTTACCGGGAAATGTCTCCTAGTGTTACCACTGAGCCATGGTAGCTTGCTACTGCTCTGGAACACTTAGGCTGGCCGGCATGTGTCCTTCTTCGTTCCGGTGTCTGTCCCTTCGGGGAAATGTCACGCATTGAGTACCGGAGTCCTGTTAGCCCGCTACAGCCCGGTTTATCGGAGTCCTGCTAGCCCGGTGCTACAGCCCGGACCCACTTGCTGATGACCGACACGTTCGGAGCTGGGTCATGGATGCCTGTCCCTGTAAGTCTGTGCCACTTTGGGTTTACGACTAGTCATGTCAGCCCGGGCTCCTTATCATATGGATGCTCGCGACACTATCATATATGTGAGCCAAAAGGCGCAAACGGTCCCGGGCAAAGGTAAGGCGACACCCGTGGGATACCGTGCGTGAGGCCGCAAAGTGATATGAGGTGTTACAGGCTAGATCGATGTGACATCGAGTCGGGGTCCTGACAGCGTTGGCATCAGAGCCGGACTGCCTGTAGGTTCTCCAAGCCAAACTGGTCGATGTTGAGTCTAGAAATTCTTTAGTTATATGTAGGGGAATTGTTTGTGGGTTGGAACGTAAGGCTCTTTTTACTCCTTTATCTTATGACATTCTGATCTGAGTCAGTCTATTCTTCCACCGGGGGTTAAGGAATTAGGATCTATTCTCTCTATCAGGATCACGTGTTACTAATCAGTAGTACCTTATAGGTTTGATGAATACAAGCCTAGTTCAGTTCTACTACCACATTATGCTGCTAGGATGGACTCAGAACTTTGATATGATGATGTTGAGTGTGTATGAAATCCTTTGTCAATTGTCTCAAAATCCTTCTTGAGCATTTACAGCTGTTATGCTGCCAAAATTTTGCTAGAAATTCTAATGCCTTTGCATTATGGTTGTGCTTTCAGATGGCCACTCGCGACCTTAATCAAGTGGTTCGCCTGACTCGATGCCTAGATGTACCCGGCCATACTGCTATGTTGGTCAGGGTAATGACTGAGGCTGGATACCGTTGGTATCCTGAGTACACGGTCGAAGAGCAATTCCGAGACTTTAATCAAAGCCAGTATCTCTGCACTGTCAGGATATTTCCATCCTATCCTGGATCCACCGAGCCCCTTCACTGCTCCTATGGACTCGGGGTTACTATTGAGATGGCTGTGCAGGACGCCGCCTACTCTATGATGACCATCATGCGAGTCAGGTCTGGCCTATTTCGGGACTCTGATTTCCGGTATATGCCAGGATCACTTCCGGGAGCACAAGGGTATCTCCAGGCTATCTATGCTGACCCCACTCAGGAGGATTCACAGACTCGCACTACTGCTGAGATGCTCGAGGATAAGGACCATGAAAATCGGGCCTTGAGGTTAGAGCTCTTCAATACCCGTGCTGACCATTGGGCCACATTGACTCGGTTTGCACCGGTGGTGCAAGCTGGATATTCGGATATGCGCGATCTCTATCCTGTGAGATCTGCTTTGCCAGACGTGATGGGTTGGCGTGATGTAGGAGGCATCACCCCACCTCGCGGTCCCGGCAGGCCACCGTCTGTTGGTCCAAGACCTCATCCTAGCCCCTATGGTCCACAAGCTCCGCGAGATCGTCTGTTTCCGGATGATCATGTTGAGCTTCCAGGCTATGGAGGTGACTTCTACGAGGACTACTACGGATCGGTCTGAGTTAGTGGTAGTATCACTAGTTTGATCTAGCTGTATCGTCTATCGTCCTGCGTGACTCGTGGGATATGACCTAGTTTGTACCACTTCCGGAGGTGTAGAAAAATAATGTATAAGAGCTTGGGATGCCTCCGATGAGATGTAATCCCCTTTTCACCGTAATAGTACCTTGTTTGGTCTTGTACTAAACCATGTATGGTGTGTATGACGATGGAATAAAGAAGCAGTTTCTGTATCTACCATGTCATACGGATGATCATATTGCATTCCGAGTTATTCCTTACATTCTGTATCCTATGTCGGAATTTTATCATTCTGACTAAATCTTTGTATTGTTTACCTAGGATGGTCAACACGCGCACTAACCCTGCTCCTCAAGAGCAGGCCGAAGGCAGTGAAGTCAGGAATGCAAATCTGCCTCATCCTCCTTCCCTAGCCGAGGTTATGATGGAAGCCGAAAGAAACAAGCGGGAGACCAGCCGTTTGTTGAAGCGTATTGAACAGAACACAGCACACCATCAGAGGACTAACGTGGTGTCACTCAGTGATTTCATCAAATTACATCCACCCATGTTCCACCACTCCGTCGAGCCTCTCGACGCTGATGACTGGCTTCGCAGTATCTCTCACAAGCTGCGTTCCGCGCTAGTAGCTGAGGCTGACAAGGTCACCTTTGCTGCATATCATCTTGAAGGCCCCGCCAGTCTATGGTGGGAGAATTATGGAGCTATGCGCCCAGCGGGCCATGTCACTACTTGGGCTGAATTCAGCGAGGCTTTCCGTGAACATCACATTCCGGAGGGTCTCATGGACCGTAAACGTGAGGAATTTTGCAGTTTCACTCAGGGCCGACTCTCTGTGGATGCTTACAGCAGGGAGTTCGGTAACCTCGCACGATATGCAACTGAGGAAGTTTCTACTGATGCCAAGAAGCAAGCAAGGTTCCGTAAGGGACTTAGTCCTGAGCTTCGCCGTGACCTCCGTCTGCATGAGTGCACATCTTTTCAGAAGCTTGTTAACAAGGCTATCAGTGCTGAGACTGGTCAGACTGATTATGACGCAACACGCAAGCATGGCCGTGATGTGGGTTCCTCATCCGGTGCTGGTCCTCAGAAGCGCCACGTGTGGGTGCCCAACACTGCCCTGCCACCCAGGTTCACACCGAGGCCATCCTTCCAGGCGCCTCGCCCCGTTCAACAGTCTGCACCAGCCAAGCCCTATGGGGGTCCAACCAACAGTGCTCCTCCACGCACCAGTTCCGTGACTTGTTTCAAGTGTGGGGAATCTGGCCACTATATGCGTGAGTGTCCCCAGACCAACCCCAACCAATCTGCTAAAGCTATTGGCCGTGGCAAGCCGACGGGGAAAGTGTTCCACGCCAAGCCGGCCACCGCTACACGTGGCCATGTCAACTGTATCTCTGCCGAAGAAGCTCAAGTGGATCCCAACGTCGTTCTCGGTACGCTCCTTGTTAACTGCCACCCAGCATCTGTTCTTTTCGATACAGGAGCCTCTCATTCATTTATATCCGAGAACTATGCTCGTTTGCATAACACCGCATTCCATGACATGCCATCCACTATGGAAATTTCTACTCCCGGTTCTAGATGGCAGACCTCCAGGGTAAGTTATGGAAATGAAATCCAAGTCGACAGACTTGTTTTCCTTGCATCTTTAATAGCTCTCAAATTTTCAGATATTAATATCATTTTGGGTATGGACTGGATGTCAGCTCATCATGCCAAAATTGATTGCTTCTCTAGGACTGTTCAACTCACTCATCCTTCGGGGAAGATAGTCAATGTCTTGACCTGAATAGCCAAGCGACAGTTATATTCTCTTAACGCCAACCCTTTGCCAGACCTTGAGGACGTTCCGGTAGTCCGTGATTTCCCGGATGTCTTCCCAGAGGAATTGCCAGGTGTTCCACCTGACAGGGATGTTGAGTTCGTAATAGACCTCATTCCAGGAACCGTCCCGATTGCTAGAAGACCCTATAAGATGGCACCACTAGAACTAGCCGAGCTTAAGAAACAACTCGATGAGTCCTTGAAAAAGGGTTTCATCCGACCTAGTTCATCTCTGTGGGCTTGCCCCGTCCTCTTCGTCAAGAAAAAGGATGGTACGGACCGGATGGTTGTAGATTATCGACCTGTTAATTTGGTCACAATCAAGAACAAATATCCGCTCCCCAGGATCAACGACCTGTATGATCAGCTCGCTGGATCCTCAGTCTTCTCCAAAATGGATTTGAGGTTGGGCTACCATCAAATCAAAATCAGAAATGGGGACATCCCTAAAACGGCCTTTGTTACTCGTTATGGCCAATACAAGTACACCGTCATGTCCTTCGGTTTAACCAACACTCCAGCCACCTTTTCTCGGTTAATGAACTCAATCTTCATGGAGTATTTGGATAAATTCGTCATGGTTTACCTCGATGATATACTCATCTACTCCAAGAGCGAGGAAGAACATGCCGAACATCTAAGGCTAGTGTTGAAGAAACTTCGAGAGCACCGCCTTTATGCCAAATTCTCTAAATGTGAATTTTGGTTGTCAGAAGTGACCTATCTGGGTCACGTAATATCTGGTAAAGGTATTGCTGTTAACCCTGAGCGAGTTCAAGCCATCCTTAATTGGACTCCACCTGAATCGGTCAAGCAAGTTCGGAGTTTTCTAGGCTTAGCGAGCTATTGCCGTCGCTTTGTCGAAAACTTCTCCAAAGTTGCTAAACCTCTAACCGAACTCCTCAAGAAAGATAAGAAGTTCGAATGGACTCCACAATGTGAGCACAGCTTTCAGGAACTGAAAAGACACCTGACTTCTGCTCCCGTACTGGTACCGCCAGACTTCTCTAAGGACTTTGTTATCTACTGCGACGCCTCGCGACAAGGACTAGGTTGCATTCTCATGCAAGATCGACACGTAATTGCTTACGCCTCACGGCAATTGCACCCACATGAGGAGAGTTATCCTACTCATGATCTAGAGCTTGCAGCCGTAGTCTATGCACTTAAAACCTGGCGACATTACCTTCTTGGTAATCGTTGCGAAATATTCACTGATCACCAAAGTCTGAAGTACATCTTCACCCAACCGGATTTGAATCTCAGGCAAAGACGTTGGGTCGAGTTGATCACAGATTTCGACTTAGGAATAACCTACACCCCAGGGAAAGCCAATGTCATGGCTGATGCGCTAAGTCGTAAATCTTATTGTAACAACCTGATGTTACAACAAAGTCAACCGCTTCTCCATGAGGAATTTCGGAAGCTTAACCTTCACATTGTTCCTCAAGGATTTCTTTCCACCTTGGTAGCGAAACCTACTCTTACGGATCAAATCATCGCTGCCCAAAAGCGAGATAAGGGAATATCTAAAATCAAGGAGAACATTGCTAGCGGAGGTGCTAGTTGTTTCTCCACAAATGATCATGGTGTTGTGTACTTTTAGAACCGTTTAGTGGTTCCCAAGAACCGGCATCTACGGCAGTTGATCCTTAAGGAGGCTCATGAATCTCCTCTCACCATTCATCCCGGTAGTACCAAGATGTATCAGGACCTACGCCAGAGGTTCTGGTGGACTAGGATGAAGAGAGAAATTGCTCAGTATATTGCTAATTGCGACGTCTGTCGTCGTGTAAAAGCAGAGCATCAACGGCCTGCTGGCACCCTTCAACCCCTAGCTATTCCTGAATGGAAATGGGATAAAATTGGTATGGATTGCATTACCGGTTTTCCCAGGACCAAGAGAGGGAATAATGCTATCTTCGTCGTTGTCGGTCGTCTTTCCAAAGTGGCCCATTTCTTACCTGTTCGTGAGAGTATAACCGCTAGTCAGCTGGCAGACTTATACATCTCCCGAATAGTGTTTCTCCATGGTGTTCCTTTGGAAATCAACACGGATTGAGGAAGTCTTTTCACCTCTCGATTTTGGGAAAGCTTCCAAAATGCTATGGGAACCCGCCTTTCCTTTAGCACCGCCTTTCACCCTCAATCAAGTGGTCAGGTAGAACGCGTTAACCAGATTCTAGAAGACATGCTTCGAGCCTCTGTTATCTCATTCGGAATGGAATGGGAGAAATGCCTTCCATTTGCCGAATTTGCTTACAACAACAGCTATCAATCTAGCTTGGGTAAAGCCCCTTTTGAAGTTCTCTATGGACGACGGTGTCGAACACCCCTTAACTGGTCAGAAACCGGGGAAAGACAATTCTTTGGCCCGGATATGATTCAGGAAGCAGAAGAGCAAGTTCGCATCGTTCGTGAAAAGTTGAAAACAGCCCAATCTCGTCAGAAGAGTCAATATGACCGAAAACATAAGGCTATGACTTTCGAGGTTGACGAGAAAGCTTACCTTCGGGTTACTCCTCTGAAGGGAACCCATCGTTTCGGTATCAAAGGCAAATTGGCTCCTCGTTACATTGGACCTTTTCGCATTCTCGCTAAACGAGGAGAAGTTGCCTACCAGTTGGAACTACCTCCGCATCTCTCCAGAGTCCACGATGTCTTCCACGTTTCTCAACTCAGGCGTTGCTTCTCGGATCCTATCCGTGGAGTGGACCACGAAACGCTTGATCTCCAAGATAATCTCACGTATCGAGAGTACCCCATTCGTATCCTCGATCAGGCCGAGCGTACCACTCGACCTCATAATATCAAGTTTCTCAAAGTACAATGGTCGCACCATTCTGAGGATGAAGCAACTTGGGAAAGGGAGGATCATCTTCGACTCGAGTATCCCGCCCTTTTTCCGGAGGAACCCAAATCTCGGGACGAGATTCTTTTGAGTGGGGGTGAGTTGTCACACCCTAGATAGTTCATGCATTAGAGTGTTGCATCATGTTTATTCTTCATCAGAAACCTGAAATGGGGATGACAGAACCCCCAGTCCCCTCTGAAACCAATTAGGGTTTACTAAAAACTTTTTCAATGAACCTGGAATGCCCTTCTAAAATGCCCATCATTTTTGTCCTGGTTCAGAACCTCTGCCAAAAGTGATGCACATTTTCCTAGGCCATCTTAGGGTTTTTGAATTAAATCATAAATATTTGAATTTGGGCATTTAAAATTATATAAAATATTTAAATGCTCAAATATCTCCAAACTAAAATGTTTCATGTTGGAAATAATCCAACTATGGACCAGGAGTAGTTTGGTGATTTTAGGAGTTGCCTAAGTATTTTTAATAAATCAACAAAGTTGCAGAAGTATTAAAAAATATAGAAAACAGAATAAAAATGGAAAAACTTACCTGACGCCAGCACCCGACCCACCTGCCGGCCCAGCCCAGCGCCGCTCCAGCGAGCTGCTTGCCGGCCAGGCAGGCAGGCAGGTGCCCGACGGCGACCGCAGCGCGCGCCACGCACCTGCTCGCCGCCTCGCCGCTCCCCTCGCCCGGTGACGTCGTGGATCGGCCTCCCTCTCTCCCCCGAACCCCCCCAGACACCCCCTCTCCTCTCCAGCTCCTCCCCCTCGCGCTCCCCCGCCATGACCGACGCCACCACCGCCGTGCCTACGTCGTAGCCGTGCCCCCCGCCGCCCGTGCGTCCTCTCATCCTGTCCAGGAGCTCCGCCGCTGTCCACTTCATCGAGCAAGCCGAGCCCCGAGCGCTTGCAACGCCCGAGTCCACCGCAACGACCTCGCCCGAACCGCCATCACCGGAGATCCCCTTCAACGCTGTCGTCGCTCCGGTCCGTCCCCGGCCGCACCAAGGGCTTCGTCGAACTCCCAGTGAGCTTAGCCATCTTCCCCTCCCCTCTTTACTTGCTCCCGAGCCGTGTAGCGACCTCCCGGAGCTCAACCGCACCCACCACCATGGAGCTCGTCGCCGACGTGCTCCCGGTCACACTCCGGCCACTCCACGGTGTCCATCATGCTCACCGCGTCACGTAGCACCTAGCTAGATACTCCCCGCGCCTCACCGACCCCTCTAGCGCCAAGTTCGTCTTCGGCCGAACCCCGGTGGCCGCCAAAGTCGTCGCCGGCGCCAACTCCGGCCACCCCGACCCCAACGGACTCCACCAAGAGCTGCGGCTCGTCCTCAGCTCCACTCCGGTGGTCTCCGCGACCCATTTGGTGGCCGAAACGGCAAAAACCACTTCCGCCGCCGCGTCGGGCTCGCCGGCGGCTAAACGCCGGTGCAGCCGACCCGGGTTTGACCACGGGTGGGCCCTGGTTGACTCCCCTGAGTCTATGACAGGTGGGGCCCAGCCCTGTTCATTAAACAGGTTTAGTTTTAATTAAACTTTAATTAATCTAATCACACTGACAC
Source organism: Triticum dicoccoides (assembly GCF_002162155.2). Classification (NCBI taxonomy): domain Eukaryota; kingdom Viridiplantae; phylum Streptophyta; class Magnoliopsida; order Poales; family Poaceae; genus Triticum; species Triticum dicoccoides. The sequence goes on from NC_041389.1 coordinate 166,726,941, forward strand.
GCGGGACCCACTGTCAGGTTTGACCCGGACGTGTCCCGTTGACCTGTTGACGTCACACTGACGTCAGGCTGACGCAATAATTGATTTTCTGGAATTAATCTAATATAGGAAATTCCAGAATATAGTTTAAACTTCAAAAATTCATAACTTTTATTCTGTAATTCCAAATCAGACAAATTATATATGGAAAATGATCAGAAAAATCCAATCTATCCATCTGTACTATTTTCATGCATGATTAAACAAGTTAACCTGATGATTAATGCAGAACAAGGAAAAACACTTTAAAGGGCCATGTTTGAGTTTGAAATTTGAATCTTTGATTCAAATTGGTTCAAACCCTTCTGGTCTTAGTTGCATTAGCCCAATACACTCATATTGCCATGTTTCATGCATGCATCATATTGTTGCACATTGTTTGGTGATGGTTGTGTATCGGTGTTCTTGCGGCAGGTTCTGCCTCCGAGGAGTACCGTGATTACCCTAACGAAGAACCGTATCAGTGCATCGAACCATCAGGCAAGCAACCAACCATTTGATCATATCGATACAATCCCATGTTCTCGCTCCTGCTCTCTTTTACTGCATTAAGACAACGCGTTTCAAACTGTTGTGAGCTACGGTAGTTGAACCCATTTCCTCTGCATGACCTGTCATTGCCACAGTAACTAGATGAAACCCACTAGCATGTGTAGGAGTTGATTGAGCCATATGTATGTGTTGTTCCTACCTTGCTATGCCTGCTATGCTTAGAGTCGTGTCAGGTCTGGTTCATCTGGGTGATGGGCTAGAGTGAAATGATTATGTCGGTAATGAGAGTGGTGTGGTGAACACGATTTGGTAAAGGTATCGATGAGAGGCCATGTAGGAGTACATGGTGGGTTGTTTCATTGAAGCCGACCTTAAGCACTGAGATCTGTATGTGTGATTTAAGATACAGCTACTACTATGCATTGGGCCCTGAAATATGACCCCGCTCGACTTCTTATTCACCCTAGCTCTCTGTCCAGGAGTTGCAAGTAGTTTCTGATGTTTGTAGCCTACTGGAGGCCGTGGACAGCGCTGACCGTAGGGGTGGGCTGTGATGCAGTAGGTACGTGGCCGGGTGTACCTAATACCCGTTAGGTATCTCGGGAACCCTGTTCACATTGTTCGGGGCCGTATGGGAAACCTCGGCCGGACTCCCTGCGGATGGAACCTGGATAGGCGATAAACCTGGACTAGAGGCTTAGGTGTTTAGGTAGGTCGTGGTCTACACCCACGTCGGCTTTCGCTTGAAGTCTGCCGAGCACATATCGTGTGCAGACGCTAAGTGGTGGAAACATGTATGAAGAAGTACACCCCTGCAGGGTTATCATGATCTATTCGAATAGCCGCGTCCGCGGTAAAGGACTACTTGGTTGCCTATACAGTTCATAGACAAGTAAACGGAAACTACTAAAAGCCTCAAGATAAGTGTGAGTGCCGAGGATGGCTCTTCCGTAGGAAGACGGAGGTGGATCCTCGGTAGTGTATTGAAGTGGTGAGTAGTGGACTCGTGTACGCAAAACCATTTCAAGTTGGAGTCTCGTAGGATAGCCTAGCCAAGAGTCAAAGCTGGCTTGCTGCAATAACTCCACCAACCCTTCTTGATAATGTGCATGTATGTAGGATCTGATGTAAGTCTTGCTGAGTACCCTTGTACTCATGTTGCTATAATTTACATTTTTACAAAAGACGCTACAACCCCTTCTGATGGGTTCTTCGTAGACGTTGACATCAACGAGTAGGCTAAGGCCCAAGTGGTGATCCTGAGCTTGTGAAGGACCACGTAGTATAGCTAGGCTTTCCAAGCCTCTTTTATTCTACTAGTTGTCTGTACTCAGACAAGTTACTTCCGCTGCTGGTTTGTATGACTGTATGACTTGAATGCTGGGTCGTGTGACCCATACCTGTGTGTATGATTATGTATAGCTCCCTGAGCCTTAAATAAAGTACTTGTGTCGTAGAGTCATGTTGTGATGCCATGTTGTATTTGCACATATCGAGCATACTGTGTGTATGTTATTGAAATGCTTGGTATGTGTGGGATCTGACTATCTAGTTGTTTATCTTTAGTAGCCTCTCTTACCGGGAAATGTCTCCTAGTGTTACCACTGAGCCATGGTAGCTTGCTACTGCTCTGGAACACTTAGGCTGGCCGGCATGTGTCCTTCTTCGTTCCGGTGTCTGTCCCTTCGGGGAAATGTCACGCATTGAGTACCGGAGTCCTGTTAGCCCGCTACAGCCTGGTTTACCGTTGTCCTGCTAGCCCAGTGCTACAGCCCGGACCCACTTGCTGATGACCGACACGTTCGGAGCTGGGTCATGGATGCCTGTCCCTGTAAGTCTGTGCCACTTTGGGTTTATGACTAGTCATGTCAGCCTGGGCTCCTTATCATATGGATGCTAGCGACACTATTATATACGTGAGCCAAAAGGCGCAAACGGTCCCGGGCAAAGGTAAGGCGACACCCGTGGGATACCGTGCGTGAGGCCGCAAAGTGATATGAGGTGTTACAGGCTACATCGATGTGACATCGAGTCGGGGTCCTGACACTTCATACCTGCGGTCGACATAACTAAAACTCCAGGTGGTTAAACCAAAATCACACATAACAAGGGAGCACCTTGCTCTGATACCAATTGAAAGTGTGTTATATCGACTAGAGAGGGGGTGAATAGGCGATTTGTATAAATTCATCACTAAGGAAATTCTAGGTGAGGAATTTCCTGAGCAACGACATACTAGCAGCAGAATAAGTACTCATGTACAAGCATAATAGAGCAATAACATAGTCATCATGATGAAATGAAAACAAGCACATAGTACATGTAGCGTGAAAATAGGATAAGCAAGCTGAAGACAAAGTGACTGAAGAAATAGGGTTGAGGAAATAGAGAAAGTCTTTAATCAAAGTCTTCAAATAGTAATGATCAGGTTCATCAACACATGAATGAGGAAATGAAAGGTTTGAGGAAACAGAACCAGTAGCTTGGTGAAGACAATGATTTGGTGGACCAGTTCCAACTGCAGTGACAGTTGTACGTTGTCGGTGGGAAACGACACCTATGGGATCACGAGGATCCCTTCTGCGGTTGCGGGGGCGCAGGGTTGTGAGAAGAGCAGGATTAGCAATCAACACAAGGATCGTTTATCCAGGTTCGGACCGCGAGGATGCGTAAAACCCTAGTCCTGCTGTGGTGGATATATTGAGTGTTGTTGAGCTCTTGAACTAGCTACCGTGGCTGCGTGGTTCCAAAGAGCCGAATCCCTCTCCAGTACGCCATGTGCCTCCTTTTATAGTCGAAAGGGGGCTGCCACAGTGGCACACAGGAGGTGGAAAGGCCTACAGTGCTATGTGCTTATCGCTCGTATTACAGGAAAAGACGCATTTAATGAGTAGCTTAGGTGTCCTCTTGCTTTATCGGGGACGAGAGCGAGGCCCGTCCCGTCCGTCGTCGCTCCTCCTTGCTTTGACACCCGCCCTGGGCAGTGATGCATGCGACGCCATGTAGGCAGGCAAGCAGCTGAGGTGGCACGGTGGTGGAGCCTCCACGAAGATCTGCATGCCGCCACGCAGGCGTGTGCTGAGTTGGCCTGGAAGCTGCATGTCGCCACCACCACAAAAAAATACACTTCCGTGATGATACGTGTTTGTCACAGTAGGTCGCGTTTTTTGTCATGCATGTACATCCATGACGATTTTATGACAGAATCAAGATAGTCATACCTGTGCTGTCGTAGAAGTGTTCCATGACATTACCAAAATTATCATCACGGAAGTGTCCACTTCCATGACGATAAATTGCACGTCACAGAAGTGCTTTCGTTAAGGGTGACCGACACATGGCATCCACCATAATGGAATGTCGTTAACCTATCGGGTCGGATTTTGGATCCGATAATCCGTTAACAGCCCTGACTAATGGGAAATTTCCACATGTAAAATTCTGATTGGCCGAAGGGAACACCTGTCAGCTCGTCAGTGGGCCAGATGTCGCCCGTCCATTGGAGGAGACATGCCTATGATACGTCGACACGTGGCTGGGCCCAACAAAGGCCCATATAGGTTAAAAAGGTTGGTTCAGTCAAAGGCCCATAGTACTTAATCAGGTACTAGTGGGCCAGCCCAATAACGGCCTGCTTAATAAAGGCCCATTTACGGCCCGAAGCTAGATCTGGCCCGTTAATTGTTCGCCCAATATTTGGGCCCATTTACGGCCCGAAGCCAGATCTGGCCCGTTAATTGTTCGCCCAATATTTGGGCCCATTTGCAGCCGGAAGCCAGACTGGCCCGTTAATTGTTCGCCGAATATTTGGGCCCAACTACAGCCCAGTGACTTTCGGCCTGTTAGAGGCCTGATGTAGACATGGGCCCATTTTAGCCCGGTGTGACTTTCGGCCTGGGAATGACCCGTGCTGCCCATGGGCCATATATGGTCCGACAGGACATCGGGCCCACTAACGGCCCGTGCTAAAGGTGGAAACAATTAATCCCAGCGTGACTTTGGGCCTGTTAAAGGCCTGTCGCGTAATTCGGCCCGTTGATGCCTGTACTAAGCTTTCGGCCTCTTAAAGGCCCATGATATCAGTGGGCAACCTAAGGCCCGAGATATGTTTCGGCCTGGTAATGGCCTGTCGGATTTCGGGTTCCGGCAGACCCTTGAGGTTCGAACACTGGGGTGCGCGTGGAGATTCAACCCTCTACCAGCTCGCTCCTCACCGAATCGCTAGGACCTAAACTACCAAACAGAACAGCACAAGAGACACAAGATTTATACTGGTTTAGGCCACCATTGTGGTGTAATACCCTACTCCAGTGTGTGGTGTGGTGGATTGCCTCTTGGGCTTGAAGATTAACAATACAAGGCAGAACAGCCTCATGAGGGTCTGTTCTTGGCTGGTGCGACGAACTGCTGGGAGGAGTTCAATCGCTCTATCTACTGGTTTCTTGGTGAGGGTTCTGTGTCCCCCTTCCTTGTGGTGGCTAGTCCTATTTATAGGCAAAGGCTCTGGGCCTCTTCCCAAATATTGAGCGGGAAGGGCGCCAACAATTGGCCATTTTGAAGGGGAACAGCGGGTACACTTATCCTGACTAAAGGTGGTCCTCGCCTGTCAAAGGCTCTGGTGGTGACGCCGGCTTGGGCTCCATAATGACTTCCTTCCTGCCGTTGGGCTGGTCTTGGTCTTGTTGCACTGAAATGGATGCCTTTGCTTGATGCTCTCGCCTGCGCTTGCTCCCTTTGCACCAAAGAGGAAAGGAGGACACTGCGCGGGCTGGCGCCCGACTGTCGCCCTTGGTCGTCATGGCTTGCGTCATGGGCACCTTGCGAGGTACCCCGCCTTGAACTCTCCGCCTCCTCATGAGCCAGCCTGACGAGGCCGCGCCTGAGGAAGCTACTTGTCGTCCGCCCCGCGAGGCTTGGCCCCTCGCGAGGGTCTTGAGCTTGCATTGATGAAGATGGGATGTGCTGGGCCTCCTTTGAGCCACGCCACAGGCCGCAGGCAAGCAAGTCTGGGGACCCCCGTTCCCAGAACGCCGACAGTAGCCCCCAGGCCCACGGCGCGCCCGAACTTGGCCGAGCAGAGAGGCGAAAGGGCAAGTGCAAAGCGTCGCGGGCCCTAACAGCCTGCGGCCTTGGGCGCCGCGTGGCGGTTGATTGGACGCGGGCGCCTCTGCAGCCATGTGAGTTGATAAAGGAGCGGCATCTCCCTTGCCTCCTTTACTTCCTCCAATTGCTGCTCAGATCCCCTTTCTTGCGCCTCTCCTCCCTGCTTCCGAAGTCTTCAGATCTACTCCGTCTGCTCGCCCTAGCCAGTCATGGCGCCTCGCCAAGCCCCGGCCGGAGCTTGGTACTCGCCTGCCTTGGACTCGCCAAATGTGTCAGAGGCGAGCCTCGCCCGGGTGCGCCAGATGGCGGCGGCGCAGGGCATCGATGGGACGAAGGCGTTCAAGGCCGGCTCTACCATCCCTAAAGGCCGAGGGAGCACCTTCTATCCGCTCTTCGTGAGTGCCATCGTCGCCGGTCTGGTGCCTCCCTTTTCTGAGTTCTTCTTCTTTGTCCTCCGCCACTACAATATTCAAGCTCTGCACCTTCATCCCAACTCCGTCCTTCTTCTGGCGATCTTCGCCTATTATTGTGAGGCTCACGTAGGGGTGAAACCCTCGGTGGCCTTGCTACGCCACTACTTCTCCCTCCGGACCTCCCGTGGTTCCGCCTCCACGTGCGCGAGCTTCGTCGCGTACAACGGCTCCATCGCCATTTCGAACCCTGGGAAGAGGATTGAGGGCTTCAGGAGCAAGTGGGTCTTAGTGGATGCTGGGCGCATCCATCCTCGGCTGATCCTGCCCACGGAGCACCCTGCGAGCTCCGACGACTGGTCCCGAGTGGAGCTTCTGGATCCCCGCGCGAAGCTGGTGTTGGAGAAGATGGACGCAGATCTGAGGCCGGCCAGCGTGGCGGCGGCGAAGCTGGCCGGCGCGTCGCTGCTGAGGGAGTTCCTGGAGCATCAGCTGGCTCTGCTCCGTCAGTACTCGCTTCCGATGTGGAGGCCTCACCCGAGCCCCGTGGTCTTGGCCGACGAGGATCTGGCTGCGGTCCTCCAGTCCTTGGTTGGGGGCGACGTGGCGAGGCTGGAGGGCGCCCCTACGCCCCTGTTCCTTTGCGAGGATTGGGAGCAGGTAGTGGGGTCCATGCCTGTCTTCAACGGGGAAGGGCCCATGCCCGCGGAGGCTCCAAAGGACCTGGTGGACGTGTCCTCCGACGACTACAGCGAAGAGAAGGAAGAAGAGGAGCGGGAAGAGGGGGTTGACTCAGAGGCGGAGTCAAGGGCTCCTCCCCTTCGGCGCAGGTCCCGCACTCTCCGCCTCCCCCAGAGTGACAACGACGAGGATGAGGATGAGCAGGGCGGTAGGAGCCTGCCTCCGATCTCGAAGAAGGACCGGACTGGGCTGATCCCCCGCGGGTCTGCCCCGGCCCCGAGGCGATCCGCAGGCGTGCCTCCTGCTCCCGAACCCCTTGAAGCTGACCCTTGCAGCCGGCTCTCGGGCTTTAAGTACGGCCGGAGGCTGCTTGAGCCCACCTGCGACGACCTGTAAGTGCTTGATTCCTGTCTTGATTATTGTTCTGTTGCCGAGACTTGATGCTCGTATCTTCTGGCCAGGCTGGCGCCGTGGCAAAGAAGCCGAAGGGAGCTCCTAAGGCCCCATCCGTGGCAGTGCCTCCGCCCGAGAAAGAAGGTGACTGTGACGCGCAGGCCTCTCCTGCCCGGGCAACCTTGCGAGGCTAGGCTGAGCCTGCTGGGGCGAGGTCAGCCCCCTTGACCCAGGCGACTCCCAAGGTGCCCTTGCTTGATGCTGCCTCCACTGCCGTCGTGACGCAGCTGGTTCCACCTCAGGATACTGTGGTCACGCTGCCGTATTCTCCTCCAACGCCACCAACTGCTGCTTCCCCGAATACTGTTCTGGATCGCGCCGTTGCCGAACTGGACCGTCTACGGCAGGATCTTCTGGGCGCCGACCCTCGTCTAGTGGCCGGGCGCTTGGAGATGGCTTCTGGCTGGATTCGCTCCGATGCTTCGATACGAGCGGCACTGGTCCAGGCCTTGACGGCTTGCGATGAGGAGAAGTAGGCCGTCCTTGAGGCGAAGGTTGCCTGCGATGCTGCCCTTGGGGAGGCTGCTAGCGTCCAAGGTCGTTGTGAGATGCTGGAGAGCGAGCTGAAGGGCCTGCAGAACCAGCTTGCCGAGGAGGCCCGCCTTCGCCAAGAGCAGGAGGAAAGCATGAAGGCTCGCGAGGCGGCCGTCAAGGACCTGGAGGCCAAGCTCAAGAGGCGCCGTGGCCGCCTAGGCGCGCTGGAGCAAGAGCTGGAGGCGCGGAAGGTTGAGCTGGACGGCAAGGCTCGGGTTCTCGCCGAGGATCGCGTGGCTTTCGCGGATATGGAAGAGAAGGCTCGAACTTTGCTGAAGACACTTTATGACAGCGGCCTTGAGAGCCCGCTGGACGGCGAGGAGGATGGCCCCGCCAAGCTGCTTCCCTTCCTGGTTCGCGCCCTTCAAGACGTCACCCTTGGCCTTGGCCCTACGGCTGAGGCCGAGGCACGCGTCTTGTCTTCTGCAGCGCTGACGCGAGTCTTCACCCACATCTATCTTCGGGAACCCAACATCGACCTCGACAGCCTGCTGGAGCCAGTGAGCGGCGAGCGTGCCGCTGCCGCTGCTGAGGCCATGAAGGGTCGTGCGGAGGCTCTGCTGGGGAAGTTCTGGGCCTTCAGTACCAAGCCGAAGCGGAGCGCTGCTAGCCCTGCTGCTCCACAAGGCGAAACTGCTCCGCGCAGCTCCCCCGCCGGCAAGTGACTCCGTCATGGCTCCCGTCCTGCTTTTAATTCCTGCGCGTGTACCATGCCTCGGGGAGGCGTTAAAACTTATGTTTGATGCTGTGATAACAGCATGGACTGTATTATTTGCTTTTCAATTCCCTGAAATTTGCATTATTCCTTCCTACTTGCTTATGTTCTACGCCGGCAGAGCCCGGCCCCGCACATACCTCAGCCGCCATTGGCCCCGACCAGAAACCAGGACGGGACCAAGGAGTGAGGGGCTACATGACAAGTTAGGCTCCTGAGTCGCGATGCTCAGGAGTCCCCCTTGGCGCTCGAACAGCAAGTAGGGAGGTGAGATGTGGGGGTGAATCCTTAGGGAGGTGAGATGCGGATGGATCTGCCGTTCTACGTCTGCAGAGCCCGGCCCCGCGCATACCTCAACCACCGTTAGCCTTTCGTAACTAAGGAGTGAGGGGCTACGTGACCAGTTAGGCTCTTGAGTCACGATGCTCAGGAGCCCCCTTGACGCTCAAACAGCCTTCGTACCTTGGCTTCGCTCGGGGAGGGACGTGTGACGAACCAGGCCTGGGGGGGGCTGGCCAGGTGGCGTGCGTCTGGGCGTGACCCAGGCGCAGCCCCCGTGCCCAGCCCCTTCGTGCTGCACTCCCAAGGGGAGGCGTTGCGACAAGGCCAGACACTGAGCTCCGGGCTCACTGAGGTTGATGCGGCCCGGAGGCCACCCTCAGTTGTTTATCACCAGCGCGGAGCATAGAGCTTCCGTATGCGTACGGGCATAGCCGCTCCTCGGCAGTGTCGTCAGCCAGCGCGGAGCATGGTGCTTCCACTGGTACGTGGGAGGGGGCTCCCCTCCGGGAGGAGCCCCCGGGGCGTATACAGCCCCACCCTGACACGTGGCCGGCACAGTATGGCTTGACGAGGTGTATCCGGGCACCCGTGAGCCACCGCGGGACTCACGGGGCCCTACCTCAAGGCGGGTTGCACCTAGCTCTAGGCCTTATCTTGGAGTGTGTTCCTGCAAATTTGGCCAGATGCCGGTGCTCTACGTCTTCGGGTCCCGGCTCTCGGGCTGGTCTCAGCCGTCGCTGGCATGCCAGGTCGCGATGCCATGGACAAGACCAGAGGGTGAGGGCCGGAGAGCCGGTAGGAGCCCTGAGTCGCGATGCTCAGGAACCCCCCCTTTAACGCACAAGCTCGGTTAGATGATGAAACTCTACGTCCTCGGGTCCCAGCTCTCGGGCTGGTCTCAGCCGTCGCTGGAATGCCAGGTCGCGATGCCATGGACAAGACCAGAGGGTGAGGGCCGGAGAGCCGGTAGGAGCCCTGAGTCGCGATTCTCAGGCACCCCCACTTTAACGCGCAAGCTGGGTTAGATGACGAAACTCTACGTCCTCGGGTCTCGGCTCTCGGGCTGGTCTCAGCCGTTGCTGGCATGCTAGGTCGCGATGCCATGGACAAGACCATAGGGTGAGGGCCGGAGAGCCGGTAGGAGCCCTGAGTCGTGATGCTCAGGCACCCCCGCTTTAACGCCCAAGATTTCGACACGCAGGAGAGAAAGGCACCAAATAACAAGCATGGTGGATCGAAAGCATAGTCCTAAGATAAACGCAAGAAGGGTACATGCCGCTGGGTCAGGCCCGAGCAGCTTGGGGATGATGGAGCCCGAGGGGCGCCCCCAATAAGGTAAGCTAAGGACATGAAATAAAAGGGATACATGCCGCAGGGACGGACCCACGCGGCCTGGGAATAATGCGGCCCTGAGGGCGCTCCCAGCCAGAAATGAGACTTGAAAGATGCCACCTGATGATGTTGGGGACGAAGGGGTGTCGGTGTAGCCGACTCGGTGGGCTGCGAGAGCCGATCCTCATGAGCCCCAAGGCCTAGGGGACTCAGGAGGCTCCGGAGGCGCTGGCGGCTCCTCACGCGCCATCTCCATCTCCGCCAGGGCTGTGGCATGCCTGACCTCTTGAGCCTCCAAGATGGCCCTCATGAGACGCTGGTGTGCAGCAGCCGCGTTCGGCAAGCCGTAAGGCATGCGCACATAGCTGTGGGGTGGACCCTTGCAACGTCCCACTCGCGAGGGCCAGAGGCGCTCTTGAGATGCGGCTCGGTTGAGCCCCGGTATGTCGATGCAGACGCGCAGCCCACCATCCTCGCCTGGATGGGGGGCCACCGCGGGTAAGCGGCGGCTGCCTCTCATGACTCTTGACTCCTGTAGCTCCTGAATGGCCTTGCTGACGAACTCCTGAGGGTTTGACCCTCCTTGCCTTGCTCCTTCTTGAGGGAAACGTGCTTCAAAGCACGCCTCCACGTATTGCCCAAGCGCCTCCCTCGTGACCTTGGCGAGGTCGGTGGCCCTCCAGGGGAGAGCCCCTGAGCCCTACCTGAGGAGGGCGCCGGGCGCACTTCCCTATGCGATGGAAGGAGGCTCCCTCTGAGCAGGCGCGGGCCCTGAGGGGCCTGCCTCCTGAGGGGCCGGGCCGGGTGATGTCTTCTTCTTCTTGGGGGCGGCCTCGGGAGGCCTCTTGCTGCCACGGTCTGGGTCTTCCAGCGATGCGGCCTGAAAGGCTCGCTCCAGGGAGCACACTGCGCCTCTCTCTTCGCAAGGCACCGTGATGACCCCGCCGCTTCCTGGCATCCTGAGGACGTTGTAGCCGTGGTGGGTGACGGCCATGAACTTGGCCAGCGCCGGGTACCCGAGGATGGCGTTGTACGGCAGGCGAATGTGGGCGACGTCAAAGTCGATGAGCTCGGTGCGGTAGTTGTCGCGTGCCCCGAAGGTGACAGGAAGGCGGACCTGCCCTATCGGGACCGTGGAGCCGTCGGTGACTCCGGAGAAGGGCTTGGTTGGCTGAAGCTGACTGTAGGGCACTTGAAGATTGTTGAACGTTTCCACAGACAGGAGTTGAGCCTTGCCCCGCCGTCGATGAGGGTCTTGGTGACTAGCACGTTGCTGATGATTGGGGAACAAAGCATCGGGAGGACTCCGGCTGTGGCCGCGCACTTGAGCTGATCCGCTGAGCTGAACGTGATGGCCCATGCTGACCACCTGAGAGGGTGCGTGGCCTCGACCTTGCGGAGGACTGCATTCACTTCGCGGCCAAACTGCTTGAAGATGCGCTGAGAGGCTGGGGCTTGAGCTCCGCCCAGGATGCAGGCGATTGCGCGTGGTTCCTGGAAGCCCCCAGCCCCCTCGTCCTGATGTCGGTCTTCATTTCTCCTCGGCTGCGGCGGCAGCGGAGGGAGGCCTGCGTTCCCTTGCGGGCGATCCTCGCGAGGCTGATCCCTCCAGCCTCCCTCGCGAGGTGGGTCCTGCCAGTGATCCTCGCGAGGTTGGCCGCGCCACCCTTGTCGCGGGCCGCGGTCTTCCCAACATCCTGCATTCCTTCCTCCTCCTCGGCCGTAGCCCCGGTCGCTGCGGTCGGGACGTCTGCCGACCCTTCCTTCACGCATGGCCCGAAGCTCTTGGCATTCATTGGTGTTGTGGGTGTGGAGGTCGTGGTACACGCAGTACCGAATGCCCTTGGAGGATTCGGGCTGATCTCTGCCCCGCTTGGTGTCTGGCTCGGCCGCGAGTACGGCAGCTCCCTTGCGCTTCACGTCCTTGGCCTTGGGCTTCTTCACTTCAGGGTCCGCGGCAGGCAGCTCGAGGAGGGAGAGGCGCCCCTCCTCAGCCCTGGCGCACTTGGTCGCCAAGTTGAACAGCTCCAAGGAGGTGCACAGGTCTTCATGCATCGCCAGCTCCTCCTTCATCTTGACGTCGCGCACACCGTCGGAGGCGCGCGTTGTTGAAGTGCTGGATGTGCTTCTGCAGGGTTTCCCTTGGTTGCTGCTTGATACGGCGCATGTCGCTCACGGCGGGTGGCCGGTCGCGAGTACCCTGGAAGTTGGTGATGAAGCAGGTGCGCATCTCGTCCCAGGAGGAGATCGTGCCTGGGGCCAGATTCAGGAGCCAGGTGCGGGCTCCATCCTTGAGCGCCATGGGAAACCAATTCGCCATGACCTTTTCGTCTCCGTTGGCAGCCTCGATGCACAACTCGTAGAGTTGGAGGAACTCTGCAGGGTCAGCCGTGCCGTCGTAGCGAGGAGGCAGGTCTGGCTTGAACTTCCAGGCCACGCGACACTGCGCAGCTCGGAGGTGAAGGCGCGGCAGCCCGCCGTGGCCACAGGGGGCCTTGGGCGACGGAGAGCTTGGTCCTGTGGGTCCCCATGCGCCGCGGCTGGAGGCAGCGCAGGGTCTTGACGTGCTGGAGCAGGGAGCGCTCGGGCAGCTTCTCGAGGGCGAGGGACTTCTTGGCAGTTGTGCTCTTGCCGTGCTGGCGCCTGACGGAGCGGGTTCCGCCCAGGGGCCAGGGCGCCTTCTTGAGGAGGAGGCGGCTGAGGCGCCCCAGGAGCTGCATTGCCCGTGCAGGGCCGGGTGCGTTGCAGCGAGCAGGACGGCGCGGGGGCGCCTCTGGCGGCACGGACGAGCTCGGCGACTCGGTCGAGCCATTCTTCGTAGACGTTGTCGATGGGGCGGTAGCACATGAGCTCGTTTGCCGCGATGAGCACAGCTCGGGCCTCCATGGTCGCGCGGGGCGCACGTGACGAAGAACCAGCGGGGGTGAGAGAGGGCGTGGCAGTGCGGCCATCCCGCCTCATGGATGGATGCTGGGATGATGCTTGCTGCTCGTTCCCCGCCGGGCTGGTGGCGGCGTTGATGGCGGGTGACAGGGAACGACGAGGGCGCCGCCAACGGGAGCCGTCTGGGCGACATGGGAAGCGAGGGCGGCTCGGCGCTCGGCGCGAGCCCGACGAGCATCAAACATGGATGCGGTGGTCAGGGAAGAACGAGACGACGGAAGGCAAATTCCGGCGCACCCCTACCTGGCGCGCCAAATGTCGAATTTCGGGTTCCGGCAGACCCTTGAGGTTCGAACACTGGGGTGCGCGCAGAGATTCAACCCTCTACCAGCTCGCTCCTCACCGAATTGCTAGGACCTAAACTACCAAATAGAACAGCACAAGAGACACAAGATTTATACTGGTTCAGGCCACCATTGTGGTGTAATACCCTACTCCAGTGTGTGGTGTGGTGGATTGCCTCTTGGGCTTGAAGATGAACAATACAAGGCAGAACAGCCTCGCGAGGGTCTGTTCTTGGCTGGTGCGACGAACTGCTGGGAGGAGTTCAATCGCTCTATCTACCGGTTTCTTGGTGAGGGTTCTGTGTCCCCCTTCCTTGTGGTGGCTAGTCCTATTTATAAGCAAAGGCCCTGGGCCTCTTCCCAAATATTGAGCGGGAAGGGCGCCAACAATTGGCCATTTTGAAGGGGAACATCGGGTACACTTATCCTGACTAAAGTTGGTCCTCGCCTGTCAAAGGCTCTGGTGGTGACGCCGGCTTGGGCTCCACAATGACTTCCTTCCTGCCGTTGGGCTGGTCTTGGTCTTGTTGCACCGAAATGGATTCCTTTGCTTGGTGCTCTCGCCTGCGCTTGCTCCCTTTGCACCAAAGAGGAAAGGAGGACAATGCGCGGGCTAGCGCCCGACTGGCACCCTTGGTCGTCATGGCTTGCGTCATGGGCACCTCACGAGGTACCCCTCCTTGAACTCTCCGCCTCCTCATGAGCCAGCCTGACGAGGCCGCGCCTGAGGAAGCTCCTTGTCGTCTGCCCCGCGAGGCTTGGCCCCTCGTGAGGGTCTTGAGCTTGCGTTGATGAAGATGGGATGTGCTGGGCCTCCTTTGAGCCACGCCGCAGGCCGCAGGCAGGCAAGTCTGGGGACCCCCGTTTCCAGAACGCCGACACGGCCCGTGAGCTAACTGGGCCCAAAAAGGCCCGGTCTACATTTCGGCCTGCTGAAGGCCTGTTGACGACTAGTGAAAATTGAGGCCCAACATGCATTTTGGCCTGCTAAAGGCCCGTGGTTTCATCTCGGCCATAACAGGCCAGTACAATATCCAGCCTGTTAATGGCCCAACGCTACCTGGGCCAAACTAAGCGCTGGGTCGACAAAAGGCCCAACTAAAATATAGGCCAGTGTAAGTTTGGGCCGGGCGCAATGTGTGAAGGCCCCAATCATTTGGGCCCAAGAAAGACGTAGGCCGGCCCAATTGTGGCCCGCTAAAAACCAGGCCCGTTAGAGTCGAATGTTTCAGCCCGGTCGACAACATCTGATTTTTTTCAGATAGCGAATGATGGCAGTAACTAGTAGGAATTAAGAACAAACCTACTTTATACAATAAAGAAATTACGGCATAGTAACTAAGAATAAAGCTACACTATACGATAAACGATTTAAGGTATATTACATCCACTGGGCATGGAAGTTCGCACCAATGATCATAAAGCGCAATGAAGAAGCAGATTACAAAAACTGGGCACCATTGCAGCGTAACAAAATAATACTGAACCGAGACCACTTCCAAGACAGTTCAAGAAAGGTTAGCCTTGCGGGGGAACTGCTGCGCAAGCTGCTTAGCAAGGTTGTGAGACCGTCCTAGCATGTCGGTCATAGCTTCCAGGTGTAGCTGTTTAGCGATGAGGTTCTCATTGGTGTTCTCCGCAATCTTTCTTAGTGATAGGACTTCAAGTCAAAGTTGAGTTGCATAATGCCTTTCTGCTAGAACTTGGGACTGAAGAAGTCGAACTGATTCAGACAATGAATTCTGTTAGCTTGTCTGACTGTTAGTCTCAAGTAACTTGAACACTGCATCAAGACAAGACTTTGGGGTTGTCTCGCTATCTTCAAGATGTTTTGCCTTCTTTGCTGCAATATATGTTGGGTTTGTCTCACAGCCTTCAGCAGACTTGTGCATGCCATCAGGCATATCACCCTGAAACAAAGGAGAGAGATGACAGGTTTTGCACGTGTATAAACAAAGATGATAACTGTGCTGTCAATTCCATACAATTTCAAATTAGAAAATAAAGAGTAAGTTCAAAATTTCAATAGTATAATTTGGCATTGTTCATAATGCGGGGAGCTTCACCACACTACTGGATTACCATGTCAACATAACAATCATAGATGAAGGGCAAAGAAAATCATTGTATCTATTTTTGATAATGTGCATGGCATGTTGTTCATATCATCAGCCACATTAGTAAGATAAAAAAGGAGATGACAAGGTGCAAACGTGGGCTGCTTCACCACACACTGGATTATAGATCCACAAAAACAAGCATACATATAGGGAGTATTAACTAATGTGCATGGTATGAATAAGGAATTTCGTTTTACAAGTAAAACTTAGAACTTACGGTTCTTGTGAACATGCATTTTGGTAGAAACAGCAAACTAAAAAGAAGTAAACGATAGGGAGTATGAGCAAATTAAACAACAGTTGAGGATAAATGCTTTAGAAGGACTGGCTTACATTAACAGGTAACACCGGCTTTATAATGCCCTTCTCCATGTCAAGGGAAGGATAACTCAAGAATTTCAGCACAGAATCTTCTTCATAAGCATTGTCTGTACTCTATATTTTGTAGAGAGTAATTATAGATATGATAATACTGGAAGGGATAGAGGATAATGAAGATAAGATGCAGATTGATGCTACATAATCAACTACCAATCCCTGGAAGTACAAGCGTTACAGGAAAAATGTACTGACAAGAGCAATGGACTACACTTCTGCACTGGCATTGTCTGTGTATTCTACTTGTTGGTAAGATTAAATATAGATCTGATCTTTTTTAGTAAATGGTGGGTGAGGGAGATAAGATGCAGAATTCTACAAAATGAACCAATCCCTCTTCCCATAATACAAGAGTGTTTTGAACACTGATGTACTGTACAAAACGTTCTTATATTGTGGGACAGAGGGAGTAGCTGTTAATGCAAGTACAATGATAGACCACGTTCCGTCCTTACAAGAGGACTGCAGAGCTAAACCTCTTCAAAAGCATTGGGTTGATTCTAAATTTATGTAAAAGTCCATACGGATCTTATAATGTCCACCAAATGGACGATTACGAGGCTAACATGTGCAGTGATGCTACATAATCAAACAACTATGAAAGTAAGTATGGTCATACAGGTCAAGAGGTACTCACAAGAGCAATGCAGTGTGCAGTACAATTGCAAGATTCTGTGGTACCTTGAGAACGAATTTTCTTCTGCTAACAATTTTCGTACAAGTGAGACATTAAGGCAAATGCAAAAATGTAATTCAAATTGTGATGTGATATCATAGACAGTACCTTACGCTGCAGCCAAGACCAATGTGTAACAAGATTATTCCAGTCACCGTCGGATAAATGTAGCACCGGAGACTTTACAGATATTTCATTCAGAGGCTTGCCATCAAAGTGCGCTTGCCTCAGGTAGGAAAGATACTTCATCAACGAGTGCTTGAAAAGTGCAACCAACCCTTGCTCGTCGTCACAATCCAGTTTGCTCCTCGCCTATTTAAAAGAATGAAATCTTGTGTCTTCTGTCAGTAGAAACATATGCACTAATGACCATGAATAACATTAGTACATTACTTACGCGTAAGTTGGGGACGAAGATTGGAAATTGTTCTGTGTCTGCGGTATAATCTTTCCATGAAGGAAAGATGCGCACAAAGTTCCTGACAACAACATAAGCTTCGTCTTCTAAACTGGGAAGAAATGGAACATGGGTCCTATTTGCTGCAATTGGGGCTCTCTCTGGTTCGAAAAGGGATTTGGTGTACTCTTTGCTGGAATGGGGGTTTTGCATCGTACAGCTGGTGCTATCTCAACTGGCATAACCATACTGTTTGCTGCAGTTGGGGTCTACTGAGTTGGGGCATCAGAAATGACCAGTGTAGTAGGGCTAGAATCTGCTAGAGTTGGGGTGTTTTTTGGGTCAGGTGATATTGCAACTACACCTAATGGGCTATTTGATTTATCAGGTGCCACTACCTTTTCCAAATACTTTGCTTGTGCTCCTCCATGATCAGCAATCGCCCTATTCCTTTTGAACGTCTGATACACAAGAACAGCATTTGAACGGATAAATATGGTATGATGACAGATGGAATATGTACTGAAAATGGATAGGCAGGGCGTATTCACATACACGATGTGTAAACTAAGCTAATGGCAGTTCAACAAAGTAGAAGCAATACAAAGCATCGGTTGCAAGATATGTGCGAGCAATGTAACCCTGGAAAGTTAGAGCAAGTACCTTGATGGGTGAATAAGATAGGGCATCTTCCTCTTACTCCTCCACTAGGGAGCTACATTGACTTAGGTCTCCCTCTAGCTCAGAATCACTGTTAGGATCATATTCTGAGTATGAATCTGTAGGTGGAGAGCGTTTGCATTGCATTGCATCCAAACTTGATTTCAGTCCCTTAATACCAAGTTTGACAGCCATGGCATTGTTTTGCTTTATTCTTTTCATGCGCGCAAGCTCATACCATTATGATGCTATTCAGAATCTGAGATTCATGAAAACATAAAAAGTAGTCAGAACTGTAACTGCAGTAAGAGACCACCCTAAAAGAATATTGACAACAAATATGACAAGGCAAGCATAGATGTAGTGAGTCGATCATTTACTTGTGAGCTTACTAGGACAAGTATGCAAAATTGCAACTGCAGTAAGAGACCGTCCAAAATCTGAATGAAGAAGTATGTCTAGCACTTATTGTTTGCAACTAATCGACGTGAATAATTGGATATTATATCGAATGAGTAAGAAAGACAAGTAAAATTATCAACAAACCTGGCTTGCAGTAGTAATCTCGGTCAATGTCACTACGACCAACAATCCAAAATGACTAGTCTCTGTTCCGAGGGCCGGAATTTTGAAAACTCTGTGAACTTTAGAGGTACTAAAGATTACCGAAATACATTTGAACCATTAAGTGTAGGTAGCACTGAGCACACAACAAAACCTAATGACAGTCCTGCCTAATGAGTAATGAATCAATTAGAAAATGGGTGATGAGGAGTGGTTGCTGAGTGTTGATGACGTATCTCAGGATAAATCAGGTTGGCTTGGTGGGTGCTGCATGCCTGAGCCCTGAACGGACTGGGAAGGTAGGCACGACGGTGCGCCCGGGCAGCGGTGACGCTATTGGGCGAGCGGCTCCTGGCCTCCTGTTAGTCTGGCGTCTCCTCCTAGGGTCATGCCGTCCGGGGACGGCAAGTCGCCGGCGAGGCAGGCGGCTGGGGGCGAGTAGAGATCGGAAGCGCGCAACAGAACAGAGGGGA
The DNA here is from genome assembly GCF_002162155.2 of Triticum dicoccoides. Taxonomy (NCBI): domain Eukaryota; kingdom Viridiplantae; phylum Streptophyta; class Magnoliopsida; order Poales; family Poaceae; genus Triticum; species Triticum dicoccoides. The sequence goes on from NC_041389.1 coordinate 166,745,477, forward strand.
ATCGGGGCCTAGGACGACCCAAAATCCCAGGGTGGGCCGGCCCATCATGGGCACCCTGTAGAGATACACACCCTAGGGGCGAACATGCATTTTCCAAACTAATTTAGGAACATTTAGCTGACCAATTAAACAACTCCATTTTAATAATATCAGATTCGTATTTGAACAACTAAGCTTGTTTAGCTTGATGGGTGGAGCAGTGTTATTATGACACGAAGCACGTATTCTGATCGTATAGTGATCATAAAAGGGGGAAACTCTAAGCATATTTTTTTAGCAAAAGAGGGTTTCCCCTTCGATTTCTATTAAAGAAACCACCACAGAACCAACACGATCAATTAAACCCTAAGCATGATCAATTAAACCGTATTATGGCTGTGGCATGGCAGATTTGAAGCTGCAAACCGGAGAAATGATATTTAGCATCCATTGTTTGCTTCGAACTAAGAACTAAATTCTAAGAGCTGAAAAGAAAGTATAGTAACCAAGTTAAGATATATTTTACGGTTGAGATCAAAAAGTTGAGGAGATATGAAGTACCACCTCTCTTGCGGCAACGTGTAGGCATCGGGGGTGCGATGGTTGTCGGTGGCGTTGAAGCAGATCCACGATGGTAGACGGGTGCATCGGGGGATAAGTCCCGTTGCGGTGGAAGAGAAGGTCGTGTGAGCGGCCTCGGCAAAGAGGATGACGGCGCCGATGAAGCGAGAGGACGCGATGTAAGGCTATTGGTCCGTCATCGTGGATGAGAAATGTCCATCTCTAGCAGTGGACGACGCAGTCTTGGTAGGTGCTCCGGCATGGTGGAGGACAGTGGCGATGGATGTGGTGGAGGACGGCGACGATGGATGGGATCGCAGACGGAAGCTGGTGTGGGGATGGGGTGTTATAGCGCGGATGGTGTATGAATGGGAAAATGGAGGTAGAGATACGGGGAACCATGTTTTTGGGACGCGCCTGGCTGAAATATGGGAAAGTTATGAACTTAGCCCCCGTTTAAAATTTGGACGTCTCGTCGGTTGGGGATAGGACGGTAATCTCGCATCTCGCCAATATTTGCCCAGAGCGATTTCGAGCGAGGAGAGAGTGTTTGGCGCCCATGGTTGGTGCCCACGGTGTATGAACGGGGATGACAGGTAGGGCGGTTGTGTCACGTCTGAGTGAAGTTACAAACCTGCCCCTATGGAAAATATTTGCCTACATCGATTATGGCCGAGTCGAGTTTGTTTTGTCGCCCACCGTGTATGAATGGGGAATGGACGGAGAAACATAGATCTTTCGGACGAGCTTGAATCAAATGTGTTTTTCCGCCCATGTTTGATGCCCACCGTGTCGGTATGGGCTCAGAGGCGGTCGTGCCACGTCTAATTGAATTTACTAACCTACCCCTATTTAGAGCAGTGGAAATCGGGCCGATGGATTGTCCGTGTAATGGGTAGACAGTAATTTCCATCTCCCAAACACTTGGCTTCGGGCAACCGACGTGGGGTGGACATTTTGCCGCTTCTTTCGAATTTTGGGATAATAAGCATCCACGTTTACCCTGGCAACTAAATTCGAATCGATTTTGTATTCCTATATGAATCTTTATAAATCATTCTATGTGTTTTTATATATCTTCAAAAGGACAACAAAGATGTTGCAACAACCCCAAAATTGGGTTATCAATTTTTGTGCTGTTATTCCTTCCTGGCATTCATTTTCAAAATCTTTCTCTGAGTTTGTTGGATGACTTTGCGATTTCTTGTCATTTCCAACCTTTCAAAACTTGCTCATGTCTTTTTCAGTGGGCAAGACCTCAGTTGCATCATCTTAAACCCTCTCAAACCCAAATTCCAATTTTTTTGGGATTTGAATATGCCCTTTGTGATTTCAAAGGGGCTATCATTTTCCTTGATCTGTTGATCATCCCATCTGTCCCTAGAGACCCTTCTATCCATCTAAACCTTAGATATGCAAAAATATTGCCAAGTCCCATGCAATATTTTTGAATTGTGATTTATTCCTTTTCTTGCCTTTCTGAGGAATAAAATCCAAAGGCATAGCATCTCCTAAATTCATGTGAATTGGTGGAGTTGATAATTATGCCTAATCCAAGCTCTGGCAAGCACATTGGCCATAATTAAATAAGGAAAATTGCCTTTTCCTATTTAATGCCAATATTGCATTTCTGCCATTTTCTAAAGGAACTACTATGTTTATAGCAGGGAAAATGCTCACATAAATTGTGGACTTTGTCCTTGATATATAATCACTAGTTCCATCATTATCTCATGTTCATCAGTTCAAAAATTGGGCACATGATCCAATGCAAGTTTCTGCCTTCTCTGAAATTTTGCAAAGGAAGTCCTTTATTCCTAATTCCTATTGAGCTGCAATTTGGCAGGGTGCTTAATATTGATAAATCACCCATGGAAACCAAAGATGAGCTCAATCAAATCATCCTAGCTTCTTGTGCAATTTTTCAATGTTTCTGATCAGATTGTCACTTTGTGAAGGAATTGCCTTCATAGAGTTTCCAAATGAGATGAAAATTTTCCATCCTCTCAAGTATTCCAAATCAATAGCCTTCACCCAAATTAAGCTCATTTCATTGAGCTATGTGAGCACCGGAGCAATTCTTGTTCTCTGTCCAAATTTTCAGTTTGTGAAGCAAGTATATTTTATCTTGCTCCATTATGGCTGACAATAATTCCAAGCATTCTCCTATCCATATAACCCACCTACCCAAGAGTTTGGCTAATTTCATTTAGCCAATATTTTCCTAGAATTTTCCCAAGTTTCTGGTCAAAAGTGATGCTTGTGAAGCAAGTACCAATTTGGCAAGTCAATTTGGTGTGATCTTTTTACAGCATCTACTTATGATCAAATAATGAAGATTTGCCACGTTATAGCTCAAGCTAATACATCTAGTGAGTGCTTCATCATCATTTGATTTCTCGACATATTTTAGCAGTTGTTAAGCAACTATGCTAAATAATTGTCCTATTGACCTAAAAAACCCAGGACCATAGTCCTTGCTACCCTAAGCCTCCCAAACATCAAGTTTACCATTTACCCTCTCTGATTTTATCTCTAGAGTGTGGCCAAGTTTGCAACAGCAAACTTGGGAAGCATGGTTTACTTATCTCCCTTTGTCTCTGTCTGTGTCTTTATCGAAGTAACAATCTATCTTCGAAGGACTACGCGGTAGACATGTTTTGGTCTCAGTAAAAACTCCAGTGTGTGCTATGCCAGTGGTGACCACGAGGGCAGCCAGCCAAAATGGTGGTCTAGCCACTGTTGGCCTCGGCACCGTTGCTCCAACTAGTTTTGGCTCATCCCTGCATGTCCAGTAGCTCCGCATCATCGTCACTGTTCGCCTGGACCCCGCTCCCCCTCCATTTCCTTCTCCGACGAGCCGTGCCAAAGATCAAGCAGTGCTCCCATGGCCATCGTCTTCTTCCTCACTTCTATCTTCTTCTTCCTCTCGTCCACGAGCACCCGTCGTCTCCGTGAGCCTCTGCTGCTCGTCATGACCCTCCTCGTCGCCTTCCCACTGCTTCCCGTGAGCCTCGGCCGCGACTGCCGACGCTGCACCGTTGCCGACGTGCGGACACTTCGCCCACCGCGTGCCACCTTGCCCCCTCCCCCTCGAGCTTCCCCGCAGCCATAAGTAGCAAGCCCCGAGCCCTCTCGCAGTCCACCATCCCTCCCCGCAGCTCTCCCCCTCGCTCGGAGCCTCTCCATCTCGTCCCCATCGCCATGGCCGCTGCCTCGGTCTTCTCTGGATCCGGCGACCAGGGCCTCCCCTCGCTATTCTTCCACCACCAGCGCCTCCCTCAAGGTCCGGCGAGCCTAGCCTCAGCCCCCTCATTCCTTCGTAGGAGCCCCTAGTTCGCCCGAGCCCGAAGCTTTTCCCCCGCCGTCCGCCATGCTCGAAGTCGCCGTCACGCCCCTCGTTGCTGGAGTCCATGGAGTGGGGGGATGGATGCGCCACACCACGGGGAGCACACCGGTGGCCGGAGCCTCGCCGGAGGTGGCCCGTGTCGCCGGTGCTCGTTGCCCGAGTGCGGCCGTCCTCTGTCCCACGGGCGCGCGTCGGGGAGAAGAAGGAGTCGGCCCGGCTGGCGCTTTGACCTGGCCAGGCTGGCCAGGCGGGCCTCGCGGCCCCACCTGGCAGCGGCCCAGGCGCCTGGCCCCGCTGCTGCTGCTTTGACCGGTCCTCGCCATGCTATTTAAGTGGAAGCACCCTCCGTGAAGCCATGTTCCCTGACCGAAGGCGTAATCTCCGAAATGCGCGTTCAGTTTTTCCTCCAGGTGCCTGTTTGCTGAAAATTTTCACCGATAGGTCCCTGAACTTCAACCCTTTGTATCTCGACAACCGTAACTCCGATTGAGGTAAATCCAATGCCCACGTCTTCGTATCGTCGAGCCCGTTCCGTTCCCATCATTTTCACTATGGTTTGACATATTTAAAATAACCATTTTTGCCTTGTCCGTAAATAGCCCCCTCCGAGAGAGAATTGTTTCTGGCAAATTTTTCCGCGGTCGTTTCTTACTTCTTCCCGGAGTATTTGTCGACCCCTAGGCAAGCCAACCTCTTATAAGTGAGCCCCTAACTTGCATGTTGACTTTGCTTGCACCTTGTGTGTGTGTAGTTGTAGTTGTTTCTTCTCGTTTTCATTGCAGTTATTCCGTTATGCTTACTATGCATGCTTGTGTGCTATCTTTTGCTATGATAGTTAGAATGTTGTTATTGATAATGCCATGCCACTACTCTACTTTATTTTCATGTCATTGTTATAAAATGCTATGATGATGGTAATGCACCGTTGGTATGCTAGTACTTAGTACTGTCATGTGCTATAGTTGTTCACCTAAGAAGTTCAGTATTTTATTAAAGCATTTGTATCATGTATGCTCATTGTTGCATTTGTGTTCATGATGATGGAGAAGGAAATAAAATGACTTAATGATAACAAACCTCCTCCATCATCGATAGGGTCGAGTCATAGTGCCGCCGAATCGAACTTTTCTAGTGCAACCACATTTGCCGGTATGGGACGGCCCTAATGCGGTCTATTGTCGTGCCTCTCGCCGGTGCCTCCAATGAGGGAAGGCTATGGGCGCGCGCTACCCTGATCAGGTAGGCGTACATAAGCCTTGTGTGCCCGTAGTTGGATTTTGCGCGCTTTTGTCCCCGTGTGGGATCGTTTATGTTTTGTCCACGACGGTGGTTTGAGGTGTCTTGAGGTAGACACGGGGCCACCCATGACTTAGACCAGAGAGGAGTGAGTCGGAGTGGCCGGGAGAGTGTCATGGCAGTAGATCGGTTTTGTCAAAACACCGTTGGTCCACCCGAATGGGATGACGAGGCCATGGGTTCTGTGGTGTGGGTCCAGTGCGCTACCTTTGTAGAGTGTATTTAAACTATCGATAGCTGCGTCCTCGGTCATGGGCATAAGTTCGTAGTAGGGTACACTATTGGGTCTTGGTCGAAATGGAGGATAAACCGGAAATAATTAAGCTGATTCATGTGGTTGTGATTGCCGTAAGGATCACTTGCCATTTATTGGTTGGGTTGTGATCGCCGTAAGGATCACGAGCCATTTATTGGTCAGGTTGTGATTGCCGTAAGGATCACGAGTTTGTCTCTGTTTGTGATCAGGAAATGAGGTGATCACCGTTGGTAAGAGAGTCTGAGGGACTCAGTGCACAAGTTTGGTGGCATTTCATGAGTAATATGTTTGCATTTAAAGAACCATGGTAGAACATGAGATGGTTGCATACAGTTAACATGCTATGTCTGCATTTGATATGATTGGTAGTTTATTTTCAGCATAGTTTCATGATGCCATGCCATGCGTTGATTGATATGATTGAGATGATATGCTATGTTTTGCTGTTGCCATGTTAGAAGTAAATTTGCTTTGCCATGTTGTTGCCATGCTAGTAGATATCATGATGTTAGTTTGATTTCTGTCTTGGGTTGATATCATCCCATGCTTAGTTTCTGATATGAGATAGATTGTTGCATATGCTTGGTTCCTGCTTTATCTTCTGCTTGTTTGGATGCTACGTATTTGTTTGTCTTGCAAGTACATTCAATGTACTAACCTGGCGTGTCATGCCAGTTTTGTAGGTCGTGCCCGTATTGTTCATTGTTCCGTCGTGCTAGGCTGTAATCTTGCCAGTCCTGTGAGTTGTGGAGCCCAGCCAGAGTGATATGCTGCCAAGACTTCCGCCGCCATTTAAATAGACTTCCGCTGCCATGTAAATAGCCTTAGGGCTATGCCAGAAGATTATATTCATCACTGATGTAATCATATACACATGTAATTTATGAATATTCTTGTACCTAGAATGCTGTATCATGGACCTGTCGTGCGTCAGGTGTTATCCCGCGCTGACGTTCGAAGGCCCCCTGCTCCATGCGGATCGGGGTGCCACAGATGTATTCCACTGTCATATATGAATATGGTTTACAAATGCCGATACTCAAATTCAGAAGCTAGAATCCAGTTTAAGGTGAATTCGAATATTTGGAACACTTCATGTCCAACTCAAATGTCACATGCAGCATAATGTGTACTCCCACTTAGATATGTACACAAGCGATGTATCAAGATTCAAATACCGAGTCAATCAACCAACAATGTAAAGAACTAACAGACATATAAACACTTATAGAGTATATGGATCAATAATATCAACTAACATACATAAGCCAGGGTGTTGTAATTTTTTTGCCTACAACAACATCCTTTTTTTTAGCCAGCATCTTGGCCCTTTCTGATGCGAGACACTTATGGTCCATCTATACTACTACTATTGCTGAATGCACATTCAGCCCGATTGGCATATTTGTAGGTCTGGCACAGCAATCCAAATGAAATGTCTTCGAGTCTTATCAATTAATACAGACTTGTGCTCAAATAAAATTACAAACCAAAAAACAAAAAAAACAATTATTACATGCTCTCTAAAACAAATGGTTTGATTGATTACATGAACAGAAAACACAAAGGTTATTCAACGATGGAAAGAACATTTCACCTATGATTTACCAAGTAGGAATTTAATTTCCTTTTTTCCTTCAGGACCTTAACAATCTGGTCAGTCTCAGCTTGCTTCGTTTTGAAATCCACCAAATATTTAATGGTTGTCTTGAGTACTGCTTGTGATTGTGCCGTTTGCTTCCTCAACATGTCAACTTCATCTCTAAGTACAGAAGAAGAATCTCTTTCTACCACTTGTTTAGCCTCTAGAACATCAGCAGTTGGTAATTCATAATGCACGATTGGGCCGGTGCCACTGCTGTGGGATGATGCAACGTCCATGGGACCTCGCTCTTTGATCTTGGGCTAACCTGTTTTGCCATTAAAGTTCCGATTGGATTCAGAAAAGTTGAAGTTAGCAAAACATCTCAACTGGGAGTTATAACAGCAAACCAGTTAAACAAACAAGGAATTAAAGAGTTTCAATTGGATGCTGAAAAGTAGTTATTAACATCATTGTAACCCGCTATTGCAGCAGTAAACCAGTTAAACAAACAATTAGATATTTAAGTTAAGGCAAACAGGTAATTCTTAACGTAAGTATCAAACACATAGATAGGCGCAGTCTACAATATGATTAACAGGCTGTGGCATTATGTAATCAGTAGCAAACTAAATTAAGCCAAACAACATAATTGAACAACTTTGCAATAAGTGGCTAACTAAAATTCCGAGAAGCAGGTAACTGAACTTATGCTAGTTCTTTGTACAGGCACACTGCAACTTCTTTTTCGCTTACAAGGTTGTACGAAGGAGTCCATGGCATCAATTGCTTGGATACGCAGTCCCAATACTTCTTTCTTCCCACACTGCATTGGTAAGTCGAATGGTTAATCTGGTAAGATGGTGCGTCCTTGATATGTGATATGAGGACGTGTAGTCAGAATAGTTGTAGCCACACACATCACACTGGCTTTTACTGTATATTTCATGCGATTACTTTTGGCATATCAAGATCTAAGCAATCTACAATAGGATGAAAAGACTGGCATCCTTCACATTATTGGCGAACTCAGTTCATAGAAACAAGAAATTCAACCATTATGTGGGTAAATCAAAAGCACCACTGGAATATTTTTCACTATCCAATCATACACGCAAGAAGGGGCGACGCCACCATAGGGGCTGGTATGGGCGGCCGCCTCAGGTGGCTGGAAAATGTGCACCTAGTTTGAGTCGTCTAGGTTGGCCCATGCTAGTTTTGTTTGTCCCAACGCATGAGCAGGCAATGTAAAAAATGAAGAAAAATGTTTCAATTTGGATGGTCCAATAACATAAATGCAAGGCAGGCCCTATAGCAGGCTCGCGGCCCAAACAAGCGCCTCCCATATCGATCGACAGCAGGAAAAATCCCAATTCATTCGCTCCAGCCTCCAGTCTGGTTCGCTCCTAACCTAGCCGCCGCTGGACAGACCGACACAGCACTTCCTCGTGCCCTTGTTGGAGGGCGGTCGCCGTGCTTCAAGCGAACGGAAGGACAAGAAGATGAAGATGCAACCCTGGGTGTAGCCTGCGTGGGAGGCAGCGGTGGTAGCACAGGCATGGCATCGAGCTTGCGCAAACGGACGATCGCAGCTTGCGAGAGTAGCATGCGCAACGAGTAGGTACATCACATCCCTGATTATATCTAATTCAACTCTTCAATTTCTGGAGACTTGTTAAACCTGACGGTGTTGTAAAACTGCTTGTATGTAGGGAATCTATGAGAAAATGAAACCAATTTCTACTTATTTTATAACTCCCCCAATCAATATTGAACTGACTGAATCTGATGTATCTAATCAAGTTTCCGGTGCAAATATACAAGCTCATGTTGTTCTTGAGCCTGAAGAGTCTAATGAACAAACTGCTAATGAAGGATTTGATGCAAACATTTTACATGCTACTGGTGATGAATATATAGTGTCTAATGAGGGATCTAATGCAAGCATTTTGCAAGCTCATTGAAGGATTTAGTGTCTAATGATGATCTACTATGTTGAGAGAGACAGAGATTTGCAGGCACTGATGACAAGCAAATTATAGTGCGTTTTCATAGCTTGAGGAAACGTCGAGGCCATCTACCAGAAAGTCCCCGTATCATGACAACATAGCATAAAAACTTTTCTAATCTGTTGTTTGAAACTATTGGCATACTTGTGCAGGATAGATACATTGATATGCAGTTTGCGCACTGGTTATAGGTGCAATTACACTTCGATATTTTCATCTAGAGAACAAATAATTCAAGCAGGTACAGACCATGTTTGTAGTCCTTGTACACCATGTTGCATTTTGTGCTTTTTGGTGCTTGCATCATTTAGTGTTCATAATCTTAACTTCTTTGGATCATTAGCTGGTTTTCAAAGTGCATGTAGCTTCACATTTCTCAAGTTATGTTGATTTTCGGAGTGCAAGTGCCTTCGTATTTTTTAAGTTAAATGTTCGCCCTGGTAACTTGAATTCATGGATCCGCCACTGCACACAAATCATTCACAAATACCAGTACAAATTAAATGAAATGTAGGGACTTACGCTAGCTCGTTGTACAGGCTCACTGCAGCTCTGCTTGCACTTGGGATGTTCCATGTACAACTCCATGTTACCACTTGCTTGGATGTGCAGGCCTTGTGCTCCTTGCATCCCCCTCTGCATTTTTGACACGGCGAATGGTTGATCAAATAAGTGGAATCGACCTTGATGTTGTACTAGAGGACGGATACTTACAAGGTTATACGGGTGTGCAGGATGTGTACCAGATCCCGTAGCGCCGTCATGCTTCGCTAAAAATGGATTTGCTTGTTTCAGATGATATCTCCAGAAGAAATAAGAGTTAAAGTCAGAGTTGCACAGGCGTGTAAGCTAAGAGAGCAGTGAAAGGATATCCAAACATCGTCGGAACAGTGCACAAGGGAGTGATGTGTGGATACCTAGTTCGGACCGGAGTTTGGGCATGCTCGCCTAGCTAGAGTGCGGGTCACTTCAGAGCCGTTGAGGGTGATGCGCTGGCATTGGTTGGCCACGCACGGATGCAGATCTTGAGTGGCAGTGAAGCGCTATGATGCGGTGGACGAGACCGTTGGTGAAGCCCCAACGGCCTCGGGGGGTGGAGGTGCGACGATGTGCTCGGTGAAGTAGCACCGGTGAGCTGGGCGACGGCGTCGGTGAAGCGCACCTGATGCGGTGGAACTCGGTGTCTATGAGGCACGTCGGTTGCGGCGGCTGACGTGGTCGGTGGACCACCCAGTGCGGTGGACGAGGGCGTAGATGAGGTAGCTCCAGTGCGGTGGTGAAGCGTGACCGTCGTCGTCGTCCGGCACAGAGGTGGGGAAAGAGACGAGACGAGGAGCGATTCGAACTTTGCTTGGGTTGGCGGCGAATTAGGGATTTGAGCAATCTGGGCGCGGAATGGGACGGTGGAGAAGAGAGATTTTGCAGGGCTGGAATTGGGGCCGCCAGATATTTCAATCCGAAATGTGGAAGCGCGAACTTATTTTTTCGTCGTCCTTTTGGGGGGGTGGGGGAGTTGGGGAGGGAGGGAGGGAGGGGGGTGGGTGGCTGGGTACTATGCGTCCGTCCGACACAGGCGACCACCCTGACAGGACTATGCTTTGGTGCCTTAAGGCACCGAAGCAGCGTCCACCCCGACACGACTCCGGTCTACCTGGTGCGCCTACATTTGAGAATGCAAACTAATCTTCTTTCATTTGCAAACAAATCTGTATGTATTACCATGCCTGTGTTTTCCTTGCAATAATTAGTCATTCGAAATGAGATACTCCCTCTGTTCACTTTTGTAAGTCGTTTCAGACAACTTAAAATGAACTGTTTTGCACATTATCTGAAATGTCTACAAGGTCTTATAAAAGTGAACAAAGGGAGTACTATAAAATAATTAATGTGGAGTTATTTGAAAAAAAATCGAAACGGTATCCACGCTAACGTGGATTATAGTGTGTGTCACATAATTAGTTATTTGATTTAGAGTGTGTGTCACGTAGCGATCTCCAATTCTAACGTGGATTTCGCATTTCACTGTATCCATGCTACTTTTTAAATACAAATTCATATGTATATGATGAACACCATGGTAGTGAGAAAATATTTGGATGGATTCAAACATATGACATACAAAAAAGCACAACAAATTGAGTCAATGTCAACTTTTCGAAACTTAGTATGGCACAAATTTGAAATAATTACCTGTATGCATGGTCCTCGGTTCAAGTCTTACAATGTACACCGAATTGAAACATCGATATTAAGTCTCGTACTATGTACATTCAAATGTTGTTTTTAGCCCCCCCCCCACACACACACAAACGCTACATACTTCCTGTATCGGTCAATCTTCCTCTCCTAACCACCTTAGGAAGCAATCGGTTTCCAACACACGTTCATTCTTTCTCTCCATGTTTCGATCTCTACGTATCTCAACTACACAACCCCTTTTTCCACTCTGTTACCAAACATATTTACCTCACACACCCGTCATTGCACCCCATGCCGAGCTCTCTCTCTCCCCTCTCCCTCTCACCCTCTCGCGCTAAATACATGCATTGCCTATCTAGCCCCCCAACCTCTCGTGTGCACGCACGCACGTTGTATATCTAGGTCACTCCCTCGAGACTGTCTCACACTTTCTTCCGCACGGCGGGCCACACACGCTCAAGCTCGCTCTCTTTATCTGAGTCTCGTTTAACCTCGTTTTCTTTCACACACAAATGATATATCTCCCTGTTCGGGCCTTGATCGACACACTCTATACTCTCTCATGCAGATTGTCTATCTAGGTCAGTCCATCCAAGCCGCTGCCACTCTTTCGACCTCATGGTGGGCCCTGCTCACTCAATCTCTCTCTCTCTCTCTCTCTCTCTCTGTGTGTGTGTGTGTGTGTGTATGTCTCGATTGACCTCGCTCTTTCTCGTACAAAAACGATATATCACCATGTTTGAGCCCAATTTGACCTATTCACATTGTATACTCTCTCACGCACATTGTCTATCTAGGTCACTCTCTCCAACCCGTCTCACGCTCTCGATCGCACGGCGACCCTATGTGATTGGTTGACCTTGCTTCCTCCTACGCAAAAAATATATCTACACGTCTGTGACTGGATCATCTCTCAAGCTCTATCTTACGGCCCTCACCCTTGCCAAAAGCTCAATCGGACAATATCTCTCCAGAGCATATATATTTGTTCAATGAATGTCGGACCACACTCACTTTGTCTCTCTATCTATATGTCTCTCGATTGACCTCGCTTTCTCACGCCGTATCTTCCATGCATTAAATCTAATACCTCTCCATCCCTTGCAAAGCCGGAGGTATTTACATTGCGAGGGGCACACCAACCTTGGATTAATTTGTGTAGGCATTTATTACAGTCGGTTTAGATTATATTTTTGTAGCATTCAGCCCACAACTACTCCAAACACCGTTGCAACCCACGCAACTCCCCTAGTTGATTCCCCTCTGGCTCGGTCATCGCTCTCTCGCACGTCCTTTCTCGCCTTCAACGTCGCACCATGGTATTATTGAAAAAACTATCTTGTTCTCTTTAATTATTATAAATAAGCTACAAAACTACACACCGATAGCCCACTTGGAATGGAACAAATTTTGACCCACAAATTAAAGTGCTACAAACTACACACCGGGGGGCCCACATGTCATGAAACAAATTTGGACCCATATACAAATTAAAAAAATAAAGGACGAGGATTGAACATGCGACCGGGCCTTCAAGCCGCACGTCAATAGGCAACATACGTAGAACAACAATGTTTGTTGTACCCCCCTTTGTTCACATAATGTTTTTATATTACCACAACCTAATTAATGGATAACATGTAATATTATTTTTAGTACTATTCGCCTTCACTTACTGGTGGGTTTCATGTGTGCTCTCTCTCCTCCCCTTCTGCGTTTAGACGCACGGGCAAACACGAAGAACTCGCGGGCGATGTTGCCGTTGACCATATCTGGACGCGTTCACAAGTCACGGCACTAGTTTCACGTACTAGCAGCACTAGGCAGTGTGTACGTGCAATGAACGTTAATTTGGAAGTATATCAAGTGCATGCGGATATTAAGTACTAGGATATTATTTGCGTGTTATTATGTGATTAGCACTATTTTTGGCATGAAATTAACTGCACGCTAAACGTGTTGAGTACTCGACATTGAAGCAGCGTAGGTCCTTGGATGACAAGGAATACATGTGGCTTGATGGCGTTCTATGTTTAATTTGATACGGCTCTAGCAGAACATTCAATCTATCAAACCATATATTTTGTTCAGCCTGACTCCGACTTTAAATTATACGACGATCGATATAGAATAAACGGAAATTATAAACATTCAGATTTTAAGCATGGCAATCCGAACCTTTTTCATGGCAAATTTAGATTACGCGGCAGCGGCGGGGGTGTCTCGCGGTGGGAAGCGGGTCTTTGCCGTGCTCTGTGTGTTGTCGGGCCACTGACCGACGGCGACGGCGGCGTCTTGCGCCGTTGTTGGCGTACTCCTGGATGTTGGCCTTGCTTCATGGAAGGCCAAAATGTTCTGGACTTTGGAGCGATTCAACTGGCGGGAGGAGGCGACTGGCGTTGGTGCAAGGAAGTTGTTGACGGCGGCCATCCATGTCGCTGAGGGGGGCACTGGCACCCGCGCGGGGACAGGCGCTGTCAACGGCGCAGCGGAGACATTCGTGTGCACGGGCACCGGCACGGGCATGCACGTCAGTTCACGCGCAGGCGCATGCGCTGGCAGGTGCACGGGCACCGGCACGGGCGTGCGCGTCAGTGCACGCGCGGGCGCATGCGCTGGCAGGTGCACGGGCACGTGAAAGTCGGCGGGGACCTCGTGGAACCCCGTGGGATCAAGCTCGGCGAAAATGTGCGGCTCCTTGCCCATCAATGCCACGGAGATGGGTGCTGGCGCAGTCGGGGTGATGGAGCCAGAACAGGAGCGGGGACAGGCGCGGCGTCTTCCCGCAAGGCCAGTTCAAGCTCGTCCCAAAGCGCCTTATGTTCTTGAGACTCCGGCTGGGTGCCTTCCTCAAGAAACTGGAACACTAAGGGCGGACCATCGTGATGCGGCATGGCGTACGTTTAGGTCAGGCTAGTTGGAGGTAGACGATAGGAGAATCGGAGAGGAAGAGAGAAGATTGTAGCGATACCGGGTAGTGCGGGGTTGATTTTAAACTACGGCGCCGGCGACATTAAAAATGGGAGCAGTTGGGACGACGGTGGGCGGTGGAGCCTGGTCAAAGGGCTCGCCTCCCGGTGAGCCTACACAGCGGTTTGCTCGCACGCCTCCCTGACAGCCAGCGCAGCGGTCTGCTCGCACACCTCCCGTCGACTCACACGCTTGCTCGGACGGGACCTGCCGATGAGAAGCGGGGACTCATGGCGTCACGTAAACACCCACGGTTTCAATAGTGAAAGCGTTCGCCTTAACATGACAGGTCTTTGTTCCAAAATACCTTGGCTCTTCATTTGTGCAACTTGTCATAAGCATCTTGTCTCGAATTGAAGAAAAAACTTACGAAGTAATATTTGTGCCATATCACGTGACCATGCTCAGTTTCAAGAGTTTATGCTCACTTTTGGATTTTCTAAAATTTAAGATCCAGGATTCGAAACAATATCATAACCTGCATCATGCAATAAATTTTCAAGCCATACATCTGTCCTGTTGTATTTCTTAAGAAAGGATTTGGTCAAACATTTTGCTTAGTTAGACTACAGACAAGTTATATATGCAGAGTAAAAGGATAATCCCTCTGTATTAGTGAATTCCCTGATATATTAAGTCAAGTACTAGGCACGAACAAACGGGCTCAATTCTGTGCTATGCAGTTGACGGGTGACCTTGACGAGCGGCGACCGAGGGAACCGAACCGTGCTCGGCATGGTAGGTAACGTTGTCTAGTTACTAAAGCATGCCTCTGTTGTTCATCGGTAGTCATTATGGACCGGGGACATGAGGGGAATTTCCTAGGGCTGGAATTCTGGCCGTCAGATATTTCGACTTGAAATGCAGAGGCTCGACTGGTTGGGGTTGCCTAATGTGCGTACCACGCACGTTACCGAAGGACACGAGCCCGGGTTTTTTTTCAGGATCAACACAAGCCAAGGTCTGGCTGGTACACCGTTGGGTCCTACCATTCGAGAATATGAAAGGAACCTTTTAAATTGCCGAACAAATCTATGTGTATTACAATACCCGTATTTTCCTTGCAAATACTAATCTCAACGTGGTAATTGATTTATGACGAGTTGTTGAATTAGAGTGAGTTTGTGATATAGTGATCTCAACGTGGATTTCACATTTCATGGTATCCCTAGTAAGTTTTCCAATGCAAATTCAAATTTAAAAGATGAACAATATGGAGGTGAGAAAACTTTGTATGTATCAAGCATTTGACCACACACACACACAGACACACATGCACGAACACAACAACAATCCAATAAGTATAGTGCATCTATTTTTCCAAATCATGCATGTATGACACGAATTCAAAAATACTCCTTCTATTCCAAAATAGTAGTCTTTTAGAGAGTTCAACAAGTGACTACATACGGAGCAAAATGAGTGAATCTAGACTCTAAAATATGTCTATATACATCATGCCAGTCTATTTGAAACCTCTAAAAAGACTAATATTGAGGAACGAAGGTAGTAAAATGTAAGACATCCATGGTCCTTAGTTCAGTATTTAAAATGTACATGAAACTGAAACATGAATATTAAGTCTAGTACTATAGTATGTGCAAATGTTGTGTTTAGGCGGAGCTATGATTGTCGGGGGTCAACCCCTCGACCTTAGATAAAATTGTGGAGCTCTGTTTAGGGTTGTTTAGATTATATTTGTCCCCACCTCCCAACCACCGATTGGTTGTGCACCCCCACCCCTCCTCCCTGAGAGAATATCATGTTCCCCCATACCTTAGATGCTATATGCCGATACGAGTTGCTTGGAGCTTGTAGATCTGAGATATAGCAGCTCACATGATGTGTCTTAATATTTTTGCAGGAAACCTTGATGAGTTTGAGAATTGCACAGAATTTGTACAAAAACTACTCAGATGCCCTTGGATCCCATATCCAACGACCTCGAAGCTCGTATCACCATAGCATCCAAGATGAAAGAGGACATCATATTCTCCTGTATGTAAGAATATCATGTCCTACCACACCTTAGATGCTTTGGTGATACAAGCTCTTCGGAGCCGTTGGATTTGTGACCCAACACCTCCTCGGTGGTTCGAATGGTTTTTTGCAGAAAAGCCCCAAAAGAGTTCGGCCACTGCTTACAAGCACAAAGACTGCTCAGATGCCATTGGGTCTCAGATCAAACGACCTCCAAGCTCGTATCACCATAGCATCCAAGCTGCGATAGCACCTTAAGTTTTCTCGCACGGGAGAATATGAGGTGCTCCCGCACCATAGATTCTATGGTGATACGAGTTCACTGAGATCTAACGGCCCACAGTAGGAGGTTTGAATGTTTTTGCAATATACGGCTGATAGAGTTTGGGAAATGCGCAGAAAGTACAAGTACTACGCATGTGCCATCCGATCATTGATCATACGACCTAGATGCTCATATCACCGTAGCGGGTAATTAAGCTACAGGGAGCACCTAATATGAGCAACGGGGAGCCGTTGCATCGAAGATCAGATCTGGCGTTTCACAAGTGCGGCACCCCGAACTTATAGCATTATATGCATCGGCTCCGAATCATGTCTTGGGTCAATAGTTGGGTTTGCCCGGCTCCCATGTTTTGGTACCTTACGTTCCGTTTTATCGGCTAAGGTAGCACTGGGAGAACCACTGCGATTGCGCCCCGGTTGAGCTGGGCGAGCGCCTCAGTGGAGAAAGCTAAAGCTGACCGTCATGATAAGGCGAGAGTTGGTCGCTGTGTGAGAGGTCTTTTCGAGTCCCTAAAGACTTATGCCGCTTAGAGCGAGGAACCGGCTTTGTCCGGCCCAGGCGTGGATAGCGCCCCGAACTCGGTCTTCCGAACACTAGGGGCTTCGCCGAAATTTAAAATTATAGAATTCTATGGCTAAGTGAGAGTGTTCAAGCATTATAAGTCCGGTTGCCTCGTTCGTTGTGTTGAGCGCCTCCCTAGATGGACCCAACAATGGGAACAAGAGCGCTCAAGTTTATCCCGAACACCCCAGCACTCGTGGCATGGGGGCTGAAGCCAACGACTTGCCATCTCTCAGATTTGATAAACGGCCGCACAAAAGGTAATGTTTTAAATTAATAAGCGTTGCTTAGCGCATATGAACACAGTTTTCAGCGCACAGGATAACATAATGCGATTCTACTCAAATATTACATCTTTGGAGCACTCATCCGCAATCATGCGGGCACCCTTCAGGACACTCTTATAATACATTTCGGGCGTGCGATACTCCTTGCCCGCCGGCGGCACGTTCGTCAGAAGCTTCTCAGTGTCCATCCTGCCCCAGTGCACTTTTGCACGGGCAAGGGCCCGACGGGCACGTTCAATGCAGGCGGAGTGCTTGACGACTTCCACCCAGGGACACGCATCCACCAGCCGCCGCACCAGGCCAAAGTACCTCCCAGGCATGGCCTCCCCGGGCCATAGCCGAACTATGAGGCCCTTCATGGCCTATTCGACAACCTTGTGGAGCTCGACCAGCTACTTCAGCTGGTCGCTAAGGGGCACCGGATGTCCGGCCTCAGCATACTAAGACCAGAAGACCTTCTCTGCCGCGCTCCCCTCCTCGGCCCGATAGAATGCGGCAGCATCGGACACGCTGCGGGGCAGATCTGCGAACGCTCCTGGAGAGCTCCGAATTCGGGTAAGTAATAAGTAATTCACATTCACATGCTTGCGTTGCATGAAAAATGCCTTACCCGCCGCTATTTTCTTCACCGCCTCAATTTCCTGGAGGGCCTTGTGGGCTTCGGCCTTAGCGGCTTTGGCACTCTCAAGAGCCGATGCAAGCTCGGACTCTCGAGTCTTTGAGTCGCGCTCCAAACTCTCATGTTTTTCCACGAGAGCCTGGAGCTCTTGCTGCACCTCCGCCACCCGCGCCTCCTGCTTCTCTCGCTCGGCTCGTTCCGCGGCCGCATTGTGTTCGGCCGCGGACACAGCCTCCTTCAGGGTCGCCACCTCGTTCGTGGCCCCTAGAGTTCCCACGTTATCCTTGTTATTTCTCTTGCAACCAAAATCCTTTTCTGTAAGGTACAAATTTAATACGGTGTTACTCACCTTCCTTGTCCTCGAGCTGCTTCTTGGCACGGCCGAGCTTGCTCTCGGACCGCTCGAGATTCTGGTTCAAAGCATCGACCTCCGCAGTCAGTGCGGCAGAGATAGCAGCGCAGCCTGCAATCCCATATTGACATATTTTTTAGAACTCCTGCGTATATCTTTTTAGATCCTCAGTCCGGCTTTTCTTTTCGAACACCGAACCAAGCATCAGGGGCTACTGTCTATGCGGTATTATATTACATATTTTAAATTTCTTACCTCAAAGCCTGTTAGAAGGCTGCTGCAGGCTTCGGTCAGCCCGCTCTTGGCGAGCTGAACCTTCTGAATCACCGCACTCATGATAGTGCGGTGTTCTTCCTCGATGGAAGCGCCGTTGAGCGCCTCCAACAAGTTATCCGGTGCCTCCAGTTGGACGGAGGCCGCTGGTGTCACAGTCTTGCCCTTCTTACGAAGGGGTCGCCTGCCGGACTCCGGAACCACTGCAGGTTCCGGTGCGGAGTCCGGAGCGAAGTCCGGGAGGTTGCCCTGTGGCACCTCCGGAGCCTCCCCCTCTTGGTGGGTCCCCTCCTGGGATCCCACCTTGGCGTTGTCAGCGTCACGAGGGGTGGAGGCGGTCGGAAGGGAATCCATATCCGATGTAGCCAGGGACCCGCTCGACGAAGCGGGAAGATCGTCCTTGGCCGGACTACAGGTTGTATGTGGCATTAGAAAGACACCGCGTGGCAAAAAGAAAAATTATAAATCATTCAGGAATCCGGATACTTACGATCTTGCCAGGGGCTTGGCCCTTGATGGCCACTCCTCGTCGCCGTCGCCGGCGTTGGCAGAGCAGTCTGGAGGAAGGGTCCTTCCCTTCTTGGACCCTTCGGCCTCCCTTGCTGGGGAAGCCTTCCTATTCTTCTCTCCCCCCTCTTGGGGAGAGGCCTCTTTCTCCTCCTCGTCTTCAGGGGAGGAGTCCGCCTCGGAGTCATCGGACGATGAGTCCGATACCACCTGGCGCCGGGAACTCCTTCGGGTTCCCGTGGCCTTTTTCTTGGCCTTCTTCTCCGGCACCACGTAAAGTGCCGGGACCAGCAGCCCCGTCAAACGGGTGTCCGCTGGGTCTTCTAGAAGGGGAGCTGGACAGTTAACCTGTCCGGACATCTTCTGCTAGTCCTGTTAAAGGCATTGGGAGTTTAGATCCCACATAGAGTCAAACTATGAAAGAAATGAGTGTCCCTTAAAGGATAACATAGCTTACCTCGCCGGTCGGGCGCTGCGTGTTGAATCCGTGATCTTCAGTTGCGGATGCGGGGGCTTCTCCGCCCTTGAATAGCACCCTCCAGGCAGCTTCGTATGTCGTGTCGAAGAGCCTGCTCAAGGTCCGGTGTTGTGCCGGATCAAACTCACCCAAATTGAAGGCCCGTTGCTGGCAGGGGAGAATCCGGCGGACGAGCATGACCTGGATCACATTGACAAGCTTAAGCTTCTTGTTCACCAGGGTCTGGAGACAGGACTGGAGTCTGGTCAGCTCCTCCGAACTACCCCATAGCAAGCCCTTCTCTTTCCAGGAGGTGAGCTGCATGGGGATACCAGATCTGAACTCGGGGGCCGCTGCCCATTTAGGGTCACGTGGCTCGGTGATTAGAACCACCCCGATTGCCACCCTTTGATGGATTCCACGAAGGCACCCTCAAGCCAAGTGACGTTGGGCATTTTTCCCACCATGGCGCCTATGCACTCCGCTTGGACGCCCTTTACCACCTTCGGCTTGACATTGAAGGTCTTTAGCCACAAGCCGAAGTGGGGCTGGATGCAAAGGAAGGCCTCGTACACGACGATAAACACCGAGATGTTGAGGATGAAGTTTGGCGCCAGATCGTGGAAGTCCAGGCCGTAGTAGTACATGAGCCCCCGGATGAAGGGGTGAAGAGGGAAGCCCAGTCTGCGGAGGAAGTGGGGAAGAAATACGACCCTCTCGTGGGGCCTGGGGGTGGGGATGAGCTGCCCCTCGTCGGTCAGCCGGTGCGCGATGTCGCTGGACAGGTATCCGGCATCGCGCAGCTTCTCGATGTGCCCCTCCATAACGGAGGAGGCCATCCACTTGCCTCCCGCTCCGGACATGGCTGGAGAAGGTTGAGGCGAGATGTGCGGACTTGGGCGCTGGAGCTCGAGTGCACGAAGATGGATAAGCAAAGGAGGAAGAAGGCGTAGGTAAAAAAGGTGGATCCTTATCCCCTTATATATGGGCGGACGAAGACTATGCGTCCCCACCGGCCTGGTAAAACTCGCTTATCTCCCAAGCGCCACAATCAATGGCGCGGTTGGGTTACCCACGTCCGTATTGATGGGAATCCCGGAGTAAGGGGAACACGATCTCTGCTTCGACAAGACGTGCCAAGGAAACCACTTCGCTAAACGCGCTGAGGTGGTATAATAAAAACGATTCAAGTAAAGGCTTGGTAGTGGTGTGACGTCACGCCACAAAATACGTCAGCAGATCGAACTTGTGTACATATTATTCCTTCTACGGTGGTATGTGGAATTTATTTTACAGAGCCGGACACTATCCAGGTGTTCACAATCTTCTATGAATTATTCGGAGGAGGAACCCGCCTTGCAATGCCGAAGACAATATGCGCGCCGGACTCATCGTCATTGAAGCCTGGTTCAGGGGCTACTGAGGGAGTCCTGGACTAGGGGGTGTCCGGACAGCCGGACTATCATCATCGGCCGCACTCCAAGACTATGAAGATACAAGATTGAAGACTTCGTCCCGTGTCCGGATGGGACTTTCCTTGGCGTGGAAGGCAAGCTTGGCAATATGGATATGTAGATCTCCTACCATTGTAACCGACTCTGTGTAACCCTAGCCCTCTCCGGTGTCTATATAAACCGGAGGGTTTTAGTCCATAGGACGAACAACCATTATAACAATCATACCATAGGCTAGCTTCTAGGGTTTAGCCTCCTTGATCTCGTGGTAGATCCACTCTTGTACTACCCATATCATCAATATCAATCAAGCAGGAGTAGGATTTTACCTCCATCGAGAGGGCCCGAACCTGGGTAAAAACATCGTGTCCCTTGTCTCCTGTTACCATCCGCCTAGACGCACAGTTCGGGGCCCCCTACCTGGGATCCTCCGGTTTTGACACCGACAGTATTCACAAAGATCTGCATGCCACCATGGAGGTGCCTCCCGAGCCCTGGTCCAACGTAGTTGATGGTGTTGGAGACCATGGGTTCGAGGGTGGCTCACTCCGCTGGTGTGGGCAAGCCGCCCCGGCAAGGGCCTTGCCGGGGTTGCTGAGGCTACCCCGGCAAGGGTCTTGCCGGGGAAACCTACTTCGTCCATCTGCTCTCTGTGGTCTCGGTCTCTCGCGTTGTGCTGATTGTTTCTGTGTTTGTGGCTCTGATTTCCTGTCTCCGCCTTGCTAAGTGTGGCTTCGGCCCGTGGCTCTGACTGCCCGCGCACAAGTAAGGGGTACAAAGGAGTGCCCCTACTTTAGTACACCGACAGGAGCCCCCAGGCCTGGGCCGCACATAGGTGCAACGAGTTGTTGGTCCAGGCCCAAAATGGTGCGCGGGCAGGCGGGCGGTTTTTACCGCGATAAAACTTTTTGCTTGCTACGCTTCCCCATGACCCGTGTTGAATGCGCGATGTGGGGGTCGCGCGTGCGTGCGTGACCGAAGCATGCTGGTGTCATCTTGCGGTGGATAGTAAAGAGGCGGCTTGCATGTGCCGCAGGGCCACCGCTCATTTACTGCCCTTACTTGGGAACCGTCGCTCCACGCATCCCACTGCGCCCGTCTCTTGCACCATGTTTGCTGCGTGCATGACGCAGAGCGATTGACAGGTGCGCGGGATACGAGAAGTTGCGCGCGCGCGGGTCAGTTCCCCACACGCTTTCAATTGGGCGGGGAGGGCGGTCGATGGCCCTGCCTGTTGTCACTTCAATGAGCCGGATTGGTCGATAGGGGTGGCCGAGCCCTGCCCCTGCCCCTTTATAAAGAGGGGAGCAGGAGGAACGGCACCTCTCAATCCTTCGTCATCTGCTTCTCTCCATTCCTGCTCCCTCCTTCCTTCTGCCATGGCGAGGGGGCATGGCGACGCTTCATTGGTGGCGGTGAGGGTCTCGGCTAGACAACGCATCGCTCCTCCCCAAGAGCTCGTGGCGGCAGAGCCAGCCGCTAGAGGAAGGGGGAGGGGGCGAGGTCGAGGCCATCGCGGCGCTCGGGGAAGAGGTAGACGGGGCGGTGCATCGGCCTCGCCTCCACCAGCGGCCCCTCCCCCGATGGAGGGTCATGTCGGGGACAACCCCTACAAGTTCTTCCTCAGGCTGCGCCAACCGCCGCGCCACTGTCTTCGTCTTCCGAACCCATTTGCGCGGGAGATGAAACTGGACCCACCGCAGGCACTGCTGCTGCATATGAGGGGTTGTGGGAACAGTGGTACATGGGCTGACATCGAGTTCCCCGCCCCTCACGTCATGTATCTTCGCCGAGGGTGGAAGACTTTTTCCCGTATCCACAGCCTGACGGAGGGGCTCACTCTCCATTTCAAGTTAATGGAGAGCGGCGTCCTCTACGTCAAGGTCTTATGGCACTTCGAGACTCGCATAAGGTGTTGCGTGGAGAGCTCCTCTGATGACAAAGACTCCTCCTTGAGCAAGAGTGACGAGGCGGACAACGGCAGAGATGACGAGGGTAACGGGTGGCAGGATGACGGGTCCGACTAGGCGTCGGGCGCGCCGCCCCGGGGCAACACCGGCGACCCCATCATCCGTGTCGCCGGCTCCTTGAACTTCTCGGGGTTGCCTCCTTGGGCGGCTGGCGTAGGGAGGCCGGAGAAGGCGAAGAAGGCGTGTGGCGGGCCGTCAAATCGGAGTACGATGGCACCGACGCCTTCATAGCGTATTGACGGGCCGCTGCCTCATCTTCCGGCTCTTCCTCTGGCGCCACCACCGCCAACCCTCTCCTAGGTGACCGCCTGCATGTTCTCCCAGCACCTTCTGCTGCTCGTACCTCACCAAGGCGCTCCTTCTGCCCTTTTGCCTTCTTGTTTCATTTCCCAAGGAGAGGTACAAGAAAGGGATTATGGGCATCTTATGTTTTTTTAATTTGTAAGCCCACGGGCCTTATTTAGATCTAAAACCTGTAATCTCCCTATTCATGTTCATGTTCCGTACTTACTGTACCTGTATGGAATGTATTAATGGAAAAAGGGTGCTTGCCGGGTCTTGTGCATGCGTGTGAGCATAGCCCATACCAAGGTACAAGTCCTTGTTATTTTTAATATAAGCATCGTTGCCCGGCAGTAGGCCTTGCCGTCACTCCACTCGTCCATACTCACGCCTTTGGCGGAGGCAGGGACGAAATGGGGGTAGGCCCTACGCTTCCTTCCTTGCCGCTGTGGCTACAACCTTATTCCGGACCAAGAAGCTCTTGGGTGATAGGAATGAGGGGAGCACGACATCTTTGGAACAAAACAAGGTTCCGTACATCCCAAGTGTTATACGGAAATGCACGACAGGGAATGGGAAAACTTATCTCAATCTGCGGCCCCCGGCAACCCTAACTTGCCGTGGGAGGACCCTCATGTCCTTAGCCCTTGGCAAGCTTGGCTTGCCGGGTCCAGAGCGCCGGCTTGTTCTCTTCCTTCCACTTGGCTTGCCGGAAACATTCATGTACCCTGCGCACCAAAGATTATAGATAGGAACAAAACAATGCAAACTCGACCTCTATGCTAGGGGTTAGTCGCTGCTAAGCACTATCAACCCTAACCGAGGGAGAGAGTCAATCTAGCATGCATGCTATGACTTAGGGCGCCAGCGCTTCATTTATTTATGCTTAGGGTCTACGCCTAGCTTTGTACAAAGGGTTACATGCCTTGCCGGCAAAGCTTGTACAAAAGGTGGCTTGCCGGGAGACCTGGCAGCCGCGCCTTATGGGTAAAACTTGCGAAGATGCTCGATGTTACAGGAGTTGCTCACTGGAATGGCATCTTGGTCTCCAGGAGGACTGCGCCGGGCTTGGTGACTCGTGTTACCCGATAAGGGCCTTCCCACTTTGGCGTCAACTTGTTGGAATTCATGGCCGACTGAACGTGCCGAAGAACAAGGTCGCCTTCCTCAAATCTCTGGGCATGAACCTTGCGGCTATGGTAGCGGCGCAAGGCTTGCTGGTAGCATGCTGCTCTCACAGTCGCCCAGAGACGATCTTCCTCAAGGAGTGTTGCGTCATCTTGCTGCAATCGCTCTTGCTCAAGCTCATCATAAGCGAGCACTCGAGGTGACCCGTATATGAGTTCCGTGGGGAGAACTGCTTCTGCCCCGTAGACCAGGGAAAAGGGTGTCTGGCCTGTGGCTCAATTTGGTGTCGTTCTGATCGGCGAAAGAACCACCGGCAACTCGTCAATCCAGCGCCTTCCACTCTTGCGCAGCCTGTCAAAAGTCTTCGTTCTTAAGCCTCGCAGAACTTCAGCATTTGCTCTCTCTACCTGGTTGTTGCTTCATGTGTGTGCCACGGAAGCAAAACAGACCTTGTTGCCGAGATCCTCAATGTACTGCATGAGGGCGTGGCTTGTGAATTGTGTGCCGTTGTCGGTGATGATGCTGTTGGGTACCCCAAAACGGCAAACTAGCCCCTTGAAGAACTTGATGGCTGACTGTCACCTTCCTCAGCGCTTCCACCTCTGGCCACTTTGTGAACTTGTCGATTGCAACGTACAAGTACTCAAAGCCCCCGACGGCACGCGGGAAAGGGCCCAATATGTCGAGCCCCCAGACCGAGAAGGGCCAGGAGAGAGGGATGGTTTGAAGAGCTTGAGCTGGTTGATGAAGCTTCTTTGAATGGAACTGGCATGCTTCACACTTGGTTACTAGTGCCGTCGCATCCTGGAGGGCAGTGGGCCAGAAGAAACCTTGCTGGAAAGCCTTGCCAGCAAGGGCACTCGACCCTATGTGGGAGCCACATATGCCTCCATGTATCTCTGCCAACAGCTCTAGTCCTTCCTCCCGGGAGATGCACTTCAATTTCACCCCATTCGGTCTTTTTCTGTACAAGACGTTGTCAATGAATTGGTACAGAGCAGACCGGCGGGCTACTCTCTCTGCCTCTTCCTGCTCCTCAGGAACCTCTCCTTTTTGGAGGAACTGGACGGTGTGCTGCACCCATGCCGGAGCCCGTGGCTCGACGACAAGGACCAAGGGCATCTCTTCTGCCATGGGAGCGGCCATCTCTACGGCCATGTCCTGAGGCCCTGCCGGAGTCCGTTGCCCTACGGCTCACATCCACGGTAACATCTTTGCCAGCGGCTCCGTGGAGCTCGGTGGGGAAGTACTTGTGGGGGCCCAGTTTCCTCGGCTTGTTCTGCCCAGTTGACGGTTCGACAGATGGCTGAGTTAAACGAAGCATAAAAGCACCTGGTTCCACAGGTAGCTTGAGGGTAGCACGCTTTGACAGGTAGCCGGCGATGTCATTTTCCGTTCGAGGGACATGCTCTGCTCGTATACCGTCAAAGTGCTCCGGTAGTTTCCTCACTTCATCCACGTAAGCTTCCATCAACGGACTTTGATAATCTTTGTTGATCTGCCTGACGACAAGCTGCAAATTGCCCCTGACGATGAGCTTTTTGACTCCGAGGTCAGCCGCGATCCTGAGTCCGGCAAGCAAGCCCTCATACTCGACGGTGTTGTTAGTTGACATATCTCGGAGAAAGTGCATTTGGATGACATACTTGAGGTGCTCTCTGGTGGGTGCGACAAGCAGCACACTAGCACCGGCGCCTTGCAGCGAAAAAGCCCCATCAAAGTACATGATCCAGTTGTGGCTCATTTCCTTACCGGGGAGAGTGGTTTCCTGTACCTCTTCGACGGGCGTCGAGGTCCATTCTGCAACGAACTCCACCAACACTCTGCTCTGAATCGTCGAGGTGCTTTCAAACTTTAAACCGAAACTCAACAGCTCCAGGGCCCATTCCACGATCCTCCATGTTGCATCTGGGTAATGCAGTATCCGTTGCAATGGGAGGCGGGTGACCAGGGTGATCTCGTGCGCTTGGAAGTAATGATGCAGCTTCCTCGAGGCCATAAGTAGGCCGAAGAGCAATTTTTGCACACCTGAGTACCTCAACCTAGCCCCCTGCAAGAGGGAGCTGACAAAGTAAACTAGGTGCTGCACCATTTTCTTCTTCTGTGCCACTTCACCTAGTCGCGCGAGCACTATCGCACTGGCGTCAGCCTCTGCCGGGGACTTAGTCTTGCTGGGACCGAGCCCTGCCAGGGAGGGTTCCAGCTCGCCATCAGTTGATTCTGCCGCTGCCGCTGCCTCTTCGTCGACCTCTCTCTGCACCACTAGTGCGGCGCTAACCACCTAATTCATTGCCGCTAGGTACAGCAGCAATGGTTCTTGTGGTTTGGGTGCAACCAGCACTGGGGTAGAGGAGAGGTACTTCTTCAAATCCTGCAGCGCTGCCTCGACCTCCGGGGTCCACTCCATTGGGCCCGTCTTCTTCAAGATCTTGAAAAAAGGAAGGGCACGCTCCGCGCACTTGGAGATGAATCTGCTCATGGCGGCAACACAGCCAGTGAGCCGACGCACGTCTTTGATCCGTTTCGGTGCCTCAATCTGCTCGATGGCCTTGATCTTTTCTGGGTTTGCCTCAATCCCACGCTGCGACACAAAAAACCCGAGAAGCTTGCCGGACAGGACACCGAAGACACACTTCTCAGGGTTCAACTTGAGGTTGATCTTGCGTAGGTTCGCAAATGTTTCCTCCAGATCTTGCACAAGTGTTACTTTGTCCTTGGTTTTGACCACTATATCATCCATATAAGCTTCCATATTTCTATGCAGCTGGGGCTCAAAACCAATTTGGACTGCTCTTGCAAAGGTTGAGCCAGCACTCTTCAATCCGAAAGGCATCCGTCAAAAGCAATACGTGCCACATGGGGTGATGAACGATGTCTTCTCCTCGTCTTCTTTTTTCATGAAGATCTGGTGGTACCCTGAGTAGGCGTCGAGGATTGACCATAGGTCACACCCAGCCGTGGAGTCAACAATTTGGTCGATGCGCGGTAACGGGAAAGGATCATTTGGAATAGCCTTACTGATGTCTGTGTAATCAATACACAGCCTCCACTTCCCGTTTGCCTTGCGCACCACTACCGGGTTGGCCAACCACGTCAGATGGAGCACCCCCCCTTACCAAGCCTGCCACTGATACGTCTCCGTCGTATCTACTTTTCCAAACACGTTTGCCCTTGTTTTGGACTCTAACTTGTATGATTTGAATGGAACTAACCCGGACTAACGCTGTTTTCAGCAGAATTGCCATGGTGTTGTTTTATGTGCAGAAAATAAAAGTTCTCGGAATGACCTGAAACTCCACGGAACACCTTAGAAAAAACAATAAAAAACCCTCGCCAAAGATGAAGACCAGGGGGCCCACACCCTGCTCACGAGGGTGGGTGGCACGCCCCCTCCCCCTAGGCGCGCCCCCTACCTCGTGGGCCCCCTGGTGGCACTCCGACGCCAACTCCAACTCCATATATTGGCTTTCGGGGAGAAAAAAAATTAGAGAGAAGAAATCATCGCGTTTTACAATACGGAGCCACCGCCAAGCCCTAATCTCTCTCGGGAGGGCTGATCTGGAGTCCGTTCGGGGCTCCAGAGAGGGGGATTCGTCGCCGTCGTCATGATCAACCATCCTCCATCACCAATTTCATGATGCTCACCGCCGTGCGTGAGTAATTCCATCGTAGGCTTGCTGGATGGTGATGGGTTGGATGAGATTTATCATGTAATCGAGTTAGTTTTGTTAGGGTTTGATCCCTAGTATCCATTATGTTCTGAGATTGATGTTGCTATGACTTTGCTATGCTTAATGCT
This sequence comes from Triticum dicoccoides, assembly GCF_002162155.2. Lineage (NCBI taxonomy): Eukaryota > Viridiplantae > Streptophyta > Magnoliopsida > Poales > Poaceae > Triticum > Triticum dicoccoides. The sequence goes on from NC_041389.1 coordinate 166,773,633, forward strand.
TGTCACTAGGGCCCGAGTGCCATGATTTCAGATCTAAACCTATTATGTTTTCATGAATATATGTGTGTTCTTGATCCTATCTTGCAAGTCTATAGTCACCTACTATGTGTTATGATCCGGCAACCCCGAAGTGACAATAATCGGGACCACTCCCGGTGATGACCATAGTTTGAGGAGTTCATGTATTCACTATGTGCTAATGCTTTGTTCCGGGTCTCTATTAAAAGGAGGCCTTAATATCCCTTAGTTTCCAATAGGACCCTGCTGCCACGGGAGGGTAGGACAAAAGATGTCATGCAAGTTCTTTTCCATAAGCACGTATGACTATATACGGAATACATGCCTACATTACATTGATGGACTGGAGCTAGTTCTGTGTCACCCTCTGTTATGACTTTTACATGACGAACCGCATACGGCATAATTATCCATCGCTAATCCGGTGCCTACGAGTTTTCCGTACACTGGTTCTCGCTTATTTACTTTTCCGTTGCTACTATTACAATCACTACAAAATACCAAAAACATTACTTTTGCTGTCTTTACTTTTGTTACCGTTACCACCACTATCATATTACTTTGCTACTAAACACTTTGATGCAGATACTAAGTTTCCAGGTGTGGTTGAATTGACAACTCAGCTACTAATACTTGAGAATATTCTTTGGCTCCCCTTGTGTCGAATCAATAAATTTGGTTTGAATACACTACCCTCGAAAACTGTTGCGATCCCCTATACTTGTGGGTTATCAAGACCTTTTTCTGGTGCCGTTGCCGGGGAGCATAGCTCTATTCTTTGAGTCACTTGGGATTTATATCTGTTGGACACTATGAAGAACTTGAAAGATGATCGAACTACTATTTTTCCCTCAACTACAAGGGGAGGTAAGGAACTGCCATCTAGCCTTGCACTAGATTCTCCTTCTGTTATAAGTAAGCTAGCGACACCTAAACCTGCTACTGCTATGAATTCTGATACGTCACATGTTATTGATGATGCCACTTCTGCTATGCATGATACTTATGATGAAACTACTTCTATGCTTGATACTACTGTGCCCCTTGGTGAATTTCTTGACGGGCAAATTGCTAGGTCTAGAGAAAGAGAAATTATTGCACCTGAATACGATGATGATAGTGATGATGAAAATATGCCTGCTATTCCTGAGGGTTATCTTTTTGATGCGGAATCTTTTGTAGCTATTTTTGCTTGCCAGGATAGATATGAACTTAAGAGGTTGCTAGTTAAATGGAGTAAAGAATCTTTTAGAGATAGAATGAGACCCGACCCTGCTTTTGCTACTTCACCTATTTGTGGTCCCGATAAGGATTATTATGATTTTTCTGTTGATCCAGATATAATTACTTTGGTTGAATCTGATCCTTTTTGTGGCTATGAATCTGAAACTGTTGTGGCACATCTTACTAAGTTAAATGATATAGCTGCCCTGTTTACTAATAATGAGAGATCGCACTACCTTTATTTACTCAAAATATTTCCGTTCTCATTAAAGAGTGACGCTAAGATATGGTTTAATTCTCTTGATCCTGGTTGTGTGCAAAGTCCCCAGGATATGATTTATTACTTCTCTGCTAAATATTTCCCTGCTCATAAGAAACAAGCTGCATTGAGGGAAATATACAACTTTGTGCAAATTGAAGAAGAGAGTCTCCCACAAGCTTGGGGGAGGCTTCTCAAGTTACTTAATGCTTTGCCTGATCATCCTCTTAAGAAACCTGAAATACTTGATATCTTTTATAATGGACTAACCGATGCTTCCAGAGATTACTTGGATAGTTGTGCTGGTTCTCTTTTCAGGGGAAGAACACCGGATGAAGCTGAAATTCTATTGAATAATATGTTGACAAATGAAAATAATTGGGCACCTCCTGAGCCAACTCCCAAGCCAGCTCCAGAGCCAATTACTGAGCCTATTCCTCAACCAACTCCGAAGAAGAGAGGTGTTCTATTTCTTAGTCCTGAAGATATGCAAGAGGCAAAGAAATCTATGAAAGAAAAAGGTATTAAAGTTTACCCCCTATTGAAGAAATACACAGTCTTAATTTACCGCCTGTTGAAGAAGTATATGATCTCAATTACTTATTTACTGAAGAACCTCCCGATGCCCCGACACAGGTAGTAAAGGTAAATTCTCTCTATAGATATGATAAAGTTGAAGTCCTCCTACTAAAATTGCTAGTCAGTGCTTGGATGAGTTTGATGACTTTATGTTTAAGCAAGATGACTTTAATGCTTATTTTGGTAGACAATTAAAACAGAATACCTTTATGATCAAACGCTTGGGTGATTATATGGCTAATATTAGAGGTGAACTTAAACTTGTTAGCAAACATGCTTCTATGGTTACCACTCAAGTAGAACAAGTACTTAAAGCTCAGAAAGAAGTGCTTGATGAAATGAATAGTAAGAAAAATGATTATGTTGTTAGAGTGGCTACTAGAACTGGTAGAATGACTCAGGAACCTTTGTATCCTGAAGGCCACCCTAAGAGAATCGAGCAAGATTCTTGGAGAAATAATATTGATGTACCTAGTTCTTCTAAGAGGAAGAAAAAGAAAGATGATAGGAATTTGCAAACTTCTAGTGAACCTATTGCTGAACCACCTTAGAATCCGAATGATATCTCTATTTCTGATGCTGAAACACAATCAGGTGATGAACATGAACCTAGTGATAATGTTAAGGATAATGTTCCTATTGATGCTCAACCTAGTAATGATAATTATGTAGAATTTGAACCTGCTGTTGATCTTGATAACCCACAATCAAAGAATCAACGTTATGCTAAAAGAGACTTCGTTGCTAGGAAACATGGTAAAGAAAGGGAACCATGGGTTCACAAACCCATGCCTTTTCCTCCGAAACCATCCAAGAAAAAGGATGATGAGAATTTTGAGCGCTTTGCTGAAATGATTAGACCCATCTTTTTGCATATGCGATTAACTGATGTGCTCAAAACAAATCCTTATGCTAAGTATATGAAGGATATCATTACAAATAAAAGAAAGATACCTGAAGCTGAAATTTCCACCATGCTTGCTACTTATACTTTTAAGGGTGGAATACCAAAGAAACTTGGAGATCCAGGAGTACCTACTATACCATGCTCCATTAAGAGAAATTATGTTAAAACTGCTTTATGTGATCTTGGAGCCGGTGTCAGTGTTATGCCTCTCTCTTTATATCGTAGACTCTACTTGAATAAGTTGACACTTACTGAAATATCCCGAGGATGATAGTATGTCTATTATTCTTGGAAGACCTTTCCGTAATACTGCAGGGGCTGTTATTGATTGCAACAAAGGCAATGTCACTTTTCATGTTAATGGCAATGAGCACACGATACACTTCTGAGAAAACAACCTCAAGTTTATAGTATCAACTCTATTGGAAAAATTCCATCGATTATATTTGGAGGTTTTGAATTTCCTCTCCCTATTGTCAAGAAAAAGTATGTATTCTTATTGCTGGGGATTTTCATATCCCCATTGAGGTAACTTAGTGTTATTCGAAATTGCTCCGGTTCCGCGATTATTCGGAATGAGTTTGTTAACAAGACTTGATCAACCTTGTTAGTGGGTTCATTTTGATGATCACGAGATGGATGAAACTAGAAGCACAACCTTCTGTACCCTCTTTATATTTTCTGTTATTTAGTAGAAATAAAGTAAAATAGTATTTTTCTGTCTGTTTCCTGACTTATCCGTGCAATATAAAAATATCCCGAAAATAAAAGTCCTCAGAATCCCATGCAAATTTAATATGATTTTTTCGGGAATATTTGAGAATTTACTGTGCAAAAATTACCACGGGGGGGGCTTCCACCTGGCCACGAGGGTGGAGGGCGCGCCCTACCCCCTGGGCGCGCCCCCTGCCTCGTGGGCCCATAGTGGTCCTCCTCCACTTATCCCTGCACCCGTCTTCTTCCTCTGCCTCACACAAACACGAAAAACCAAGTCAAGCATGAGTTCCAGCCCCCCGTTGTTGTGATTTTCGATCTCCTTGCTCAAAGCACTTCTCGCAAAACTGCTTGGGGAGATTGTTCCTTGGTATGTGACTCCTCCATTGGTCTAATTAGTTTTTTTTCTAGTGCTTTATTCATTGCAAATTTGTGCTGCATAGGTGACCATGTTCCTTAGCTTGCATGTCAAATTTATATGGTTCCAAGTAGTTCCATTGCTTTATATAGGCTCTAGGCACTTGTGGGAGTTGTTACTATCAATTTTGTTGGTGTTGGGTCACTTTTATTTGAAGTTACTAAATTTTTCAGATTGTTTCAGAAAATAATGAAGAGACTTTTGAGGGGCTCGTCGAGCCGAAGCTCGAAGGAAAAACAAAAGGAAGAAGAGAAGAAGCCCAAATTTAATTTGCCTCGCACTGCGGAGGTCCGGCTGAGTGAATGGTCTTCCGATCACTTCTGGAGGAGAGCTGGGATTTATGAAGATTTCTATTTATTGATTGAGAATGCTGGCGAATGCTGGCCTCACCGACTTCCTCCACGACCAACATCATCAGTATCTCTTACTCACAAATACTTTTGTGCAAAACTTCTACTTTTTCCCTAAGAAATCACCTCCAACAGTAGAGTTTCATTTATATGACGTTGTTAAAGAGATGACATTAGTTGAATTCTGCGAGGTTTGCAGAATACCCTTTGAGGGCACCTTAGATGAACCCCACCGTAACAAAGTAGAAGCTTTTATTAACACCATCACGGTGGGAGAAACCAGGAAGGTTTCTGATGCAAGGATCACTAGCATACATTTTCCTATTTTACGCTACTTTGCCTTATTTGCTAGTCATTGCTTGATTGGACGTGGGAACTGTGGGAACCTTAGTATTACTGATATTATTATTTTGTTCCATGGTTTATACCGTAATAACTCTATTAGTATGGGTGGAATTGGTGCTAGATGGTTAAGTCTAAACCGTACTAAGGGCCCCATCTTTGGAGGCATTTATGCTTCATGCCTAGCTGAACATTTTGAAATACCTATTAGGCATGAGGACAAAGAAGAAACAGCGCTGCCCCGTGCTTATTTAGATTATAAGAGTATGTAGCGCATGATTTTCTTGTTAAGAGTCGCGAAGGGGAGCTCAAATACAAATTATACTTTGATAAACATCACCCTGAGACTATTACTTTGCCTGCCCCTTCTTTATTTAACTTATCTGCAGGTCCTCACATCGTTCCATGGGCAGCCGTTCAATCCTATCAGAATCCTACACCAGCCCCGGAACCGGAGCCACAAGATGAGCCTCCACGACTATCTGTTTATTCTTGGGATCCAGAGGAAGTTGCCAGCAAGTGGCAGCCTAAGCCTTCTTCGTCATAGTACAACCCCAGCTACATCTTCGGGTATCCGCCAGGCTATCCCTGGCAATAGACCAACTTAGGCCAAAAGCCTGACCTTGGGGGAGTACGTATTTCCCATCGACATTACATTCATGTTCACACACACTCATTGCTAGATGTCGGTGCTCATACTCTTTCACTGTAATATCCATGCTAGTTTATTTCTTTTTCCTGCTTTCTTCTTGCGTGTTTGATAAACCTTAAGAAAAACCAAAAAATTAGTATTAGTTTATTTCTTTGCTGTAGTAATTAAAAAGAAAAACCCAAAAATATTTCCCGTTCTTCTTTTGCTTGTTGGGAGCTTTCCCGTGTAAATAGTTTTTATTTTATTTTCTTTTTTTGGGGGGTCGAGAAGACAATATTGAAAATGCTTAGTGGCTCTTATATGCATGATTGTTTATTTAACTTAGAGCCGATATTACTTGTCTTCTTTCTTGAGTTGAATGCTTGCAGATTCCAGCTTAGTCCAATGCACGTGCACTCTTATTATTATACACATCGTTCGGTCATGCAAGTGAAAGGCAATAACGATGATATATGGACTTATTGGGATGAGAAAAGCTGGTATGAACTCGACCTCTCTTGTTTTTGTGAATATGATGATTCATTGTTCCTGAGTCAGCTATTATGAAGTAAACATATTTGCAATGACATTTAGAGATTATAGTTTCTTGTGCCATGCTTGATTAGCTAGGAGTTATAATGGTTTACCTTGCGTGCCAGCATGCTATTAGAATGATTATGATGTGGTATGATGGGATGGTATCCTCCTTTAAATGAATCGAGTGACTCGACTTGGCACATGTTCACGCACGTAGTTGAATCAAATCAACATAGCCTTCATGATATTTATGTTCATGGTGGATTATATCCTACTCATGTTTATATTCGGTGTAAAATTAATTTTAATGCATGTTTTCGACTGTTGTCGCTCTCTCAGTTGGTCGCTCCTTAGTATTTTGCTAGCCTTCACCTGTACTAAGCGGGAATACTGCTTGTGCATCCAAACTCCTTAAACCCCAAAGTTGTTCCATATGAGTCCACTATACCTACCTATATGCGGTATTTACCTGCCGTTCCAAGTAAATTTGTATGTGCCAAACTCTAAACCTTCAAATAAACATTCTGTTTTGCATGCTCGATTAGCTCATATGTCAACTAGAGCTGCCCTTATATTCCGTGTTAGGCGGGTTATTCTCAAGAGTGGACTCCGCTCCTCATTCACGAGAAAATGGCTGATCTCCGGGATGCCCAGTCCCATGCTTTATGCAAACTAAATCAAAATAATTGCAAACAAAACTCCCCCGGGACCCGTTGAATGTTGGAGGCACTCGTTGTTTCGAGCAAGACATGGATTGATGCGTGTGGAGGAGGGGGAGTATAAACTTTACCATTCTGTTTGGGAACCGCCTATAATCTGTTTAGCATGGAAGATATCGTCGTCTTTTAGTTGTTATGTTGACAAAGAGAGTATGCCGCTCAAAATATAACTTATCTCTATTTCAAAACCGAGCTATGGCACCTCTACAAATCCCTGCTTCCCTCTGCGAAGGGCCTATGAATTTACTTTTATGTTGAGTCATCACCCTTCTTATTAAAAAGCACCCGCTGGAGAGCACACTGTCGTTTGCATTCACTATAATTGGTTTATATTTGGTATGACTTGACTGGATCTCTTTTACCATGAATTACAATGTTTAGTCAGTCCTTGATCTTTAAAGGTGCTCTGCATTTATGTTTTGCGGTCTAAGAAAGGGCTAGCGAGATACCATTTTGTTATATCATGTTATGATTATTTTGAGAAAGTGTTGTCATCCGAGTTTTATTATTATGGCTCGCTAGCTGATTATGCTATTGATATGAGTAATTCTGAGACCTACGTGTTATTGTGAGTATGGTTAGTTCATAATACTTGCTGAAACTTGAATGCTGGCTTTTCATGTTTACAACAACAAGAGCAAACAGAGTTTGTAAAAGTTTTTCTTTTTCTCTTTCAGTCTGTCAACTGAATTGCTTGAGGACTAGCAACGGTTTAAGCTTTGGGGAGTTGATACGTCTCCGTTGTATCTACTTTTCCAAACACTTTTTCCCTTGTTTTGGACTCTAACTTGTATGATTTGAATGGAACTAACCCGGATTGACGTTGTTTTCAGCAGAATTGCCATGGTGTTGTTTTATGTGCAGAAAATAAAAGTTCTCGGAATGACCTGAAACTCCACGGAACACCTTAGAAAAAACAATAAAAAATCCTCGCCAAAGATGAAGACCAGGGGGTCCACACCCTGATCACGAGGGTGGGGGGCGCGCCCCCTCCCCCTGGGCGCGTCTCCCCTACCTCGTGGGCCCCATAATGGCCCTCCGACGCCAACTCCAACTCCATATATTGGCTTTCGGGGAGAAAAAAATCAGAGAGAAGAAATCATCGTGTTTTACGATACAGAGCCGCCACCAAGCCCTATTCTCTCTCAGAGGGCTGATCTGGAGTCCGTTCGGGGCTCCGGAGAGGGGGATTCGTCGCCGTCGTCATCATCAACCATCCTCCATCACCAATTTCATGATGCTCACTGCCGTGTGTGAGTAATTCCATCATAGGCTTGCTGGACGGTGATGGGTTGGATGAGATTTATCATGTAATCGAGTTAGTTTTGTTAGGGTTTGATCCCTAGTATCCATTATGTTCTGAGATTGATGTTGCTATGACTTTGCTATGCTTAATGCTTGTCACTTGGGCCCGAGTGCCATGATTTCAGATCTGAACCTATTATGTTTTCATGAATATATGTGTGTTCTTGATCCTATCTTGCAAGTCTATAGTCACCTACTATGTGTTATGATTCGGCAACCCCGAAGTGACAATAATCGGGACCACTCCCGATGATGACCATAGTTTGAGGAGTTCATGTATTCACTATGTGCTAATGCTTTGTTCTAGTTCTCTATTAAAAGGAGGCCTTAATATCCCTTAGTTTCCAATAGGACCCTGCTGCCACGGGAGGGTAGGACAAAAGATGTCATGCAAGTTCTTTTCCATAAGCACGTATGACTATATACGGAATACATTCCTACATTACATTGATGAACTGGAGCTAGTTCTGTGTCACCCTATGTTATGACTGTTACATGACAAACCGCATCCGGCATAATTATGCATCGCTAATCCGGTGCCTACGAGTTTTCCATATACCGGTTCTCGTTTATTTACTTTTCCGTTGCTACTGTTACAATCACTACAAAATACCAAAAACATTACTTTTGTTGTCTTTACTTTTGTTACCGTTACCACCACTATCATATTACTTTGCTACTAAACACTTTGTTGCAGATACTAAGTTTCCAGGTGTGGTTGAATTGACAACTCAGCTGCTAATACTTGAGAATATTCTTTGGCTCCCCTTGTGTCGAATCAATAAATTTGGGTTGAATACTCTACCCTCGAAAACTGTTGCGATCCCCTATACTTGTGGGTTATCAGCCGCCTCTAGTTTTCTGATCTCCTCCGTGATGAACTCCTGCCTCTCCAAAGCTTGCTTCCTGACCTTCTGCTTGATGGGCCATGCATGAGGACAGACAGCAAGATGGTGCTCAATCACTTCCCTGGGAACACTGGGGATGTCGGAGGCTTGCCATGCAAACACATCGACATTCCCCCACAGGAAAGTGACGAGCTCACTTTCCTATTTGCTGTCGAGGGTGGAGCTTATGGTAAAAGCTCCCCCCGTGCCGTCCTCCTTGACGGGCACCTTCTTAGTCTCTGGTGTGCAGCTCTGGACTTCTTGCTCTTGCCGGTGGAGCTCTCTGGCACGTCCTCAACAGGAGCGCAACACCCCGAAGAGGTGCGCTTGCCGGAGTGGGTGCGAGGGGTCTTGCCGATCTTTCTCCCTCCCGGGACTCCGTCGGCAGGAGTAGGTGCCTTGGCGGCAGCTGCCGCAACTGCTTCCCGGTAGAGTTGGTCGGCGCAAATCAACGCGTCTTTCTTGTTGGAGGGGACGGTGATGATATTCATCGTCCCACGCATCTTTAGCGTGTTGTAGGCATAATGTGAACCCGCCATGAACTTGGCTAGTGCTGGGCGGCCAAGGATCCCGTTGTAGGGCAAGGGGATCTCGGCTACATCAAAGACAATCCTCTCAGTCCTGTAGTTCAGCTCGCCTCCGAATGTCACGGGCAGCGTGACCTTTCCCTTCGGCTGGCTCCTCCCCGGGTTGACCCCTTGGAACGTGCCCGTCTCCTCAAGGTCCACATCAGGGATTTGCAGCCTCTTGATCACAACAGGCAAGATCAAGTTCCAACCGGCCCCGTCGTCAACCAACATCTTTGGCACATTGAGGTTGCGGATTGTTGGTGAAACCAACAACGGCAAGCACCTGACCGCAGTAGTGTGGTCAGGATGGTCCTCAGTGTCAAAGATGATAGGCATGCTGGACCACTTCAGCGGCTTCTGTGCGTCGAATGATGGCTCAACCACTATGATCTCACGCGCCCACTACTTGAGCTGGTGGTGGGATGTATGCAGCAAGGCACCACATCGAAGCAGATGGCTTCTGTGGCTTTCTGGAACTCGTGGTCGCCGGACTCATCGTGCTCGTCGTGATCATCGTCTTCCTGCTTCTTGTCGCGGCCTCGAGCGGGCCTCTCTTGCTGATTATCTTTGCCGCGGCGGCCTCCTTGGCCGCCACGCTTCTTGTCGGATCCCTCGGCACCTTCTTAGCCCTTCTCCTTGTCCCACCGCTCATACTCGGCTTTCTGCTTCTCAGCGAGCAGCTCCACTTGCCGGCAGTTCTAGAGGTCATGGCCCTTGGTGCGGTGGATCTTGCAATACTGCTTGTCAGAGCCCCCTGACTTATCGCCAGCGGCCAAGGCCTGGCAAGCGACACACCCGGCAAACTCCTTGTCGGGGTCGCTCGCCTTGGCTTTCTTGGTGGCGCCGGTATCGTCGGACCCCTCAACGGCAACCACGGTCTTGCCCTTGCGCTTCCTATTACGGCACCGGTCCTTCTTTGCCGGGGTGGCGGTATCATCCGTGGAGTCGGTTTCCGTGTCGGCGTCTTTGTCGAGGTACTTCCTTCCCTCTTCAGCGCGAGTGCACCGATTGGCTAGAACATAAAGCTCGGCCACATCCTTGACCTTATTCATCGCTAGCTCCTCACGCATCTTGCGATTGCGCACATTCTGATGGAATGCACTAATCACGGCGGTAGGATGAACATCGGTAATGTTGTACTGCACTCGGCTGAACATTTGGATGTACTTACGCAAGTTTTCTCCTTCTTTCTGGGGGATGATATGCAAGTCGCTCGCCTGGCCATGAGCTCGGTGGCCTCCAGTAAAGGCGCCAACAAACTCATGACATAGATCCGCCTAAGAAGAAATGGAGTCCACCGGCAAGTGCATCAACCATGACATAACATTGGGCTTGAGTGCCAAAGGGAATTAATTAGCAAGCACCTTATCGGCGCGGGCCCCAGCAGCTTGCATCGCGATGATGTAGATGCTGAGGAACTCCGACGGGTGAGTCTTGCCGTTGTACTTCTCACCAACGTCGGGCTTGAACGTGCGGTGGGAGGGCCACTGGAACTACCGCAGCTCACGGGTGAAGGCCGGACAACCCACCTCGCAGGGTAGGCCACCGTAGCCTCCCGGTGCTGGGTGGTCCATAGTGGGCCATGCCCGCCTTTCCGACTGGTGGCGCACGTCACGCCGGCGCTCGATGGTAGTTCGAGCGTCTTCATGAGCTCTCTCTCGAAGAACTTGACGTTGGTCGCGGTGGGTTCATGGGTCGGACGATGCTATGGAGATATCATCACGAGCGTCGTCGCGACGGACCAACACCCGCGGTGGCCGGTATGGAGGAGGGGAGTGCATCGTGGCTGCATCGCCTCCGGCCCGTCCTCCACTGGCATGCGGTGGCTCGATGGAGCGACGGCCTACGGGTCCCGCCGGCCGCAGCTCATCGTTGTTAGCAACGCCGCCGAGGCTCCGAACGGTGGCCCTCCATTCGTCAAGCTTCTCCGCAGCGGGAGGAAAGTCAAGGAGCAGCTGCGCGCGTGCTAGGGCTTCTACTGGCGTGGGCGGCAGCAAAAGCTGTGTGGACCGCGATGCGCTTCGACTTCTAACCGCGTTAGAAGGAGCCCCATCACGGCCCCGCTGCTGTCCGCCACCTTCGCCAGCACCTCGGCGCGCATGCTGGCCATCCTTATCATGTGAAGGGCGCATGGGACTCTTCCCAGGGCGGCGCCCAGGGTCACCAGCAGGGCGGCGCTGCTCATCACGCACGACCTGAGAAGAGCGCGCCATGGGCGCCGGTGTTGGTTTCTTGGAGGTCGCCGCGCCGCCGTATGGCAGAACGATGACGCCCCTGGAGGGTCCCACGCCGCCTGCGGGGGGGGGGGCGGCTGGGTCTCTGGAGCTCGCGACGCGTGGCTCGTCGCCTGGCGTACGAACGATGCCGCTCACCAGGCCTGGAATGCCAGGGTGATGTGGATGTTCGCGGGCCGCTCCACGGGTTCTCTCCATGACTGGCCCGCTACAGGTCCGCATCGGTACTGGCAGTCCGGTCCCGGACGAACCGATCGTTGTGGTCGTCTTCTTCTTAGGAGCCATGGCAATGAAGAACTGCTAGGCCAACTACTAGACCAGATTCTCACAATTGCAGCCCCTACCTGATGCAGCAAAGATGTCGGTGGGAAACGACACCTATGGGATCACGAGGATCCCTTCTGCGGTTGCGGGGGCGCAGGGTTGTGAGAAGAGCAGGATTAGCAATAAGCACAAGGATCGTTTACCTAGGTTCAGCCCGCGAGGATGGATAAAACCCTAGTCCTGCTGTGGTGGATATATTGAGTGTTCTTGAGCTCTTTAACTAGCTACCATGGCCGCGTGGTTCCAAAGAGCCGAATCCCTCTCCAGTACGCCATGGGCCTCCATTTATAGTCGAAAGGGGCTGCCAAAGTGGCACACAAGAGGTGGAAAGGCCTACTGTGCTATGAGCTTATCACTTGTATTACAGGAAAGACGCATTTAATGCGTAGCTTAAGTGTGCTCTTGCTTTATCATGGACGGGAGCGAGGCCCGTCCCGTCCGTTGCCGCTCCTCCTTGCTTCGACACACGCCCTGGCCAGTGATGCATGCGGGGCCATGTAGGCAGGCAAGCAGCTGAGGTGGCGCGGTGGTGGAGCCTCCACGAAGATCTGCATGCCGCCATGCAGGCGTGTGCTGAGTTGGCCTGGAAACTGCATGTCACCACGCAGGTGCCTGCCCAGCTGGTTGGGCTGGCAGCTGCATGTGAATGGCGGTGGAGACTTGGTTGGCGCGGTCCTGGCAGTGGCCTCGCTGATGCCCTTGGCAAGGGCCTTGCCGGGGGGCACGACAAGGGTCTTGTCGTGGCACGTTGTCGTCCCCGGCAAGGATCTTGCCGGGGGTCTTGCGGGTTTTCTCGGCAAGGATCTTGTCGAGGATCGTTGCCTTCCAATCCTCGTCTGATCTTGAATATTCTTTGTCTTCACAAAGATATGCATGCCACCATGGAGGTGCCTCCGGAACCCTGGTCCAACATAGTTGATGGTGTTGGAGACCGTGGGTTCGAGGGTGGCTCACTCCGCAGGTGTGGGCGACCCTCCCCGGCAAGGGCCTTGCCGGGGTTGCTAAGGCTGCCCCGGCAAGGATCTTGCCGGGGAAACCTACTTCGTCCATCTGCTCTCTGTGGTCTTGGTCTCTGGCGTTGCGCTGATTGTTTCTGTGTTTGTGGCTCTGATTTCCTGTCTCTGCACTGCTAAGTGTGGCTTCGGCCCGTGGCTCTGACTGCCCGCGCACAAGTAAGGGGTACAAAGGAGTGCCCCTACTCTAGTACACCGACATACATCTGGTTGGAGCGGCTGGGTATTTAAACCTGAGGACAGACAGTCCCGGACACACAGTCCTCACCATATTTTCCTTCAGCTAAAGTCACAGAGAACTCGCCCAATCACTCATGGTAAGCTTCAGGTGACTCCCAAACCTTGACAGACTTGGTCACTTGGCAATCCACAATTCCTCTTGGACGCTCTAGACCATGACGCCTAACCGTCTGGAGGATGCACAATCCTCAAAGGTAACAAGCATCGGTTTCAGACAGGAACAATCTCTTCAGAGATGCTCAATCACTTTGGGTTCACTACTGGAATCTGGCACTTTGCCATCTGCCATGGCAGATGGCAAAGGCATAGTCGGCGGATGGCAAAGGCTTTGCCATCTGCCAGCAGATGGCAAACAGGTCGTCCGAAACCCTGCCGGTAAAGGCTTCTTTGCCGTCTGCTGGCTGATGCCAAAGAGCCTGTGGCTTTGCCATCTGCTGGCAGATGGCAAAGCCTCTTAACGGGTTTAGCCCCGTTAGAAGGCTAACGACATACTTTGCCATCTGCCAGCAGATGGCAAAGGCTGCAGGCTCTTTGCCATCTGCCAGCTGCTGTCAGATGGCAAAGAGCCCAAATAGGCCAGCCCAAATGTTACATGTAGATGACACGTGGCCTCTTTGCCATCTGCCAGCTGATGGCAAAGCTCTTTGCCATCTGCCAGCAGATGGCAAAGTGACTATATTGCCCCATTTAATTTTGTTTTTTCTTATATCAATTCATTTTCATAGAAATCAAACACAAATATATTTATATGACCAATATAGCATATTCAACACATATTATCAATAGTCATGAACACATATATATCCAACACATGTTACCAATAGTAGCAAGTTTCATCCGTACATATACATAGTTTCATCAATATTACACAGTTTCATCCATAGGTAGCAAGTTTCATATGGTCAAAACAAAAACTAAATACAAGCACTCCATCAACCCAAGCTTCTGTGATCTTAAGCAAATCTGTAAAATGGGAAAGAAGAAAGTTAGAAGAAGAAGACTAGAAGAAGAAGATTATTATGATGCTGTCCACTTAATTTAAGTGGGATTATGTGGGCTGCCACATGCTCAAATACTCCATGACAACAAAAACAGCAATTGCAAGCTAATTGCACTACATAACGTGTCCAGGCTATAAAGGATACAGAAATTGAGCACTGGCCATTTGGAATTTTTATCAGCCACCGTTGAACATGCCAAAATAATCCACAGATGACACACTAGTAGTACCGAATTTGAGCACTACATAGACTAAGACTGAAATATATGGTTTAAATGTTCATACACTAAAAAATATTGGAACATAATATAGGAATGAATATCTAAGATGATTTTTTTTCCATTTCTTCAAGATATTCTAAACATCAACCTGTCATGCTGAACTTGAAGTAGCAGTGCATATTTCCTGCCAAGATTGAACAGTCAAAAGGTGTATCAGTCCATGTGCATCAACAATTCAACGTTGATGCTTAAATTAAGCAAGCATTGTGCTTCACTGAAATCCCTAAACACCAGTTCAGCGATTTCTATCTCACAACTCAAAGCAACAGTTTACAGACAAATCAGCAGACTGCATGTATACTATATTAATGAGCTGGCCAGTTACCAAGTTAGCAAATGGATCAAAAGTGAATTTATTCAAATATTCATATAGTAGGAAGTCAATTTTGATGGCATATCTTCATACTAAGAAACAACAAGATTTTACCTTGCTATTTTAAGGACCTCCAATTGGTGATCAGAGAGCGAGATATCAGGACATATCAATGGTGAATTCACCTATATACCATTACCCTGCCTCGCTCCTATGTCAAATTCTGTCTGGTAGCTAGTCATATAACCCCTCCTAATTTTGGATGGAACATGAAGTCTTGCTACCGTTTTACTTTTTGTTCGCTACCACCAAGAGTCAGGCTGAATACTAGAGCCTTCTTTTTCAGTTGCCAGTTTGCAAAGTCCTACTTATGCCGTAGCAGTAACCTGGGCCATGATCTGTTGGATAATGTTCAAGCTCTTAAGCAAGAAAGAAACATTTTTTCTTTCATGGAACAACCAAAATCCTACTACCAGGACAGGAGTGACCACATCTTCGAAGGATCGCTGTATCCCAGCCATTACAGATGACCAATGTTAAATTATTTACCACTTCAACAACCAATTGTTTCCACATTTTACTCAGATGAGTTGGTTAAAGCTAGTGGCAGCTTAAGCTCTCCAGGAAATCAGATGAGGGGAAGCAAGAATATTCAGAGACCAATCATAGAATCCTTGAAGCATAAGGGAATATATATTTCGGTATGATGTTCATAGGAAGGAAATTGGGTGACTAGTAATCATATATTGGTCGGTGACTCATAAGAAGGGAATTGCTTGGTCAACAAATATATATATTTGCACCCTGTACATAGTATAATGCTGCAGATATGTGTTTGATGGAAGTTGGTTTCATGGTCTTATTCTGACAGCAAGAAAACTAAATAAATTGATTTTTCGTATATTCAAAATATGGTCCATCTTATGCATACAAGGTGCTATCTTGGCATGGATACAACCTGCAACATATGCACAGGAGGTGTGTCTATCTTAGGAGGAGCATAGTTTCAGAAGAGTATTTCTTTATTTGAACCGGTTTGATTTTTCCCCCGCATGATCCACTGCTCAACTCGGTGTTCAGAGTAAGAACAGAGCAGCTGGAATGGCACAGATGTGCAGCCACACACACACACACACATACACACACACACACACAATAATCAGAACAGTTTTGCAAGTTAGATCTAAATTTTATATACGATTAATGTTGGCACTCCATTGGCAATGAATTGGCATAGAACACATCAACATAGATTAATGTTGGTCGGATGGAAAAATACCAAGAGAGATTAATGCATATATTTTATGGCTCTCAGTTTCGAAATAAACACAGTTTATAGCGATGAAGAAACAAAAGGTATTAGCTCTATTACCTCACACAACCATTCGAAGTAATCACCAGGAGACGAAAGAACATATCAGGCTGTAGGAGTTAACATGACCTCCGTAGCAAACAAATAGACACGGTTCATACGCACTCAATTCTGAAAAAGAAAAACATAAGCTTCAGTAGCAAACAAATAGAATCCTAAAACCATGTATATATATACAGAGAAAAGAAAGTTAGGAACGCAAACTGTCCTATTACTCCCATGTGTGAAGAGCCAAAGCTATTTTCAAGCAGTATTATAAGGTAGCTCTAGATTTTAATCCATAGCAATCAAATTAACTACTACAGAAAAACTAAGAACAATAAACCTGAACTATTAAATGAAAGAAAAAGCAGTTATGATGATCTCCTTCAATACCTAAATTGCAAAAAGCTAGTCGGTCTACTCAACTTGTTATTTTTTACTGGAACTAAATAATAGAAAAAAGAAATCAGATGAATTACATAGATTAATACTGCCCTGCCAACCTTATTGGGTTTTTACCAAACTCTTTGCAGGCACAGAGAAACAAAAACAGGGGATTGCAGGAAAGGGAGAGAGAAAACTCAGGAAGAGGAGTATGATTGTGTACATGAAGCTGAATTGCGATAAAGTGGACGCTTGGAGAAGAGGCCGTGGAGGATGAGCAGCTGGACATCCTCCATGACGAAGCAGGGCCAGGCTGCTCCTTCTCTCATGGCCGACCTCCTCCCTCTCCCTCCAAACCACCGCGACGGACCGCTGGCCCCGCTACTTCTTGTCCCCGACGTTGGCCTCTCCCTGCTCCTGGCTCGCTGCTCGTCCCCATGCTGCCGGTCTCCCCTGCACCTCCACCAACCTTGAAGACCCCGCTTCCCCTCCTCGCCCGTGACTCTCCTCTCTCACGCAGGCATGGGCAAAACGCAATACAATGCTGGGTCCGGCAAGCAAATCAGACCTACCTGTCATTGACATAGAGCAAAATGATGAAGTAAAGAAGGACGGACGGCTGGGCCTTTGCCACCACCATAAAAAGTACATTTCGTGGTGAATCGAGCGAACCAGAACTACCACGCGATGCAGGCAGCTCAGGATGGCAGGTAGTGTAGCTGAATTTATATGTTCAATTGGGCTCTTGGAATTCATAGGAAGGAACAATGCCAAATCATGTTTGGATGCACATAGTTTGGAATTGGACATTTAAAAATGTGGGAACACAATTTGCTGTACAAATTTTGAAAATGGAATTTGAGTAACACATGCATATATTTGAAAAAATGATTTATTACAAAAAAATGAAAAAAAATAAAACATAAAAGATGGTACAGGCCAGCAGTACATTATGAAGAACTTGACAACATCTATTGTGAAAAGATACAAAAAAATAGGTTGTATGTAACAGTAGCAAACAATAGCATATTATGGTGAACTTGAGAGCAACATTAACTTCTCAAAAAACACGAAAAATAGGAATAGATATATGTAACAGCAGCATATATGATTATCTTGACAATATATAATATAACATGATTAAGTGAGAAGTCTCATAAGGATGGCAACAACAAATTATAGAAGTCTTACACAAAAGAGTCCACATTACAAGTAGCACAACAAGTTTAGAAGTCTGATACACACTAAATCAGATTATAAGTAGCAACATGCATACATAATATCCATCAAGAGCCATTTTTTAATCCAGCATCAACAGACCAGCCCTCTCACGCAACGGGTGGGGAGAAGGCAGGGGATCTCAGTGAGAGATGCATCGGGTGAGAGGGACGGGTTCACAGAGGCATGGAGGAAGAGGTCTGGCCGGATGGGGCGGAGGCGGAGAGAAAGGAGACCGGCGGATGGCCAGAGATGCAGGCCGACCGGGGAGATGGGGGCGGCTGCCGGGGGTGCTGCAGGGGAGATGTGGAGAGGGGGGAGGCCGTTGCTGGCCGGAGAAGGAAAGGAGGGGGAGGGGCGAGGCCGGGGCTCACCTGCGCCGCCGCGTGCCGCCGCTTCTCCACCTCGTCCCGCGTGAGCCCTTTTTGCTTCTAGGGCGGTGGAGGAGTTGGCGCTGGCCGCCATCTCCGCCTGGCCCCTGCCTCGCCGGACAGGCAGTGGAGGAGTAGGCGCCCGGGCAGGTCTTGCGGCTCGGGACGGGCGACATCGGGGAGGTGCTGCGGCTCGGTGTGATGGGGACGACGGTGTGAAGGCGCCGCAGACGGAGGGGATCGAGGCGGAGTGAGGCGGCGAGCGGGGAGGAGGCCATTGCGCCCTGGGTGCGGCCGCGGCGGCGGACGTGGCGGCGGCGAGCGTGCGCGAGCTGGAGAGGGATGGGATAGGGTTTGGGTGGTTGGGCTGCCCGGGGAGTGGGGATTCTTTTTCTTTCTTTCTCTTTTTTTGTTTAGATAAATGGGATGGATGCATGGATGGATGCCATGTCATCAATCCATGACACAAACATTTCAACCAATGAGAAAAAAATAACCCCACAGTTTTTTTTACCTAGAAAAAATTTACCCCATCTCTTTGCCATCTGCCAGCAGATGGCAAAGAATCTTTGCCGTCTGCTGGCAGATGGCAAAGAGGTGGGGCTGGTACGCTGTTACACTTTTGACAGGCACAGGATTTGCCAACCTCTTTGCCATCTGCTGGCAGATGGCAAAGATTATTTGCCATCCACTAGCAGATGGCAAAGAATTGGCTGATGGCAACCATGTTCTTTGCCATCTGTCAGTTCTTTGCCATATGTTTTTTATGAGCAGATGGCAAAGACGTTCTTTGCCATCAGCTGGCAGATGGCAAAGAGTTGGCTGATGGCAAATTCCCTGTTTCCAGTAGTGGTTGTTGGTGTTTGGGTTTGGTTTTTCCTCACTTGATGATTTTTGCTCAAAGTCCTCGGTGGATGGGATGCTCTCAATGACAAGTGTGAGTTTCTCTCGAAGCAACCAACCAACTAGTGGTTGTAGGGGGCGGCTATTTATAGCCTAGGGAGCATCCCGACATGATAAGACATAAATGCCCTTCAATGATATGACCGTTAGGTGGGTAGGATATTTTGGACAGCTGGCGCGTAGCACAGCAACAGTCGGAAATTTGAGCTCTCAAATTCCTTAGGGCTATCATATTCCTCACTGTGTAGGCATTCCACACTAGCAAATTCCTAACTCCTCGTTCAGAATAAATTCCCCAGAGACCAGAAGATCTTCGTCTCTGTCACTGAAGAAATTGATTAAACTGTATGAGATTTCCAAAGGATTCACTCGAAAGGATTGGGTAGTGTTTCCTTAGTATTACCTTGACCCCCTTTAAAAGTACGGTGTTTCCTATGACTCAAGAAAGAGAAAATGAAACTACGAAAACAAAAGTCTTCATGCTTCATAGTCCTCGCATGAATATCCCAGTCTTCAAGGTCACAACAATTTCCTCACTTTCAATGTCTTTAGGAGAACCAAAGTCTCTAGATGAAGACATACATTTTTAGGGGTCGACTTTCAACGTAAATATCAAACTCCTCATCGACTTATGGTGCATGTGTACACTCATAAACACATTAGTCCCTTAACCTATAAGTCTTCAATACACGAAAATCACTAAGGGGCACTTGATGCACTTACAGGAATAATCCTTTTTGCCCTAGGATGTGAAACAACCTATATTTCTATCACTCCCAAAATTCCCAAATAATTCTCATAAATTGGTTGGGGTCAGATCTTCCACAGATATGTCGAAACCCTACCTTGTCATCATCAAAGATAATTCACAAATATTCCTTTTCTTATTCTGCCCTAAGTAGCTTTTTGAGAAGGAAGTGCTATTAATCTTTGCTTGCTTGCCCCAAACTTTTTGGGCAGTCTTTACTACCCATATCATTGCGACATGCCAAAATTCAACTCAATTTTCCTAGTGAACCTTCCTCACCAAATTTCCAAAGTTCCTGTCTGAGGGAAGCCTTTCTGAAGGAAGTACTAGCTAGGGTAATCCAAATGAGTTGAAATTTTGCAAGGTCCTTCATATGATCAAATCATCACTCTCCTAAAGATTTCAGCCCATGTCATCACTCTATGTGAGTTC
Organism: Triticum dicoccoides; assembly: GCF_002162155.2. NCBI lineage: Eukaryota > Viridiplantae > Streptophyta > Magnoliopsida > Poales > Poaceae > Triticum > Triticum dicoccoides. The sequence goes on from NC_041389.1 coordinate 166,793,907, forward strand.
AGCATCAAATCTTGGTTTCTGGTTGGATTTTCAGGTTGTGAAGCAACTATATTTTATGTTACTTCAATTTACCAGGGCATGCTCCTACCCATATAAACTCTCTCCACAAAGTTTTGGCGCATTTCATCTATCCATTTTCCCTTAGTAATTTTTCTAAAATTCTGTCCAGAGGGCTGCATTGTGAAGCAAGTACCATTTTGGTGTATCCAAATGGTATGAAACTTTTACAGTAGCTTGATATGCTTCTATAACTCATCTCCACAAAAATTAAGCTCAATCCCATTTGATATGTGAGTGCCACTTCATTGTTTGCATTTCTGTACAAAATGGTGGTTTGTATAGCAAGTGCCATTTATCTTCATCCTAATGAGCTGCAAATTTGCAGAGGTGATCATCTTAGTGTGTGATCACACCCAGACAAAGACCCGAGTCTATCCCCTCTTGTATCTTCCTCACCACAGCACAAACACTTTGTTGTTTCACTGCAAATATGCTAGTTGTGGTCATCTCAAGCTCTACTATGCCTGTTTCCTTCCTCTTTGGCCTTGTCCTTGGTATGACCTATCTACTGGGCATGGTCGGTCGGCCAGGGTGGAACCGCGTGTGCTAGTTCACGCGGTGACTGCATGGCTGGCATTCATGCCGACGCGCTCTGGTAAGTGGAGCCCCTGTACCGTCTGTTTCCTCCCCTTCTCGAGCGTTCTCTATGTCCAATAGCACCCCCCGTGATCCTATGCATCGTCCCGTGCCCCTACCCCAACCTGTCTTGCCGTCTTTGCGTCACTTTCAAGGTCGCCCGTGCCGGATAGCTCTCCACTCCTCCGTTGTCTGGTCGGCCGGAGCTTCTAGAGCGCTCCCGAGCTCTCCCTCGGCTATATATAGCCTCCCCGAGGTCCTCCACACCTAGTCGCCCTCTCCTCGGCCCTCCAAGCTCACCAGAGTCCTCTCCCCCTCCTCTATTTGCCATTGCCGCCGCCGGCCTCTGCTCGAATTCGAGCATGCCCGAGCCTCTCCACCAGCAGCTCACCCACACGACGGAGATCCTCCTCCTCTCCTCTGCTCGTCGCCGGAGTCCTTGTAGCTATCGTCCCCAACAATGGCCGCCGGCCGCCCTTGCCCTCTGGTTCCGTGGGCCGCTACAGCCCTGCTCCTCCCCGGCGTGCGTGTAGCTCCTGGATGAACGTGTCGCGTTGCCCTGAGCCTGTTGATGCCTCCCGCTCGGCCGGAGTCGCCGGGGCCGACACTGTCAGCGCCCTCCCCTACTCCCTCATCTACATCCTATCGAGGGAACAAGAGGAAGGAGACGACCGAGTCAGACCCCTCCCTCAACCCCACGCGTAAGTGACACAGCAGGTGGGTCCCGTCCCCTTAAGTGGAAACATATTTAACATAAGACGTTTTTGTTTAAGTGAAAGCGTACTTCGCTTCTTCTTCATACGAAATATGCTTTCCTCTCCTAAAAACGCATTGTGCTTCTACTTCGGCCGAAAGTACGCTTTCTCTTACAGAAGACATATTTTCCCGAAGGCACTTTCTCTTTTATCCACCAGGGGCTTATTTGTAGAATTAACTTTTACCTGTACCTCTACAACCTAACTCCGATTCAGGTGATTACACAACTCACATCTTCGTATCGTCGATCCCGTTCTATTGGTACCATTTTCTATGTGTTCACATACTAGAAATGACCATTATGCCCTTGCCTTTACTCAGCCCCCTTCGAGAGAGAAATACTTCCAGCAAATCGTTCCGCGAGTTCCTCGCCCTTCTTCCTGGAGTATTATTCATCCCCAGGCAATCCATGACAACCACTTGCATGATGGATTTGCAGTAGCCATGGTTTCCACTTGAATGTTTAATAAATGTTTGCTCATTTACTACCAACTTTGCTATTTCGGTTATGCTTACGAATCCCTTCTTATCTTCATGATATGCTTTTATGCACTATGTTAGTTATATAGTTCCTTGCTAGTAGTATTGTTCTTGTATTTCATGTTGGTATTGATGTCATGCTAGTGATAGTGATGTTCATCTGATGCATGATTATCATCAGTTATGAAAAGTATCTGTGTATGCATGATCATCGCTATGCCATGTTCTGTTTCCTCTAGTAGAAGAATGATTTGCGGTTGATATACATATGGCTATGCTTCACATCCATGTTCCTGTGCATCATGTTATTTTCTTATGGCCCAACTATTTACTTTCAAGTTTAACTGGATATAATATGAACTTGAACACCTGTTGGCTCAGTCATAGTGCCATCGAATCGAGCTGACCAGTGCAGCCATACTTGCCTTATGGGGGGTCCTAACTGGGTCTATTGTCATGCTTCTCGCCGGTGCCTCCAACGAGGCAAGGTTATGTGCGCATGCTACCCTGATCAGGTAGGTGGCCATAAGCCTAGTGTGCCCATTGTTGTATGGTATACCATTGTCCCCGTTTGGGACCGTTTTAGTTTTGCCACGACGGTGGCCGTTGGATGCCACGAGATGACATCGGGGCCACCCATGACATAACCCAAATGGGAGTTTGTCGGAGTGGACGGTAGAGTATCATGCAATAGATCGATTTGTCCGAACGCCGTTGGTCCACCCAAATGGGAGCACGAAGCCTTGGGTTCCATAGTGTGGGTACAGTGTACTAACCTCTGCAGAGTGTATAATCTATCAATAGCTGCGCTCGTGGATATGGGCCCGGTTCGTAGTAGGTCACACTATGGGTTAACAGAAATAATAACATGCTTAATTATAACCCTGGTTCGATGAGGAAAGGAGTTGCTTGATCTTTATGTAATCAGGTGAGGATCACAGTGGTATCATGGATACCGACATTGGTTGATATTTGTGGTGTTATGCGGTAATCATGGGTAAAGGTCAAGCTCCTTGTGGTCATGTAATGATTACTATAGTATTGTTAATACCAAGCTTGATTGGATCCTAAGGTGATCATCTGATGACCATGATGGTAAGTGATTCATGTGGTGGTTATGAGGTAACCCCGAGCAGAGTAAGTTGGTGCATGATATTGTTAACATGTTGCATGCTAGTATCACCATGTTCTTATATCCATGCCATGTTCATACTGTTCTAGCTATATCATGTTCAACATTGATAAGTAACTTGTAAATGTCATGCTGTTGTTGGTCTGGATTGCTTTTGGTTGCTATGAGCTTGCCAGTACATTCAAAGTAATCACCTGGTGTGTCATGCCAATTTGCAGGTCATGCCGTGATTGATTGATTGCCGATGATCTTGAGTTTGCAAGCTAGGATAAGCGCTCCAGCCAGAGTCCCTGTGGACCGGAGTCCATCGATGTTGTTGTTATTCCGCTGCTATGAGTTGTCGTGCTGCTAGCATAGATCAACTTGTCAGGCATAGTGTCACCATGCCGATGTAATCCGTTGTGATATTGGAACCCTTGTACCCATATCATTTGTAATAAGAGTTGATTTGTTCTATGCCAAGCAGTGCCGTATTCCAGAAGAGTCGATCTATGGGCTGGAATACAGGGTGTTCTGGTCTCCCTGAGCCTGGGTGCCCCAGATAATGCTTCTTATGATCTTGAAAATTCATTTAAGCCTCATGATGAATATGATATTGATAATAATGTTTGCTATACATAATAATGAAAGTGGGTTTGGAAGAGTGTCAACTTTAGGAAATAATGATCCCACTACTTTGGGTAATGATCAATCTTATGAAATTTTTGACAAAAGTGGGCTTGGAGAGGTCATGACTTTATTTGATGATAATCCCACTATTTTGGAAGAGTGTAAACTTTACATGCATGTGGATCATGAAGAGAAAATTTCATATGATAGCTATATTATTGAATTTGATTATGATCCTACATGTAATTATTATGAGAGAGGAAAATATGGTTGTAGAAATTTTCATGTCACTAAATTACCTCTCGTTATGTTGAGATTTCTATTGTTTCTTTCTTCTTCCTTGCATATGCTAGTTTTTGCTTGTATTGATAATTTGTTTGCTTATAAAATACCTATGCATAGGAAGTATGTTAGACTTAAGCTTGTTTTCCACATGCTTTATGATGCTCTCTTTGTGATTCAAATTTTTGTCTTTCATGTGAGCATCATTAAAATTATCAACGCCTAGCTAAAAGGCTTTAAAGAAAAGCGCTTGTTGGGAGACAACCTAATATTTTTTCCTTTCTGTTTTTATGAGCTTAGACATTATTACCTATGTAGTAATTGTGTTTTGGTGTTTTAATTAGTGTTTGAACCATGTAAGACCTTTAGGATACTTTGGTATATTGTTGATTTGATCTTGCTGAAAAACAGAAACTTTTGCGCCTAGAAATATAACTGATCCGATCTGCTGGAAAGTGATAAATTCTTGAATGTTTTACACAAGATTGATATATGAATTGCCTCTGCTGTCCTAACTTTTCAGAATTTTTGGAGTTACAGAAGTATATGAAGTTTACAGATTACTACAGACTATTCTGTTTTTGACAGATTCTGTTTTCTATGT
>NC_041389.1:166798759-166857500 GCF_002162155.2 Triticum dicoccoides
ATAATAAAGAAAGAATGAGTTCACAATTGTCAGGGGGATGAACCCCAGGTAGGCAATGGAACCCGGATCCTTTTCAAAAACAGCGGGGCCTGCATCGTCCCGCAAACTGGCACGCGCCTGGCCGGGTCCCTCGACCAGGCAGGGACCGCAACCCGGCCGAACCCTCCGACCCGGCAAGGTACGTCAACCCGGCCACAACAACTGGCACAAGACGACTCAACCTGGCGCAACCAAGGCTTCCACGGCAAGCCAGCCCCACCCGTGGCGTCCACGGCAACCCTGCCATGGGTTAGCTCCCGTCCCATCCAGGCCATACGATGGGACGAGACCTAAAACACCGATGACCGAGACAACAATGTTTCCACCCATGCCTGTGGTCAGCCGTGGCGTGGCAACAGTGCCCCTCACCTACCCGCTGACTAAGGCTGGCATGGCAACAGTGCTCCCGTCCTCACCGCTGACGACAAAAAGCGGCAGCCTGACGGAGAGCACTGTACAGGACTCGACTCGGCCACGTCCTGACGATCGACAAGACGGCGCACAGTTGCCCTATGCACGCGGGGCCCGCACCTAGGGGAACCCGGCGAACCACAAGCCCACAAGCGGGACCCAGCCTGGAGTCCCGGACACCGACAATACGGACCCACCGACTTGGCATATTACCATTGTAACCCTGGGTGGGTTGATCTATAAAACCCCCCAGGAGCCCATGCCTACAGAGGCATGATGATGATGATGATAAGAATCGCAACACATAGGAGATCATCGCATTGCATGTAAGGAAACGAGAGACAGAAGCCCAAGCAAGCATAGCACAAGCCACCCAGCAGCAATACCGGAGAGAAGGAGCAACCCAAGCCTTGGCCAGCTTCCTTCCTCCTCCACACAGCTCCAGGAGCAACGTTGTAATATTAATCATCCAACCAAACTCGGCAGGCCTAGGGGTGTTATCTCTCCGGAGAGCCCCGAACCTGGGTATGTCCGGCGTCCCGCGCCCGCGCATGCCAACCTCGCGTCTGGAGCCCACCAGCGCCCTCGAGCCTCCTCCTCTCTTTAGCCATCCCTTGGCATCTGCCGTGAGCCCACCACGACAGTTGGCACCCACCGTGGGCAGCTTGAGGAGCTGGCCGGGAGCATGCTTTAGACGGGGCCCTTCTCCTACACCGACGAGTCCGTCGAGTTGGCGGACAATGTCATCGGCGCGCTCGCCGCCTCCTTCGCCGCGCTCCGCATCTCTGATGAGCTCGCGGCCGACGAGTACCCCAACGAGGTGCTCAGCTACTCCCACTCTCCCCTTTCCCTCGGTGGTGGAATTGCTGCCGCGGTGATGGACGTCCATGTGGAGGTCTACGTCACGGGCGATGGCGCCTCTTCCTCGTCGAGCAAGACGAGGAAGGCCGCGGAGGCCAGGGCCAACAAGGAACGGACGGAGCCGTCTGATCCATTGCGCGCTGCGATGCAGAGCCTCCGCATCCCCATCAGCACCGACGTCGAGGCCAACAACGTCGCCGATGCCCGAACCCAACTCGAGGATAGGCGCCAGCTAATGCTGGACCTGTCCGAGACGCTGGCCGCCACCAGGCGCCACTTGGAGGCCGCTCAGATGGAGCACGACGCTGCTCACGGAGTTACGCCCACCACGGCCGAGCCAAGCCGGGTTGCTGATGCACGCGCCCGGGGAGGAGCGATCGGCCGAGCCTTCGGCACCATCCGGACCGTCTACGAAACCCCAGTGAAGAACATGCATGCTGAGGAGGCAGCCGCGGTCGGCCTCGGCCATCTCGTGGGCGAGGAGCTCAAGGAGTGCATCGGGCGGATGTGCGAGCTCCTCCGCGCCGCCAACGCCCAGCAGGATCGCCTCAACCAGCTCGCGAAGCCGGCGGGGTCCGGCTCCGCCCGTCTTGGCGGACCAGGCGAACTTCTGCACACGACTTCCTCGCCACCCGGCGAGGCGCACTCCGGCCAAGCCCGGACTCGATGCAACCCGGCCGCCACAGCCGCCGAGGCTCTGGGCAACGAGCCCGCCCCGGAGACCCAGCGCGGACCCGACCAGCTTGGCCGGCGTCCGGCTCCAACCGACCCGGCCCCTCGGGGCCTGGCCGCCAGTCGACTTGGCCCGCGCGCCATCAACGACGCCGATGCGTGCCACCTCCTCAATCAACTCGCTCGCTCCCTGGAGGTGGAGGAGAGCGGCGCTATCGGGCCGGCATGCTTCGGCCCACGCATCCGGGAGGAGCCCTTTCCGAAAGGGTTCGTGCTCCCCTGCGACACCCCCAAGTACAATGGGATCGTGAAGCCAGAAAACTGGCTGACCGACTACACCACGACCATTGGCATCACCAGTGCCAATCGTCGTCTAGCCGTGCGCTACGCACCGCTCATGCTCCAGGGGTCGGCCCGCACGTGGTTGAACAGTCTGCCGATGGGCAGCATCAACGCGTGGGTCGACTTCGAGGAGGCCTTTGTCCGCAACTTCACGGGGACCTACAAGCGACCCGGTCGCCCTAGCCAGCTCACCATGTGCGTGCAGGGGCCGGCGGAGACCGGTGCGAGTACCTCGCATGCTGGATCGAGCTCCGAAACAGTTGCGAGGGCGTCCATGAAGTCCAGGCGATCCAGTACTTCGTCAGCGGGTGCAGGGACGGCACCCTCCTCAAGCACAAGCACCTACGCTCCGAGCCAGCCACCATGGCCGCGCTCATGGTGACGGCGGACAAGTACGCCAACGCCGACTCCACCATGAAGATCCAGGTGGCGTTGGACGAAGCCGACAAAGCAAAGTCGGTTCCTCCTCTGAAGCCAGCCGGCGAAAGGAGCCGGCAGCAGCATCATCAGAACAACAAGCGCAAGGCCGACCAACCGGCACAGCGTCACGACAACCGGCTCGTTGCGGCCGCCGAGCCCGCGGTGGACCCGTCAGCAAAGTGCCAGCAGACCGGCAAGATGGCATGGCAGCCCGCCATGAGTTTTGAAGAGATGCTCGACGCCCCATGCAAGCACAACAGCGGCGCAAGACCCTCCATGCACACGCTTCGGCAGTGCGCCATCACCAAGCGCATCACGAGGGGGGACATTCCACCTCGTCCGGCTCCAGCTGCGGCTCCGGGCGCGGGGCAGCTGCCTTCGCCTCCACCGCCGCCTCCCGCCGGCGGCGCGATGCGGAACGACGCCTACCCAGACCAGAGCGCGGCCTATGTCGTCTTCACCAGCCTCGGCGACGACAAAGGCAGCAAGCGCCTTCTCCGATAGGAGGTGAACACTGTCGTCCCGGCCAAGCCGAATTTCATGCACTGGTCGGATCGCCCGATCACCTGGACCCGTGAGGATCACCCGACAGTCATGCCGAGTCCAGGTGGATACTCCCTCGTCCTCAACCCCACCGTCGTCACGCGGCGCACATGCAAGTTCTCTCGAGTCCTCATCGACGGCGGCAGCAGCATCAACATCCTCTACCGCGACACGATGACCCAGCTCAGCCTCAAGGCCGAGGACCTGGAGCCGACCCGGACAGTCTTCCACGGCATCGTGCCCGGCCTTTCCTGCTCGCCCATTGGCCAGGTCTGGCTCGATGTCCTATTCGGCGAGAGCAGCCACTTCCGACGCGAGCCAATCTGGTTCGAAGTGGTGGACCTGTCCAGCGCATATCATGCATTGCTGGGCCGGCCCGCGCTCGCCAAGTTCATGGCGGTTCCCCACTACGCATACCTGAAGATGAAGATGCCGGGTCCCAAGGGCCTCATTACCGTCACCGGCGACTACCGCAAGTCTCTGGAGTGCACCCGAGACGGCGCCAAGCTGGCCGAGTCGCTGGTCATCGCCGAGGAGCGGTGCCAGCTCGACCGGATCATCGCCTTGGCAAGCGAGGCCTCCGATGCGTCGATCCCGACCTCGGACCCGGCCGACGAGGCTGCGTTCAAGCCCTCCAAGGAGACCAAGAAAGTGAAGCTCAACCCTGAAGACCCCAGCTGCAGCAAGTACGTTGTCGTAGGCGCCCGCCTCGACAACAAATAGGAAGGCGAGCTCGTCGACTTCCTCTGTGAGAATCGGGATATCTTCGCATGGACTCCCAAGGACATGTCGGGTATCCCGAGGAAGTACGCCGAGCACAAACTTCATGTCCGCAAGGACGCCAATCCTGTTCGTCAACCCCTCCGACGATTTTTTGAAGAGAAGAGAAGAATCATTGGTGAAGAGGTCGCTAAGCTTTTGGTGGCCGGCTTCATAATGGAAGTGTTTCACCCCGAGTGGCTGGCCAATCCAGTCCTCGTCCTGAAGAAGAACAAGGCCTGGCGAATGTGTATCGACTACACTAGCCTCAACAAGGCCTGTCCTAAGGATCTGTTTGCTCTCCCGTGGATCGACCAAGTCATCGACTCGACCGCCGGGTGCGAGCTCCTGTCCTTCCTGGACCCTTACTCCGACTATCACCAGATTAAGCTGGACCCGGCCGATGCCCTGAAGACGTCCTTCGTCACGCCCTTTGGGGCGTACTGCTACATCACCTTGTCGTTCGGATTGAAGAACGCCGGCGCCACCTTCCAACGCTGCATGAAGAAATGCATGCTGCCACAACTCGGCCGCAACATCCACGTGTACGTGGCCGACATTGTGGTGAAGACCAAGCAGCACCTCACGCTCCTCAACAATTTGAAGGAAACATTTGCCAACCTCCACGAATACAAGGTCAAGCTCAACCCGGAAAATTGTGTTTTTGGCGTCCCGGCCGGAAAGCTACTCGGCTTCCTCATCTCGAAGCGCGGCATTGAGGCGAACCCGGAGAAGATCAAGGCCATCGAGCGCATGCGCAAGCCAGCTCGGCTGCGTGACGTCCAGAAGTTCACCGGGTGCTTGGCCTCGGTCAGCCGGTTCCTAAGCCGGCTGGGCGAGAGGGCGCTCCCCCTGTACCAGCTGATGAAGAAGACAAGCCCGTTCGAATGGAACGGCACGGCAGACGAGGCTTTCCAAGACCTCAAGTGCATGCTCTCCACTGCACCAGTCTTGACCGCACCGATTGACAAGGAGCCGTTGTTGCTCTACATAGCCGCGACCTCGCGGGCGGTCAGCATGGTGCTGGTGGTCAAGCGACCAGACAAGGGCAAGATCCAAGCCTTCCAGCGACCAGTCTACTACCTAAGCGAGGTGCTCTCCATTTCCAAGCAGAACTACCCGCATTACCAGAAGATGTGTTATGGCGTGTACCTCACCACCAAGAAGCTGAAGCAATACTTCCAAGAGCACGTCGTCACCGTCGTCAGCACGGCGCCTATCGGAGAAATCATCGGGTGCCGGGACGCTTCCGGCCGGGTTGCCAAGTGGGCGATCCAGCTAGCCGGCCACACCATCCTCTATGAGCCCCGCACCACGATCAAGTCTCAGGCCCTAGCCGATTTCCTCGTCGACTGGACCGAGACCCAGTACTTGCCACTGCCTCCAGACTCGCCGCACTAGCGCATGCACTTCGACGGATCCAAGATGCGACTCGGCTTGGGGGCCGGCATCGTACTGTCATCTCCGAAGGGGACCGGCTCCGCTACGCGCTCCAGATCCACTTCGCCGCCTCCAAAAACGTCGCCGAGTATGAAGCCCTTGTGCACGGCCTCTGGCTTGCCAAGGAACTCGTCATTCGGCGCATCCTGTGCTACGTCGACTCGGACCTGGTGGTGCAGCAGTGCTCCGCCGAATGGGACGCCCGTGACTCCAACATGAAAAGCTACCGCTTCCTCGTCCAGAAACTATCCGGATCCTTCGAGGGCTGCGAGTTCCTCCACATCCCGCGCGCGGAGAATGAAGCAGCCGACACGCTCGCCAAGATCGCCTCGTCACAACAAGCCATCCCGTCCGGCGTCTCCCTCAAGCACCTGCGCAAGCCATCCGTCAAGACATCGCCGGACTCCGAGTCTATTCATGTTCCAGATGACCCGACCGCTCCCCAAGTCGGCCCGGGGACTGCTGAACCCGGCCCTGGGGCTGCTCAGCTGGACCCGGCCAACATCATCCCAGACCCGGCCGTCGCCATCCCCGACCCGGGGGCTGCTCAACCCGGCTCGGGGCTGCCGACCCGGAACCCACCCTGGTGGTCGTCTTCGCAGTAGTTATAGCTCCATCTTGGGCTCTCCCAATATCAGAGTTTCTGGAGAACGGGGTTCTCCCCATGGACGAGAATGAAGCTCGGCAAATCCAGCGATGGGCATCCGCCTACAGCATCATCAACAACAAGCTCGTCAAGCGCAGCTCTACCGGTGTGTTCCAGCGCTGCGTCGAGCAGGATTGCGGCATCGACATCCTCCTCGACATTCACCAGGGCGAGTGCGGGCACCACGCCGCATCATGATACTTGGTGGCCAAGGCATTCCGCCACGGTTTCTATTGGCCCACGACCCTCGAAGACGCCGAGTCGCTCATACTCAAATGTGAAGGGTGCCAACGCTTCAGCAAACGCAGCCACCAGCCGGCGTCAGCACTCTGCACCATACCGATCGCCTGGCCCTTCGCGGTCTGGGGACTCGACATGGTGGGACCCTTGAAAACCGCTCGAGGCGGCATGATGCACTTACTGGTGGCAGTGGACAAATTTACCAAGTCGATTGAGGCAAGACCTATCAAGATATTGGACGGGCCTACAGTCGTCTGTCTCATCAAGGATATAGCGGTGCGCTACGGCATGACGAATAGCATCATCACCGACAATGGCACCAACTTCGCCAAGGGCGCGCTAGAGCAATACTGCTCCATCTCCGGCAGCCGCCTCGACCTGGCCTCCGTGGCACATCCGTAGTCCAACGGGTAGGTCGAGCGGGCCAACGGACTCATCTTGTCCGGCATCAAGCCGCGACTCGTCAAGCCACTTATCCGCTCACCCGGCAGCTGGCTTGACGAGTTGCCAGCAGTACTCTAGAGTCTGCGCACAACGCCAAATCGGTTGACCGGGTTCACCCCGCTCTTCCTCGTTTATGGAGCTGAAGCCGTCATCCTGACCGACGTCGAGTTCGACTCACTGTGCGTCACGATGTACACCGAAGCTGAAGCCAGAGAGGCACGCGAAGACGGCGTCGACCTGCTCGAAGAAGCACGCCTTCTGGCACTTAGCCGTTTGGCTATCTACCAGCAAGGCCTGAGGCACTACCACAACAAGAAGATCAAGCCCCTCGCATTCCGCAAGGGCGTCCTCGTCCTCCGACTCGTCCAAGAGCAGGCAGGCCAGCACAAGCTATCCCCTCCATGGGAGGGCCCATTCATCGTGAGCAGGGCCTTGCGCGACCGCAACGCCTACCACCTCATTGATGCGCGCAAGTCAAAGAAGCACAAGAAGGAAACAGCCGGCGAAGGAACGACCCGGCCGTGGAACGCGGAACTCCTTCGCCCATTTTACACTTAGCCGCACGAGTGTATGTATCGTCGCCTTTTCTAAATGCACGAAACTACGGGGTCCCCGAACGAGACTCGGGGGCTGCCTTTTGCCGACCAATTTATTGCGTCCCTATTTTTTCCGCATCACTTTACCACTGAACCCGACAACCGGCTCGACTCACTCGACCCGGGGGCTCGGGGGCAGCCCGGCTCGGTCGCCACCCCGCCGCCTTACTTGGTGATTCCTGATAAAGTTGGGATGCCGCGGTCCCCCACTTTGCCCTAAAACCGCAGATCCAGCTTTGGCTGTCGGCGGGCAAGCACAACGGGCCAAAGCTCCCTTACGATTCATACACTAAGTCAAAGGCCGCTGGGTCGACCGACCCGGCCCGTCACTCATCAGATAAGTAGCCGCACGACCGGCTGCTCGCCAACCGGCCAAGCCGGATTGCCGCCAGCCGGCCCAGTGGGTGTTTTGCTCTCGCTCAACATTTCTAAGGACCCAAGTCTTGTGCTCCCCTCTCGAAGAATCGAACCCTTTGTCACGGACCGGAGCCTCAGCCGTCTGACTCGCGGGGGGGGGAGGTTTCAGACAGGAAAAGCGTATGAAATCGGTTCGAAAAAGCGGAAGGCAAAGAGCAACAAATCACTCATGACATTCGCACATAAATATTTAAAGCAAAGGCCCATGGCCCGAGTTCATTACACCCTAAACAACCCCCAGTGGGTGGGTGGACCTGCTACTTAATAGATTCTGCGTAAAGTATCTCAGGCATCTCCAGCGCCGCGTCGCGACGTCGACGGACCTCCCCTGGCGGCCTCCGGGTCTGGCGTGACACCGGTGTCCTCCTCAGCATCTGCGTAGCCGTAGATGCCCATCTCTTCCGAGCTCCCCTGCGGGTCATGGAGAAACAAGCCGTAGTCGTCGCCATCCATGATCCTGCAGTCTTCCGTCCGCTCCGGATGGAACTCGTCGTGGAAGGCGAACTCGGCAATGTAGCTGGCCCGGGAGGCGATCCGGCCGGCTTGCTCCTGCAGCAACTGCTCCGAACCAGCGCGCTGGCCCATTAGTGCGTCCAGCTAAAGATCTGGATGCCCAGACAACGCAAACCGCAGCGCCATCTCGGCACCGGCACAGGCGGCGGAAACACGCCACTCGCCAAGATGGTCCGGACCCGCCTCTAGCTAGCGCGCCAGGCGCGAGAAGCTGCGCGGATGGACGGAGTCCGGCCACAGGGCCATCGTCATCGCGGTGCCGGCCTGGGACAACTGCTCCATCTGCGTCCCTAGGGCCTGCAGGCGGGCCTCTGCAGTGGCAATGATCTCCGGGAAGGTCCAAGCCGCCCGCGGATCCGTCCTAGACCCAACAACGCTGGTCGGGTCATGCTGGTAGCGGACGGCTTCCTCCGCCAGCCGCTGCGTCTCCAGGAAGGCCCCTGCCGTAAAAGAAGAAGCAAGATTAGAGGAACAGCAAGGAAGAAAAACCGGGTACCGACCTGGCAAATCACAAGAAGCAGCACTTACTGGAGAAGGACTCTTCCAGGTGCTGCGCCTCGAGCAACATACCACGCCGCTCCCGCTCCACGACGCGGTCGCGCTCCCTGAGTGCCTTCTCCAGATCAGCCGCCCTAGCAAGGGTCGCCTTCAGCTGGGCGTCCTTGTCTTCGGCCGCCTCGCGGCAACAAGTCTCGCCCTGACGAGCCTCCTTGTCGATCCACCTCGGCCAGGAGCCGGCCCTTGTCGTCGGCCAGCTGGCCGCGCTGCTGGTCAGCCTCGACAAGGGCCTGCTACGTCTCCATCACCTTGGCGGCCTCCGCCCTAAGGAGCTCCGCCTCGGCCTCAAGGCGGCTCTTGTGACCCGACAGCTGCTCGTGCAGCCAGTTGGCCTCATCAAGAGATCATTGGGCCGCAGCCGCCTCTGCCCTTGCCTGCGCCGCCTCGACGCCAAGGCAGCCGGCATCAGCAACAAGCTGGTCGTAATGATGACCGGCCCGGAGTAGCCGGGTCCACCAAGACAGCACCTCGGCTGCAAAAAGAAAAGTTCAGCAGAAGAAAAAGAAAAAGACTTAAGATTTGGCCCAACTACTATGTAGTTGGCCCGAATCTCGGGGGCTACACCTAGTGGGTGCGCTAGCGCACCCCCACTAGAAAAGAGCACGAACGAACCTGCGGCGACACGAAGTTCCTCCTTCTTAGCAGCAAGCTGCTCCTGGAGCTCTCGATGCTTGCCCAGGAGATGGTTGAAGGCCGCAACCCGGAAGGCATCAAGATGCTGAAAAAAGACAGAAGTCAGAATAAGGCCCGGCGATCTAAAGATTCGACCCAACTACTACGTAGTTGGCCCGAACCTCAGGGGCTACACCCAGTGGGTGCGCTGGCGCGCCCCCACAAAGAAGAAACTGCAAGGAAGCAAAGGAAGAAAGACTTACTAGGACGGCGCGCTCCAGGTCACGCGTCCGCTCCATCTCGGCCTGGGCGAAGGCCTCAAGCCGCTCCGTCCGGCCTCGCAGGCGCGGCTGACGGCATCCAGCGCCGCCTCCTCCTAGGCCTGGGGTCCGAAGACGACCGCGCCCCCGCTCCACGCAGGCGGCGGCACGGCAGCTCGGCGCCCACCGTACCGGGGCACCAAGGTGTGCCCCCCGCTGGACGCTTGCGACGTGGCCAGCACCTCCTCCGACGCCCCTCCCGGCGCCGATGGCGACCCGGACGCCGGGATGCCCTGCATCGCTACCTCAGGCACCGCCGCCCGCGGTGCCTCCTCCATAGCCGGCGGCGCCTCCGACGTTGCCGCCTGCGGCGCCTCCTCCAGGATGCCGCCGCCTCCACCACCATCAGCCCCCCCCCCGGCGCTCAACCACGTCGGCTCGCGGCGGGGTGTCGCCCCCCACCTCCATGACCTCCCAGTCGAGGAGCACCACCTCAGCCCGGCCCCCAGATGCCACAATAAATCCGTGTGCGTGGCCCAAGGGCGCGCGGCGGCGGCCCCCGACCCGTCGCCCGGTCCCGTCACGTGTGTGGCCTGTCAGACCCCTCTGACTTCCGGGCGCCACGTGGCGCGTGCGCGATGCCCAAGGGATCGCCTCAAGATTCGACGGACTCCTCGGTTCCCGCCACGGCCGGGATGCCAGTTTCCGGTTTCCGAGAAAACCGGCACACAGTGGGTGTTGCCGGACCCGGCGCTCGCAGAATCCGCCTTGCTCAAGGGGGAAACTGCGAAGGCCCACTAATCAAAAGACGGCGGACCTTCGTAGCTTCAGGGACTACTGTCAGGGGGATGAACCTCGGGTAAGCAACGGAACTCGGATCCTTTTCAAAAATAGTGGGGCCCGCATCGCCCCGCAAACCAGCATGCGCCTGGTCGGGTCGCTCGACTCGGCAGGGCCCACAACCCGGCCGAACCCTCCGACCCAGCAAGGTACATCAACCCGGCCACAGCAACTGGCGCAAGACGACTCAACCCGGCGCAACCAAGGCTTCCACGGCAAGCCAGCCCCACCCGTGGCGTCCACGGCAACCCAGCCACGGGTCAGCTCCCGTCCCATCCAGGCCGTACAATGGGACGAGACCTAAACCACCGATGACCGAGACAATAGTGTTTCCACCCATGCCTGTGGTCAGCCAGGGCCTGGCAACAGTGCCCCTCACCTACCCGCTGACCAAGGCTGACATGGCAACAGTGCTCCAGCCCTCACCGCTGACGACAGCAAGCGGCAGCCTGACGGAGAGCACTGTACACGACTCGACTCGGCCACGCTCTGACGATCGACAAGATGGCGCACGGTCCCCCTAGGCGCGCGGGGCCCGCGCCTAGGTGAACCCAGCGAACCACAAGCCCACAAGCGGGACCCAGCCCAGAGTCCCGGACACCGACAATACGGACCCACCAACTCGGTATATTACCATTGTAACCCTAGGTGGGTTGATCTATTAAACCCCCCAGGAGCCCACGCCTACAGAGGCATGATGATGATGATGATAAGAATTGCAACACATAGGAGACCATCGCATCGCATGTAAGGAAACGGGAGACAGAAGCCCAAGCAAGCATAGCACAAGCCACCCAGCAGCAGTACCAGAGAGAAGGAGCAGCCCAAGCCTTGGCCAGCTTCCTTCCTCCTCCACACAGCTCCAGGAGCAACATTGTAATATCAATCATCCAACCAAACTCGGCAGGACTAGGGGTGTTATATTTCTGGAGAGCCCCGGACCTGGGTATGTCCGGCGTCCCGCGCCCGCGCATGCCAACCTCGCCTCTGGAGCCCACCAGCACCCTCGAGCGTCCTCCTCTCTTTAGCCATCCCTTGGCATCTGCCGTGCGCCCACCACGACAACAATAGTACCAAAAAGTGGTGATTTATTTTCTTATACTAACGGATCTCGTGAGTTTTCTGTTGAGTTTTGTGTTGTGAACTTTTCAAGTTTTGGGTAGAGATTTGATGGACAACGGAATAAGGAGTGGCAAGAGCCTAAGCTTGGGGATTCCCAAGGCACTCCAAGGTAATCTTCAAGGACAACCAAGCATCTAAGCTTGGGGATGCCCCGGATGGCATCCCCTCTTTCGTCTTCAATCCATCAGTAAATTTACTTGAGTCTATATTTTTATTCACCAAATGATATGTGTTTTGCTTGGATCATCTTGTATGATATGAGTCTTTGCTTTTTAGTTCGCCACAATTATCCTTTCTATACACACCTTTTTGAGAGGGACACACATGAATCACGAATTTATTAGAATACTCTATCTGCTTCACATATATCTTTTGAGCTAGGCAATTTGGTCTAATGCGTCACTTATATATTTTTAGAGCACAGCGGTGGCTTTATTTAATAGAAATTGTTGAACTCTCATGCTTCACTTAGATTATTTTGAGAGTCTATAAACAGCATGGTAATTTTCTAGTTTATTGTAGGATCGAATGTATGTCTAGAGGGGGGGTGATTAGACTACTTGACCAAATAAAAATCTAGCCTTTTCCCAATTTTAGTTCTTGGCAGATTTTAGCAACTTAGCACAAGTCAAGAAATCAACCTACACATGCAATTCTAAGAGTATAGCAGCGGAATGTAAAACAATTGCATATGAAGGTAAAGGGAGGAGTTTGAGGGAGCAAGCGGAATGTTGACACGGAGACTTTTTTAGCCGTGGTTCCGATAGGTGGTGCTATCGTACATCCACATTGATGGAGACTTCAACCCACGAAGGGTAACGGTTGCTCGAGTCCACGGAGGGCTCCACCCACGAAGGGTCCACGAATAAGCAACCTTGTCTATCCCACCATGGCCGTCGCCCACGAAGGACTTGCCTCACTAGGGTAGATCTTCACGAAGTAGGCGATGTCCTTGCCCTTACAAACTCCTTGGTTCAACTCCAAAATCTTGATGGAGGATCCCAAGTGACACCTAGCCAATCTAGGAGACACCACTCTCCAAGAAGTAACAAATGGTGTGTTGATGATGAATTCCTTGCTCTTGTTCTTCAAATGATAGTCTCCCCAACACTCAACTCTCTCTCACAAGATTTGAATTTGGTGGAAAGAAGATTTGAGTGGAAAGCAACTTGGGGAAGGCTAGAGATCAAGATTTATGTGGTAGGAATGGAATATCTTGACCTCAACACAAGTGTAGGTGGTTGTCTCTCAGAAAATGTATGTTGGAAGTGTAGGCATGTTCTGATGGCTCTCTCCATGAATGAAGAGTGGGTGGAGGGGTATATATAGCCTCCACACAAAATTTAACCATTACACACAACTTACCAAACTCGGTGGGACCGAATCCTGAAACTCGGTCGAACCGAGTTAGTAAATAATGTGACTGTTAGGGTTTTCGGTGGGACCGACATGTCAACTCGATGGGACCGATATGGTTAGGGTTAAGGCATAATGTAATCTCGGTGAGACTGATTACAGAAACTCAGTGAGACCGATTTTGGTAATAGACACACAGAGGGTTGGTCAGGCAAACTCGGTGGGACCGATTCGCTCATCTTGGTTGGACCGAAACATTATGAAAGGGAAACAGTGAGTTTGCATTGCATTCTCGGTGGGACCGATCGCTCATCTCGGTTTGACCAGAACGTTTTGTAGGGAAACAGAGAGATTACAATCCCATCTCGGTGAGACCGAGATCCCTATCGGTGAGACCGAAAAGACTAGGGTTTGTGGCTGTGGCTATGTCAACAAAACTCGGTGGCGCTGGATAGATGGTTTCGGTGGGGCTGAGTTTGACTTTTGGTTTGGGACATATGTGGATGTGAGAAAGTAGTTGAGGGCTTTGGAGCATACCAATAAGCACTTTTGAGCAAGAAACTCATTAAGCGACACCTCATCCCTCCTTGATAGTATTGGCTTTTCCTATAGACTCATTGTGATCTTGGATCACTAAAATAGAAAACATAGAGTCTTGTGCTTTGAGCTTGAGCCAATCCTTTTGTCCTTAGCATTTTTAGGGATCCACTTTTCTCATCCATGCCAGGCCAATCATTGAGCTTTCCTGAAATATTTATCTTGTAATAGCATTAGCTCAATGAGCTATATGTTGTTAGGAATTACCAAAACCACCCAGGGATAGTTGCACTTTCAATCTCCCCTTTTTTGGTAATTGATGACAACATATAGATCAAAGCTTCGACAAATGATAATAAGATTGAAAAACATTGTCACTTTTAGAAGTATGTGATAAGCAAGAGCTCCCCCTAAATTTGTGCATTATTTAAAATTTGCTTTGGACTGCAAATGCACAATGTGTTAGGACCATGGGTTACTCTTTCATATCACATACAACTTGGTGGAGCGCTCAAAATGATAATAATTAAACACATGCACTCATCACCAAGCAAAGTGAATGATCATATGAGGATATAAAAGATAATATCATCCAACAAGCATTAAGGTAGCATATGATCAAACACATGATCATCCAAGTATCTCACAAAAGGCATAGTGTATCAAGCAAACACACAGATAAAGAAGTTCAACCACCAAAAACAAGAGAGATAAAAAGCAACACTCTTTCTCGAAGCCTATGGTCTATACATTTTTCTCCCTCTTTGGCAACAAGTTACCAAAAAGTTCAAAAATGCATAGTACTAAACGACTCTCAGGCTTGGTCTTCGAGAGGTAGTGTAGAGATGACTCCAAGGACGAAAGCATCAGTTGATGTAGCTGGAGCTGGTGGAGTGGCTGCTGGAGCTGGTGGCACTGATGATGTGGCAGCTGGTGCAGATGATGTAGCTCTGGTGTCTGGAACAGGCACTGCACCAGATCTCTGTCCTCTGGGCACTCTAGCAAATGCATCTGTAGTAGACTTGCCCTTCTTCTCCTCCACATCCTCCTGAAGTTGCTCAACTGCAATTTGGATCTCAGTGACCTTCACATCAAGAGCATAAAATTTCTGCTCAATGATTCTCTCCAAGATCTCCTGGTTTTGAGTCAGGGTGGCCAAGCCCTTCTCAATCCTCAAGGTGGAGGCAATCAAATAGCCAAGCTGGTCTTTCTCCCTCTTCAGGAACACTTGAGATGCCTCTTCAGCAGTTGGCATCTTTGCAGCTTTCTCTGCTCTTGCCTTCTCTCTCTTCTCATGTGCTTGTACAGATGATGGTTCCTCCTCATTCATCTCAACAATGTTATCTTCAAACTCAGGATATAAGGGTAGATGCTCCTTATCCAAAATATATGTGCATGTGCCCATCTTTGAGCTGATGAGCCCCTGAATGTGTGGAGCATACCCACAACTTCTCTTCTGATCAGCTGTTGTTCTCTTGATTGTTTCCACAATCAGGCTCATGACTTTGAATTTTTGAGGTATATCAAACAAGTGCAGCAAGTTGATAGCATGTCCTCTGATCATCTTGTGATCTCCCGACTTGGGTAGCAATGTGTGCCTAAGGATCCAGTTGATTGTAGGCAGACCAGACAACAAATAGTGTACAAATCCAAGCTTATGAGTTTCCAAAGCTTTATATGGGATCCCTCTATACATGTGTGTTGGAAATATGCCCTACAGGCAATAATAAAATGGTTATTATTATATTTCCTTGTTCATGATAATTGTCTATTGTTCATGCTATAATTGTATTGACTGGAAGTTGTAATACATGTGTGAATACATAGACCACAACAAGTCCCTAGTGAGCCTCTAGTTGACTAGCTCGTTGATCAACAGATGGTCATGGTTTCCTGACTATGGACATTGGATGTCACTGATAACGGGATCACATCATTAGGAGAATGATGTGATGGACAAGACCCAATCCTAAGCATAGCACAAGATCGTGTAGTTCGTTTGCTAAAGCTTTTCTAATGTCAAGTATCATTTCCTTATACCATGAGATCGTGCAACTCCCGGATACCGTAGGAATGCTTTGGGTGTACCAAATGTCACAACGTAACTGGGTGGCTACAAAGGTGCACGACAGGTATCTCCGAAAGTGTCTGTTGGGTTGGCATGAATCGAGACTGGGATTTGTCACTCCGTATGACGAAGAGGTATCTCTGGGCCCACTCGGTAATGCATCATCATAATTAGCTCAATGTGACTAAGTAGTTGGTCACGGGATCATGCAATACGGAACGAGTAAAGTGACTTGCCGGTAACGAGATTGAACGAGGTATTGGGATACCGACGATCGAATCTCGGGCAAGTAACGTACCGATTTACAAAGGGAATTGTATACGGGATTACTTGAATCCTCGACATCATGGTTCATCCGATGAGATCATCATGTAACATGTGGGAGCCAACATGGGTATCCAGATCCCGCTGTTGGTTATTGGCCAGAGAGCTGTCTCGGTCATGTCTGCATGATTCCCGAACCCGTAGGGTCTACACACTTAAGGTTCGATGACGCTATGGTTATAAGGAAGATTTGTATGTGATTACTGAACGTTGTTCGGAGTCCCGGATGAGATCACGGACGTCATGAGGAGTTCCGGAATGGTCCGAAGGTGAAGATTTATATATGGGAAGTCATCATACGGTCACCAGAAATATTCAGGCGTATACCGGTATTGTACCGGGACCACCGGAGGGGTTCCGGGGGTCCACCGAGGGGTCCACCTGCCTCAGAGGGCCTCATGGGATATAGGTGGAAGGGAACCAGTCCCTAAGTGGGCTGGGTGCCATCCCTCCTAGGGCCGATGCGCCTAGGGTTGGGGGGAACCCTAAAGGGGGCGCCCCCCTTGCTTGGGGGGCAAGCCCCCTCCCCCTTGGCCGCCGCCCCCCTCTAGATCTCATCTAGAGGGGCCTGCCCCCTTCCCCCTTCTCCCTATAAATAGAGGGGTGGAGGGAGGGGTGCAGGACCACATCCAAGGCGCAACCCCTCCCCTCCCCAACACCTCTCCTCCTCCGCGTGAGCTTGGCGAAGCCCTGCCGGAGAACTGCCACTCCATCACCACCACGCCGTCGTGCTGCTACTGGAGCTATCTTCCTCAACCTCTCCCTCCTCCTTGCTGGATCAAGGCGCGAGATACGTCACCGGGCTGCACGTGTGTTGAACGCGGAGGTGCCATTGTTCGGCGCTTAGATCGGAATCCACCGCGATCTGAATCGCTACGAGTGCGACTCCTTCATCTGCGTTCTTGTAACGCTTCCGTCTCGCGTGAAGATGCACTCCCCTCTCGCTCGTTGCTAGTTACTCCATAGATTGATCTTGGTGATGCGTAGAAAAAAAATTAATTTCTGCAACGATCCCCAACAGTGGTATCAGAGCTAGGTCTATGCGTAGTTTCTATGCACGAGTAGAACACAAGTTGTTGTGGGCGTCAATTTTGTCAATTTTTTGACCTTGAAGACTGCAGGGTTCGCACCCCACAGCAATTTATTGAAACTTAAAATAGCATGTACAGCAAAGAGTTCCTTAAGAAAAGGAACAGGGCAGAAAGAAAAAGAATAAAATTGTACAACCTAGTCTAAACTGAGAAAGAAAATTCTAACTAAAGAAATTACAAATGCAGGGCCCCTCAAGGAGGCAGGAAATCAATCCATTTGATCAAAGCCTCCCTTTGTCTTGACTTGATTCTATGAGCCAAGAGAGAGATGTCCTGGACAAAACCATTTCTCCACTGCCTGAAGGTAGGTCCGATATACCTGAAGACTTTATCATTCCCGACTTTCCAAATATTCCACCAAGTTAGGAAAACCACCTCAGAGAAGAAAGGCTTATTGAAATCCTTCCTAGCATGACGTGCAATCTGAACCATATCCTGAGTATTGAGCCATGTGATTTGTAGATAGTTCCACACTCTCATGCTAAAGTTGCACTGGAAGAATAGGTGATTCCTGTCTTCAAGAGCTCCTGTGGCACAAAGTACACATTCAGGCCCATCATTAATCTTCCACTTCCTGTGTTGAATCATATCCTTGGTGTTTACTCTGTCCATAATGACCAGCCAGGCAAACATTTTAATTGTCATAGTACAGCAGGATTGCCAGACCCAACAAAGAATAGGGTTGGTAGGAATTGGCTCATGAACCAAGTCATAGTATTTCTTTGCTGTGAACCCAGCTTTCTTCCCATGTTTCCATTGCCAGCAATCATTAGAAGCAGCATCCAAGGACATCTCAGACAAAATTCTAGACAGGTGATTAAACTCCCTGTAGGCCATTTCTGATAATGGCAAAGAGAACATGCTCTGAAACTCGTCAGTCTGCAACGCTTCCATAACTGAGGAATTCTTTTGTAAGCAGAAGGAAAAAAGCCTGGGGAATCTGTCTTGGAGTGGGATGCAAGAGTTATCAACTTCCCAAGAATCAGACCAGAAAAGCAAAGAGTCCCCTTTTCCAACAGTTACTGAAGAAACAACCCTGAAATTATCCATTAGTTTACAGATGTCCCTCCACCAAAAGGAGCCACACAAAGCAGTGTCATGAGGAACCCTCTGATAATAATAACTGTCCCAGATCAAATGAACCCATGGCACATCTACTTTGTTATAGAACTTATTGAGGAATTTCATTAACAGAGCTTCATTCTGCAGACCCAGGTTGAGTATGCCAAGCCCACCCTTAAGTTTGGGTCTACAGACCAAATGCCAAGCAGCCAGAGAATTCCCCTTTTCCTGGCCATACTTTCTCCATAGGCATTGTCTCTGTATTCTTTCCAATTGTTTTAAAATCCCTTGTGGTATTGATAAACTACAAAGGAAGAAGATTGGCAATGAAGAGATAATAGAGTTTACCAACTGCAACCTGCTACCTTGGGGCAGAAACCATGAGCTAGCAATCAATCTTCTTTCCATACAGTCAACTAGTGGAAGCAGATCCACAATTTTGGGCCTAGTGGTACCTACTAGCAATCCCAAATATGTGAATGGCATAACCCCCAGTTGGCACTCAAACTGTGCAACAAGAGCATTCACTACTAGAAAAAGGCCTACTAATGGGGCATCAGTTTTGCCTACTAATGACGCACTACTGGTGCACCATTAGTAGCACGCCACTAGTATTTTTTACTAATGGCGCACCACTGGTGCGCCATTAGTATACGAGATACTAATGGCGCACCTGTAGTGCGCCATTAGTATGACTAGAGGTGCGCCATTACTATCTGACTTAGTAATGGCGCACCACATAGAAGTGCACCATTAGTAATAATTTGTTTTTCAAAAAAAAATTGATTTTTTTTTCGTTTTTTTCTTAATCTCGGGTCACTATGGCTTAATCTCGGGTCAAATCGCACTCCGTGGTCAAACTTCCCGAAAGGTCACCCATCCTTACACTACTCCAACCCAAGCATGCTTAACTTCAGAGTTCTATCCAACCCCAGCAACAGCTCACTTCACAGGCACTTGTTGATATATCTAGCATATCAATCCTATTATACCTTGTTGATGTCTAGGACTTTGTTCATGTTCATGACTATGATGAAATTTTGAAAAATATTTCAAACTTCCCGATCATATTACGTATCATTTTTTGAAAAAAAATTCAAAACCAATTTTTTTTTTCTGTTACTAGTGGCGCACCACATCCACGGTGCGCCACTAGTAAGTTTGAATTTTTTTGAATTTTTTTGCCTCTAGATCTTGAAAGCCCCGTAACTTTTTTTCTGTTAGGTTTTTGGGGATTTTGAAAATGTTTAACGGGGATCCCCCGTTAAATTCGGATGTAACTTTTCCAGTAGATGATTTTTCATATAAAAAACTTTTTAATCCGAGTTCGTATGCAAAAGTTATGCCCATTTTACAAATTTCCCGAGAGATTTTGCAAATAAAGTCAAAATTCATATTTGTAAATTTTCCCAACAACTAGACCACATATCACATGGGAAACTTATTTTGTTTTATTTTTTTGACATTTCCATCATTTTCTTTTATTTTTTTAAAACTGAAAAGGCGGTCCACGGCGGGGGGGGGGTGCATTCGGGAACTTTTGGGCCAAGTTAGTAATGGCGCACCGTGGGGTGGTGCGCCATTACTAGTTACACTAGTAATGGTGCACCACACCCACGGTGCGCCATTACTAGTTTTGAGAAAAAATTGAAATTTTTTTAAATTTTTTTTAAAAAACTTAGTAATGGCGCACGAGTGGACAATGCGCCATTACTAGTTAAAACTAGTAATGGTGCACTATCCACACGGTGGGTGTGGTGCGCCATTACTATGTCAACTAGTAATGGCGCACCACTCCCACGGTGCGCCATTAGTAGTTTTGAAAAAAAATACTAATGGCGCACCGTGGGATGTGGTGCGCCATTAGTATTTGCACACTAATGGCGCACCAACACATGGGGCGCCATTAGTATTTAGTAATGGCGCACCACATGTATAGTGCGCCATTAGTGTCCATCCCATCTATAGCCCTTTTCCTAGTAGTGATTGGCAGAAGTGGCATCCACATTGATTGGATACATTGAAGATTTGTGGTAGTTAATCTGCAAACCAGTTGCCAGGGAGAAAGAGTTTAGAACAGATTTAAGCACCTCCAACTGAACAGAATCAGCAGACACAAACAACAGTGTATCATCAGCATACTGAACCACTGGGTAGTCAGGATCATGAGTTACTAGGGGTAAAGAGAGAAGTCCTTTACTGAGATGATCATTAATCATAGTCTGCAACAGATCAGCAGCAATCACAAATAGCAAAGGTGAGATAGGATCACCTTGCTTTACCCCACACTTACACTTAAAATGGTTTCCTGGAACCCCATTGAGCAAGATTGAAGAGGTTGCCGAGGACAACAATTGTTGTATCCAGGATATCCATTTATTATCAAAACCCTTTGCCACCAAGATCTTTATAATTGCCTCATGCTGTATGGAATCAAAAGCTTTTTCAAAATCCAGCTTGAGTAACATGATTGGCTTTTTTGACTGATTGCACTGATGAATGTACTCAAATGTCCATGCAATACAATCCTGAATGGTTCTTGATTTGATAAAACCATATTGATTCTTATGAACACATTTGGCTATTTCATCTTGAAACCTGTTAGCAGCAAGTTTAGTGAGGAATTTCAACCCCACATCTGTCAAAGAAATTGGCCTAAAATCACCAGCAGTTTCAAGTGACAACTTCTTAGGGATCAGAGTTATGTAGGCCTCACTGAGATTCTCGAGCTTAGCAGTTCCAACATGAAACTCATTGACCAGAGCAATAAAATCACCAGAAAAGATTGGCCAACACTTCTTCGTGAAAAGGCCACTAAATCCATCTGGTCCAGGAGCCTTGTCAATGGACAATTCCTTGATAACCTGCTCAATTTCCTTGACCTCAAATGGCTTAGTGAGAACATCCAGTCCCTGCAACCTAGGGATAATAGAAAGGATGTCATTACCCAAGAAAATTGGTTTCACTGTTCCCATTCTGCCCTTAAAAATCTCCAGAAATTCCTTTGCAATTTTGTCATGGTCTGTAGAAACTGTTCCATCTGACAACTGAAGAGTGGCAATGAAATTTTTTCTATATCTCTCAGTTGCCATTGCTTGGAAGAATTTTGAGTTTTCCTCACCCACTTTGATATATCTAATACTGCATCTCTTCTTCCAATATAAGAATTGCAGATGGAGAAGATGATCATGGTGCAACTTCACCAATTTTCTGAAATTGGATTCAGTTAAGAAAAGAGGCCTGGAGTCTTCCAAATCATCTAACTAGAAAATCACCCAGTTACACTTCTCAATCAGAACTTTAATATGTGACAAACCCTTCTGCCATTTCTTAAGAGCAAATCTCAAAGATTTGAGTTTGTCCATAATAATTGCTGATATGTGAGCTTTGGGAGTATGTTTTTGCCACACCTGTTGAACACACTCCATAAAACCAGGTTGATGGACTCAATAGTTTTCAAATCTGAAAATGTGAGCTTTTGGGATGCTGGTGCATATTGAAACTACACATGGAACATGATCTGACGCAGTTTTGGCAAGAGGAGTGACCTGAGTATTTGGGTAGTGATCGATCCAACTGGCAGAGGTAAAAAACCAGTCCAACTGCTCGAGAAGAGGGAAATCCTTCATATTAGACCACGTGAACCTTCTTCCCTTTAGAGGTAACTAGTAAAGTGGCCCGCCCGATGTGCGGCCTAGATTTTATAAAATTTTATTAGAAGTATTTCTGTTTTGTTTTTTGTAAAGAAAATTCGAACCAAATTTGCTCACATTTATAAAGATGCGCCCTTTGCAATCATAACTTTGTGTTAGGTTGTTTGGTTTTCTCATTGATATATAAATATAACGTATTATGCAGTTCATGTATCTGCTTGACCGGGTCCTATGTTTAACCTTGTCTTTCTAATTGACTATGAATGTCTCAATGAACTTTATTTTATTTTTTGAATTTGGTATATGAAGTAAAGGGGAATTTACGTGTATATATATACACTAATTTGATTTTGTTAGGGCATCTTCAAAGGAGACCTCAAAGCTCTGTTATATGACTGAATTGTGGTGTCTAGATCGTTTGTATCAACTTTTATTATTCAGTGGGGACCTCCATCCGTCTGCAAAATGGTTCGGACGTTCGTTTTCCGGCAAATCCGGGACAAACGTAGGAGCTATTCCGGTGTCCGGACATCCGCTTGACTAACAAAAAACCACCATATAGTCCTTATCTCTTTTCTCTCTCCATGCATGCATGGTCCCCTCTCCTCTCTCTTCTCTCAACCGAACAAATAAAAATTAGTTTATGAAAACGGTTGAATGGCTCTTTTTCGTATCAGGTCCGCGGACCATGTTGGAACATAGTAACAGACTATACCGAAGTCATTTGCGTGTCGGCTTTGAAGATGCCCTTACTTCCTCCTTCCATGTATATATGGGGTAATGCGTTTTTCAAGGCTAACTTCGACCACAGGTTAGAGCAATAATATATGACATGCAATTTACACAAAGCACACCATCAAAATTTGTACATGGAAAGAACTTCTAATGATATAATTTTCATATTATAAATTTCATATATTATTAATATTATTAATAGTCAAAGGCAATCTCGAAAAATGTATTTTATATATATATGAAAGGAGGGAGTAGCTTTTAGTTAATTTATTAAAACACGTACTACACCAGATGACCAGAAGCAGGACTGGCATCGGGCTATCTTCTCACCTACTCCACACTATCAACACGTATTCATTTTCTTCTTTCTCTAGTCTTCTGGTCTTTTCGGAGCTCCCAGCCATGGAAAGGAGCAAAAGGCTGAGCCAGATTAGATCCACTCCATCTCAAGACAAGCCCGAGTCTCCCCTCGGTTTGCTACTTTGTGGTCCTCACCTCCACACGCACCTCGTGGCTGGGATGATGCTTGGATCCCGGCCGGTGAACACGTAGCAGGGCCCTAATAGCAGCTGCGTGATGGAGAACGCGAGGTCGTCGAACTCGACGATGCCTTTCCCGTCAGCGTCCATGGAGGCGATGGAGTGGATCTCGTTCCCTTAGCTCCTGCGCAATTTTGGGGATCCTGGGAGGGTTATCCGTCCCCAACCGTCGAGCTGCAGGCGTCGTTGCTGTTCCCAAGCGAGGCACCTGACGCATCTTCTTCATCCTCTACAGTAGCAGCCCGGCTTTGGCGTTGCATTCTTCCACCTGCAATATACTTTAAGGTACTTCTTGTTAGTGACAAATGTTACCGTTTCTGTTTTTTGTACTATCATGCATACTTGGTGTGATTTCCATCCAGATTGACTTCTTGTCCATGTACCAAATGAAGATAGTAAGTTCTGGACGCCTAACGCCGCTTAATGCAAAATTTTAATCAGTTTATGTCCCCTCCACTTTTTTCGGGTTTGGGACTGGAATAGGTAGTGTTCGACCCCCTACACCCATTAATTTTCAGCAAATTAAGGAAATAATTATTGTCTTTATGTTTTAGTAATTGAATAGTAAAATTAGGTCTGATTGCTACATATAATAGATAATGATGCTAGGATCCTCTCACCATTGAATTGTACTTTGTAATAAGCTTGAAATATCAGATGATATAGAGTGTTGATGTTTGGCATTCTTGAACTATTTCCGTCAAATGTTGACGCATGTTTCCAGTAATTATGCAGAGTAGTAGACCATATCCGTCCTATCATATCTTGTTAGCATAGATAATTCAGTTATTATTTTGAAGATAGTTTGCAGTGTACTATTTTTTCAGGTATTTATGGATATATAAAAGGCTGGTAGCATCCGTCTAGTTCACGGCGATGGACATGGCCTCTGCACCGGCGAACATTCAAGCCAATACCCATCTAGTTCGTATGTATGCAAGTAGCGCCACATTTAATAAATCTTTGTTTCTGTCTGACCAAAGAGGGCAGGCCTGGCGCAGTGGTGAAGTCCTCCCCACTTGTGCCAAGAGGTCCTGGGTTCGAACCAGCCTCTCTGCATTGCACTTTGCAGGGGTAAGACTAGGTTCCTATAATCCCTCCCCAGACCCCACCTTGTGTGTGAGCTTCTATGCACTGGGTCTGTCCTTTTTCCGTCTGACCAAATCCTTTGGTTTGTATTGATCAGTGTATACATGTCCTTGCCCTGAGTGCATGTACCACTCTTATATTGTAAATTCCCAAAGAGACAATTGATGACGGCACCTTAGATTACAAATTGATAATGTACAATTAGTTAAGTGAAATCGGTTCTGGCTCTCCATGTTTCATGGGGTGAAGCACAATATGTGTAAAGCCCTATCGAGTTTTACCATCTGAGCCACTTAGTACTGCGATACAGTGGAGATTCCAGCAATCCTACAGTCCGTGGATAACTGCTATTCAGTAGGTTAATAGCGTGCCCCCCTTTTTAAAAAACCATTTTATTTGTTTTTAGTAACTTTATTCCTTTTTGTAATATATTTTGAGCTCTTCTTTAGATAGCTAATTCTTTGGTCTCATTTATTTGCTGTTTCTATGAGTGTTTGTCCTCATATTTAGGTGAAAATCTGAGTTGAAGAGGCGTGGGTCTATCATAAGGACCTGGTGATTTTCAGGAATGGATATGCGGATCATACATGTTATGAATCTACATAACCTACCGAGTATGCCTCTTTTTCGATTCTATTGTCGCCATAAAGAAAAGCCTCCTTTTTCAATTCTTTGTGAAATTAAAAAATAAGTACATATGAGAAAGGATGGTGTAATATCAATATAATTTGCATAATTAAATGTTAAGATGAGAACGACTAAACATTCAGTGTCTCCAAACTGGATAAGTCTGCATGCACACATAGTAAGTTAAATCCATGTTCTCATGGACTCTTAAAGTAAACACAATTGTATGCTAATGCAGACTACTTCCATGTTCTCATGGCTTGAAGGGGAGCCTTGGCGCAGTGGTAAAGCTGCTGCCTTGTGACCATGAGGTCATGGGTTCAAGTCCTGGAATAAGCCTCTTACAGAAATGTAGGGAAAGGGTGCGTACTATAGACCCAAAGTGGTCGGACCCTTCCCTGGACCCTGCGCAAGCGGGAGCTACATGCACCAGGTTGCCCTTTTTTGCAGCCAAGGGGATTAAGTTTGTAGTTTAGCACTTGCTAATGCGTCATCCTAGCCTGTGTTCCTTCCAGGTGCTTTCCTAATCCTCTTGTCTTCTGTTGATTCTTTTCTCTTATTTTTGCATTCTGTCCTTTTATTTTTCGTTTTTTCCTTTAGATTTTGAATCCATTCTCACTAAAAGTTGAATGTGAATAATATACTTTCCCTGCTAGGCAAACTTTAATAGAAAACTAATTGTGTTTATAGATGCATATGTGGCATTATAGCACCAAGCTGTTGGTGCATGTCCGTTCAAACATAAAAAAAGAACCTTCTTTCTTAGCTGAGAATACCTCGTCATTGGTACCATCAATGCTAAAATGGTCATGATTTTTGTCATGTCCTGCCAGTAAGGTAAGGTAGAATACCATATAGTTTAAAATATAAAATTGGACATTTGTTTTTCTTAAAACAAAAATTTAAAGTTTTGACATGTGTAAATTATTTTTGCAGGTACATGCATTTATTGGGTCCAATAATCACCCTGGTTATCGATAAACGATTAGAAACATTGGATTTGGGGTATTGCAAAAATAGTTTAAAGTTCTCACCTTTGATACTTGAATAAAATTGGAAGTGACAGTCATGATTGTTTTTTGTGCCAAACTTCCATTTACCATATTTGCTAAAATATATCCCCGTAGAGTGATCCCTACCTTCTCACCACTGAAAGAATTTGACCATGTAAAAGTAATGTAGAAAGTCATACATAATTCTGAAATTGCTTACATAATTGAAATAACTTACAATAGCAAAAGGACTTGCATCTCGCAGATGTTTGAAGTTTGCTCTCTGCTTGTCCGTCTGTTCTTCTGTACTTCCTCAATTGGTTTCATCATGGTAAGCAACCCAATCCATTGATCCATGATTAGTAACGAATTCATCAATGCCATATACAGGAACCGTGCAAATTATCTGAATTGGTGCAGGTGGTACATGCTGGAGATAATTTGATGCACATATTACTTACTGGAGGTGGTGTGATTGCTTGACGGAGCCGATAACAGTCGAGGAGAGTCAACAGAGGAAACTGGGGCACTTGCAACTATTGGAGGAAGGTGATGTCCAAGTGCCGATCGCTGGAGGAAGACGATGACGAAGGTGGGCTCTGAAGGTGGGATCCGACTTGTGGGGCGTGCTGAAACTGACTTGATGCTAGCTTGTCAGCTAGTTTCATCGCCCTGGCACCATTGCTAACGTGATTGCCAGAGTTCATAAATCACAACATTACCTTCTCGCGGTATCGCCTCGCCCTGATTGCTCAAGGTAGTAGCCGCCTGCCTGGGACAACAAATCAATCTAAAGTTAGACTTTGTTCCCTTGGTGTTTTGGCAGCAAAATATCATCAACCTCTTGGTTGTGATGCTTTAATTGTAAGTTACACTGCATATGTAGAGGCAACCTTCCATTATTAATCTATAATTATAATAGTAACTTTGCACATAGTTCTTTTGGCCCGAGACAGCTATCTAAAGAGATTTCTCAAAAGAAAAAAAAACATTTGTAAAGAACCGAATCAAACTGGCAAAGCATATATAGATCTCAATTGGCTGGACTCGCATGCAAATAAGAGCGACGTGCACGTGTAGTATTTTTGGCCAGTGGAAACCCATTGAAGCTAATCGGCCAGTGGAAACCCATCAACTGGACATGCATGTACAAAAAACAACTGGATTGATCTTTGACACCGGCTAGAAACGCACATAGTTAGGAAACAGAATAAAATCAATCCTTAGCTAGCCATGATGATGGCGCCGCTCAAGAGCCCGGATAGAAATCGCCAAACACGTACCTAGGGTAGATCTCGATGGGAAATTCCTGGGTTGTCTTCCTGGTAGGATCGTGTCAAGGCGGCTGGCGGCTGCTAGAAAAATTCCTACGATGTTGAGGCAGCCTTTGATCCTAACAGAGCGTTGGGGGTTGGATAGAGCACGTATGTACGGTAAAAATCACTTTGGACTCTATCTTTCATGGCATTGGTGGGTAATTTCTTCATCTTTAGAGTTATAATTAATCTAGCGGTTGTGGTTTTTCGATCTATTAAACTAATGGTCGGATATTCCTAATTATTGTGGGATTTTCTAGCCTATTTCTCTTTTTTCTGACGAGGCCGTAATGTATTTTTTATATATAAATAGATTCGAGCAGACCCAAATGAAATATAATCTCATTAAAAATAAAAGTATCATTGATATCACCACCCGGAAGATTTTTATTATCAAGAGATCGTATGAAGTTAAAATCTCCCAGCAAAAGCCAATTCTGCTCAGGTTCCACTTTTAAATTATAAAGCCAACTGACAAATTCATCCCTCAAGACGCCTTGACAGGGTCCATAAACATTAACCAAGTACCATTTGTCATCATTATGCACAGACTTGAAACTAATCACAATCCCGTAAGGTTTAGCTTCAATTAAAGTCCCTGAGAAAACATCTGAACGCCACACAGCTAAAATACTGCCAGAAGCTCCCCTTGAAGGAGATTCGATAAACTGATCAAAACCCACAGGACAAATGCTCTTAATTAAATTACGAGGGCACTCCGAGAGCTTAGTCTCCTGCAGACACACAACTGCACATTGGCTTTCAATTACTTTCTGCCTAATCGCACGCTACCTTGCTTCAGAATTCAATCCACGGACATTCCAACAAAGAACCTTCCTGCTACGCATTGACATTCGATTCATGGGATAATATATAAGAACACAGCAAAAACAGTGTGACACCTAGTACCACACAACCCAGACCATATAACACCAAAAGTGCCAAGTCACAACCAGAGTGCAAAAGTTCAGAGAGAACATAACAGACAACAAATTTGACAGGCTCGCTACACCTAGATAAAACATTAAACTTTAACATTGAAACACTGCTGGAGGAGGAGTCGTCCTTAGGATTAGCCATAAGCTTCTCCCGAGATAGCAGCTTAGGATCCATCTACAGCTCAGCTCCAATTGCCTGTAGCACCACGAGCAGCGTCGGCGGAGGGACCTCTTCAGATTTGTCGTTGCCCACATCGTCAGTGTTGTTCATGCCATCAGCTGCTTTCGGATTGGGCCTGGACCTGGGGCGTCTTTTAGCTGGCTGAAGTGGAAGCTGCTCAAAAACCACCGGTTTGAAACCATCCAACTTTGCCGCGCTTCTCTTACACCTTCTAACTGAAGTGTCAACCAAGGGAGCAGATATCTTCCGTCTACCACGCTGGCTTTTCTGTTGCGTTTTAGATTCAGACGCGACAACCACAGGAGAGGAAACCTCCTCCTGGCCAGAAAGCCCCACAGTCCCAGAATCCATAGTCATCATATCATCAGAAATCAGCCCTTCAGACTCAACAGCAACAGAAGGTCCTTCACTTGAGCCAGAAAATCTAGTGGCAGACAGATCACCAAACAAGGAGCGAGCAACAGGGCGTCTAGTGACAGTTGAAACATTGCTAGGCTGAGTACTTGGCAAACAAGGGACCAACATAGACATCCGCTGAGAATCATTAAACGCAATCGACCACTTACGCTTGGAATAGGTGACTGTCCCCAATGGCTTGAAGAAGATGGACCTGGGCACCTCTTTCACTGAAAAGTCAAACATCAAATTCTCAAAAGAACGCTTCCAGAGCAATTCAGGCGGAAGAGGGGGCCCAACCACAATCCGAGCCATCCCAATGAAGATCTAATGGTGCTGAATAACCGGTGGTTGATAGGGGACAATAGCCAAAGGGTTTTCCACCTCAATTGCAGGTTGTTCCTGAACTTGATCAACCAGATCGATTAGTGGTGGATGCTGCGGCTCAACATCCTGCAGAAGCTGCTCAACAGACTCAGATTGCTCAGGTTGATCAATGACAATGGAGACTTGATCTTGTTCTGGCACGGCAGGCTGAGGTGGCTGATTATTGTCCTCACCATCTCCCCAATGAGCATTACCCCAATCAGCATCCACAGGGTTATCAGGAGGGGGAGCAGGTGCAAGTGGCGCGTCATTCCATCCAAGCATTGGGTAAGGCGGGAGAACAAATTGTATGTTGTCTGGAATTAGGTGACCAGGCAATGGATGGGGATTACCATCCAAAGGCATCAGATCCTCATCATTGGGCATCTGATCAGCAAAGTCTGCCCCAAGAACATAACATGCAGCAGTCCAAGAAACTTGAGCACCTCCCCATTCAGCATAATCCCCAAAAACCACATCCCTTGGCACCAGAGGCGTGTCAGGAAAGATGGTTCCACAACAGTACGGACCAGGTACGGATCTTCACTATCCCAAGAATGAAATTTTCCAAAAGTACCTACTGCCTGAGAAATAAACTCTGTCGTGCGATAATCAAGGGGAATCCCAACGAACATTAGCCAGCCCTTACGAAAACCATGATTCCCTTTGAAGTTTTCCCCCTCATCATGCTTCATGAGTCTAACAAATCAATCATTTCCCAAAGCAAACGGCGGATGTTGAATCAAAGTGTATATAACAGACGGATCCCGAACTTGAAACAGACCAACTCCATGAAACCATGGCTAAGCAGAGCGGACAAGTATACCTCTATTCTGAAGAAACTGAACCACTTCCTCTCTGACAGGCCCGAGGGGTCCATCTGGAGCAGGCATAACTTCAGCAACCATGTAATCTTCATGGAGTCGAGGGGGGCGAGCCGCCAGCGTGAAGAAGGTGCGAGGTAAGCGCAGATCACCACCATCGATGAGATGATGCCCCGGAGGCACCAGGCGATGCGGGTCAAGCTCGAAGTTCGCCATGGCCGGCTGCAGCGGCGACGAGCCGAGGGTTTCTTTCGAAGAGCAGGGGGTTTCTTTGGCAGGGAGGGGAGGAGATTGGAGCAATGCGGATGGTGACGATGTGACAGGACTAGATATCCCAATAACTCCGGCGCCCTTCCCCTGATCAGCTGATGTTTTTGAAATCCTCATGTTTTGTTGCAGAGAGCTCTGCCTCCAAACCAATCCATGAGAACGAGCAAAATCATTACAAGCATGCCTAGAGTGACCCACCCTGGAGCAAGCCGAGCAGGCCGCTCGTATTCCACAAGAGACTGCATGTGGCCCTTCTGACCACAAACAGTACAAGTTAAGACCCGGTCCACCATGTCATCGACCATAGCTTCAAACTGCTGATCTGCCTCTTGTGTAGAAGGAATTTCCAGAGAGTCGCCCATCGGGCTAAGACGCGTAGAAGAATCCAGTCCACTATCGGGAGGCCCAGCAGGAGACAGATCATAGACAGGTCCACCCGTGGCATGACAACCCTGGGCCACCAAGCCCACACCCGGCGGGCTAACCAACTGAGACGGGCCCAAAGCCAAACAACTAGTTTGAATCAGAGAGGTTCTCGCTTCCTCAAATTGTGCTCAGAGATTACCGGAAATCACGATTTGCGGATCCACCAAAACCGGACCAGGCGGAGGTGCAACGGCCCGCCGGAGCAACTCCGGTGACATGTTAACCATACCAAACACGATGGGTGGCCTTGCCACCGTCCAATGCAAGTCTGGGGCAGGTGATTGTCGAAAGACAACACGCTCATGGGCAGAAAGATCATATCCCGCATCAACTATAGTATCAATGCAAGTCCGAGAAGCTGGATATCTATAGCCCTTGCAAGCAGAATACTTTTCAAAAGTGGCAAAAGACAGCTTCTTACTTGCAGAAAATCTAGATTTCAAAGAAGATTTAACCGGGGGCTTATGCATAGCCAACAAACCTAACGATGACCTACGCTTGGTAGGGCTAATCAAAATCTATTCAGCATCACATTCCTTACGCCAGATCTTGAGTTCTCCGACCCAATTAGGTCCTCCATTACCCCAAAGATGAAAATAGCACTTGAACAGATCACAAGCAAAAGAGCGAAGATCCATAATAATAAATCCAACTTGCTTGCATGAAACTTGGAAAGAAAAAACTTGGTCCTTGACATGACTAACCCAAAGATCAATTGCCGAGCCACCAAGCGCAGCTTCCAGCGTCGCCGCCACAGAATCCTCAGATAAGCGGAATGCATGCCTGCTGAAGGACACGATCAAAATGAAAGCCCTCCCTCTACCCATCGGATGAATTGTGCGACCAATAGATCTGAAAACCTCATCCAAAAAAACCCTACCCTTGGAGAAATCCAAGCCAAGGGTAGATCCACCAGAAGAACCCATAGGAGATGGGTATTGCCTTGATCCAGAGAAGACGCCAGAGAAGATGATCGAAAAAGATCAAGAGATCAGTGGAGAAGGAGGGAGATCGCCGGTGGTGAGATCAGCGCCGGGGTGGGAGGTGGGAGCGCCATTCCCCACGTGCGTGTAGTATTTTGTCAATTTACTTGCCACTACTAGTCTTATCTTGATTCGACGGCATCGAGGGATGAAGCGGCCCGGACCGACCTTACACGTATGCTTACATGAGACAGGTTCCACCGACTAACATGCACTAGTTGCATAAGGTGGCTAGCGGGTGTCTGTCTGTCCCACTTTAGTTGGATCAGATTTGATGAAAATGGTCCTTATGAAGGGTAAATAGCAATTGGCATATCACGTTGTGGTTTTGGCGTAGGTAAGAAACGTTCTTGCTAGAAACCTATAGCAGCCACGTAAAAACATGCAACAACAATTAGAGGACCTCTAACTTGTTTTTGCAGCATATGCCGTGTGATGTGATATGGCCAAAATGATGTGATGAATGATATATATGTGATGTATGCGATTGATCATGTTCTAGTATTAGGAATCACGACTTGCATGTCGATGAGTATGACAACCGGCAGGAGCCATAGGAGTTGTCTTAATTTATTGTATGACCTACGTGTCATTGTATAACGCCATGTAATTACTTTACTTTATAGGTAAACCGTTAGCCATAGTAGTAGAAGTAATAGTTGGCGAGACAACTTCATGAGGACACAATGATGGAGATCATGGTGTCATGCCGGTGACGATGATGATCATGGCGCCCCGAAGATGGAGATCAAAAGGAGCAAAATGATATTGGCCATATCATGTCACTATTTGATTGCATGTGATGTTTATCATGTTTTACATCTTATTTGCTTAGAACGACGGTAGCATAAATAAGATGATCCCTCATAAAATTTGAAGAAACTGTTCCCCCTAACTGTGCACCTTTGTGAAGGTTCGTTGTTTCGAAGCACCACGTGATGATCGGGTGTGATAGATTCTAACGGTCGCATACAATGGGTGTATGCCAGATTTACACAAGCAAAATACTTAGGTTGACTTGACGAGCCTAGCATGTACAGACATGGCCTCGGAATACAAGAGACCGAAAGGTCGAACATGAGTCATATAGAAGAT
Organism: Triticum dicoccoides; assembly: GCF_002162155.2. Lineage (NCBI taxonomy): Eukaryota > Viridiplantae > Streptophyta > Magnoliopsida > Poales > Poaceae > Triticum > Triticum dicoccoides. Next base: position 166,831,363 of record NC_041389.1, read on the forward strand.
ATGATCAACATGAAGATGTTCACCGATGATGACTAGTCCGTCTCACGTGATGATTGGACACGGCCTAGTTGACTCAGATCATGTATCACTTAGATGACTAGAGGGATGTCTATCTAAGTGGGAGTTCATTAAATAATTTGATTAGATGAACTTAATTATCATGAACTTAGTCTAAAATCTTTGCAATATATCTTGTAGATCAAATGGCCCACGCTAATGTTGCTCTCAACTTCAACGCGTTCCTAGAGAAAACCAAGCTGAAAGATGATGGCAGCAACTATACGGACTGGGTTCGGAATTTGAGGATCATCCTCATAGCTGCCAAGAAAGCATATGTCCTAGATGAACCGCTAGGTGAAGCACCCATTTTCCCAGCAACTCAAGACGTTATGAACGCCTTGCAGTCGCATAGTGATGATTACTCCCTGGTTCAGTGCGGCATGCTTTACAGCTTAGAACCGGGGCTCCAAAAGCGTCTTGAGCAGCATGGAGCATATGAGATGTTCCAAGAGCTGAAAATGGTTTTCCAAGCTCATGCCCGGGTCGAGAGATATGAAGTCTCCGACAAGTTCTACAGTTGTAAGATGGAGGAGAATGGTCCTGTCAGCGAGCACATACTCAAAATGTCTGGGTTGCACAACCGCTTTTCTCAGCTGGGAGTTAATCTCCCGGATGATGCGGTCGTCGACATAATCGTCCAGTCGCTCCCACCTAGCTACAAGAGCTTTGTGATGAATTTCAATATGCAGGGGATGGTGAAAACCATTCCTAAGGTATATTCAATGCTGAAATCAGCGGAGGTGGAGATCAAAAAGGAACATCAAGTGTTGATGGTCAATAAAACCACTAGTTTCAAGAAAGGCAAGGGTAAGAAAAACTTCAAGAAGGACAGAAAGGGAGTTGCCGCGCCCGGTAAGGCAATTGCCGGGAAGAAGCCAAAGCATGGACCCAAACTTGAGACTGAGTGCTTTTATTGCAAGGGAAACGGACATTGGAAGCGGAACTGCCCCAAGTACTTAGCGGACAAGAAGGCCGGCAACACCAAAGGTATATGTGATATACATGTTATTGATGTGTACCTTACCAGTACTCGTAGTAGCTCCTGGGTATTTGATACCAGTGAAGTTGCTCATATTTGTAACTCAAAGCAGGAGCTGCGGAATAAGTGGAGACTGGCGAAGGACGAGGTGACGATGTGCGTCGGGAATGGTTCCAAGGTCGATGTGACCGCCGTCGGCATGCTACCTCTACATTTACCTACGGGATTAGTATTAAACCTCAATAATTGTTATTTAGTGCCAGCTTTGAGCATGAACATTGTATCTGGATGTCGTTTAATATGAGATGGCTACTCATTTAAATCCGAAAATAATGGTTGTTCTATTTATATGAGAGATATGTTTTATGGTCATGCCCCGCTGGTCAATAGTGTGAATACCAAAAGATGTAAGGTTGATAATGGTAGTCCCACATACTTGTGGCGCTGCCGCCTTGGTCACATTGGTGTCAAATGCATGAAGAAGCTCCATGCAGATGGACTTTTGGAGTCTCTTGATTACGAATCATTTGGCACATGCGAACCATGCCTCATGGGAAAAATGACCAAGACTCTGTTCTCCAGAACAATGGAGCGAGCAACCATCTTATTGGAAATCATACATAGTGATGTGTGCGGTCCAATGAGCGTTGAGGCCCGCGGAGGCTATCGTTATGTTCTCACCCTCACTAATGACTTATGCAGATATGGGTATGTCTACTTGATGAAACACAAGTCTGAGACCTTTGAAAAGTTCAAGGAATTTCAGAGTGAGGTAGAGAATCAACGTGACAGAAAAATAAAGTTCTTACGATCAGATCGTGGGGGAGAATATTTGAGTCATGAATTTGATATGCACTTAAGGAAATGTGGAATTGTTTCACAACTCACGCCGCCTGGAACACCTCAGCGTAACGGTGTGTCCGAACGTCGTAATCTCACTCTATTGGATATGGTGCGATCTCTGATGTCTCTTACCGATTTACCGCTATCATTTTGGGGATACGCTCTAGAGACAGCTACATTCACTCTAAATAGGGCTCCGTCTAAATCCATTGAGATGACACCGTATGAATTATGGTTTGGGAAGAAACCTAAGCTGTCATTTCTAAACGTCTGGGGATGCGATGCTTATGTCAAGAAACTTCAACCTGAAAAGCTCGAACCCAAGTCGGAAAAATGCGTCTTCATAGGATACCATAAGGAAACCATTGGGTATACCTTCTACCTCATATCCGAAGGCAAGATTTTTTTGCCAAGAACGGGTACTTTCTGGAGAAAGAGTTTCTCTCGAAAGAAGTAAGTGGGAGGAAAGTAGAACTTAATGAAGTACTGCCTCTTGAAGCGGAAAGTAGCGCAACTCAGGAAGATGTTTCTGTGGTGCCTGCACCGACTAGAGAGGAAGTTAATGATGATGATCATGGTACTTCGGATCAAGTTGCTACTGAACTTCGTAGGTCCACAAGGACACGTTCCACACCAGAATGGTATGGCAACCCTGTCCTGGAAATCATGTTGTTAGACAACGGTGAACCTTCGAACTATGATGAAGCGATGGCGGGACCAGATTCCAACAAATGGCTTGAAACCATGCAATCTGAGATAGGATCCATGTATGAAAACAAAGTATGGACTTTGACAGACTTGCCCGATGATCGGCGAGCGATATAAAATAAATGGATCTTTAAGAAGAAGACGGACGCGGATGGTAATGTTACCATCTATAAGGATCGGCTTGTCGCTAAGGGTTATTGACAAGTTCAAGGGGTTGACTATGATGAGACCTTCTCACCCGTAGCGAAGCTGAAGTCTGTCTGAATCATGTTAGCAATTGCCGCATTCTATGATTATGAGATATGGCAAATGGACGTCAAAACGACATTCCTTAACGGTTTCCTTAAGGAAGAATTGTATATGATGCAGCCGGAAGGTTTTGTCAATCCTAAGAATGCTAACAAGGTATGCAAGCTCCAGCGCTCCATCTATGGGCTGGTGCAAGCATCTGGGAGTTGGAACATTTGCTTTGATGAAAGGATCAAAGCGTTTGGGTTTATGCAGACTTATGGAGAAGCCTGCGTTTACAAGAAAGTGAGTGGGAGCTCTGTAGCATTTCTCATACTATATGTGGATGACATACTATTGATGGGAAATGATATAGAACTTTTGGAAAGCATAAAGGCCTACTTGAATAAGTGTTTTTCAATGAAGGACCTTGGAGAAGCTGCTTACATATTAGGCATCAAGATCTATAGAGATAGATTGAGACGCCTCATAGGTCTTTCACAAAGCACATACCTTGATAAGATATTGAAGAAGTTCAATATGGATCAGTCCAAGAAGGTGTTCTTTCCTGTATTGCAAGGTGTGAAATTGAGCTCCGCTCAAAGCCCGACCATGGCAGAAGATAGAGAAAAGATGAGTGTCATCCCCTATGCCTCAGCCATAGGGTCTATTATGTATGCCATGCTATGTACCAGACCTGATGTAAACCTTGCCGTAAGTTTGGTAGGAAGGTACCAAAGTAATCCCGGTATGGAACACTGGACAGCGGTCAAGAATATCTTGAAGTAACTGAAAAGGACTAAGGATATGTTTCTTGTTTATGGAGGTGATGAGGAGCTCGTCGTAAAGGCTTACGTCGATGCTAGCTTCGACACAGCTCTGGATGACTCCAAGTCACAAACCGGATACGTGTATATTTTGAATGGTGGGGCAGTAAGCTGGTGCAGTTGCAAGCAAAGTGTCGTGGCGGGATCTACATGTGAAGCGGAGTACATGGCAGCCTCGGAGGCAGCACATGAAGCAATCTGGATGAAGGAGTTCATTACCGACCTAGGAGTTATTCCCAATTTGTCGGGCCTGATGACTCTCTTCTGTGACAACACTGGAGCCATTTCCCTTGCCAAAGAGCCCAGGTTTCACAAGAAGACTAGACACATCAAGCGTCGCTTCAACTCCATTTGTGAAAATGTTCAAGATGGAGACATAGATATTTGTAAAGTGCATACGGATTTAAATACCACAGATCCGTTGACTAAACCTCTTCCACGAGCAAAACATGATCAACACCAGAACTCTATGGGTGTTTGATTCATCACAATGTAACTAGATTATTGACTCTAGTGCAAGTGGGAGACTGTTGGAAATATGCCCTAGAGGCAATAATAAAATGGTTATTATTATATTTCCTTGTTCATGAGAATTGTCTATTGTTCATGCTATAATTGTATTGACTAGAAGCCGTAATACATTTGTGAATACATAGACCAAACAAGTCCCTAGTGAGCCTCTAGTTGACTAGCTCGTTGATCAATAGATGGTCATGGTTTCCTGACTATGGACATTGGATGTCATTGATAACAGGATCACATCATTAGGAGAATGATGTGATGGACAAGACCCAATCCTAAGCATAGCAGAAGATCGTGTAGTTCGTTTGCTAAAGCTTTTCTAATGTCAAGTATCATTTCCTTAGACCATGAGATCGTGCAACTCCCATATACCGTAGGAATGCTTTGGGTGTACCAAACGTCACAACGTAACTGGGTGGCTATAAAGGTGCACTACAGGTATCTCCGTAAGTGTCTGTTGGGTTGGCACGAATCGAGCTGGGTTTTGTCACTCCGTATGACGGAGAGGTATCACTGGGCCCACTCGGTAATGCATCATCATAATGAGCTCAATGTGACTAAGTAGTTGGTCAAAGGATCATGCAATACGCACTGAGTAAAGTGACTTGCCGGTAACGAGATTGAACGAGGTATTGGGATACCGACGATCGAATCTCGGTCAAGTAACGTACCGATTGACAAAGGGAATTGTATATGGGATTACGTGAATCCTCGACATCGTGGTTCATCCGATGAGATCATCATGGAACATGTGGGAGACAACATGGGTATCCAGATCCTGTTGTTGGTTATTGTCCAGAGAGCTGTCTCGGTCATGTCTACATGATTCCCGAACTCGTAGGGTCTACACACTTAAGGTTCGATGACGTTAGGGTTATAAGGAAGAATTATATGTGATTACCGAATGTTGTTCGGAGTCCCGGATGAGATCCCGGACGTCACGAGGAGTTCCGGAATGGTCCGGAGGTGAAGATTTATATATGGGAAGTCATCATACAGTCAGCGGAAATATTTGGGGGTATATCGGTATTATACCAGGACCATCGGAGAGGTTCCAGGGGTCCACCTGCCCCGGAGGGCCTCATGGGCTGTAGGTGGAAGGGAACCAGCCCCTAAGTGGGCTGGGCGCCATCCCCCCAGGGACCATGCGCCTAGGGTTGGGGGGAACCCTAAAGGGGGCGCCCCCTTGCTTGGGGGGCAAGCCCCCTCCCTCTTGGCCGCCACCCCCCTCTAGATCTCATCTAGAGGGGCCGCCCCCCTTCCCCCTTATCCCTATAAATAGAGAGGTGGAGGGAGGGGTGCAGCACCACATCCAAGGCGCAACCCCTCCCCTCCCCAACACCTCTCCTCCTCCACGTGAGCTTGGCGAAGCCCTGCCGGAGAACTGCCACTCCATCACCACCACGCCGTCGTGCTGCTGCTAGAGCCATCTTCCTCAACCTCTCCCTCCTCCTTGCTGGATCAAGGCGCAGGAGACGTCACCGAGCTGCATATGTGTTTAACACGGAGATGCCGTTGTTCGACGCTTAGATCGGAATCCACCGCGATCTGAATTGCTACGAGTATGACTCCTTCATCCGCGTTCTTGTAATGCTTCCGTCTCGCGATCTTCAAGGGTATGAAGATGCACTCCCCTCTCTCTCGTTGCTAGTTACTCCATATATTGATCTTGGTGATGCATAGAAAAAAAATTAATTTCTGCAACGATCCGCAACAATGTGTGCCATAGAGTTGTGGTCTTTCTTCTTCTCACCATATACATCCAAGTCATCTTCAGATTCTTTTGGAGCATTGATCAACTCAGTCCATTCTTCAACTGTGGATTGGTACCTAGTACCTTCAGACATCCAGACAATCTTCCCATCTGGGTAGAAGTGAGTTGTGGAGTAAAACTGCATGATGAGCCCATCATTCCACTTGGTGAGCTTCTGGGCAACAAAGTCATCAACTCCACATGATTTGAAGTTGTCATATACACCTGGATAGTGAGATTCATTCTTCTTGATGTACTCCCAGCTGATCCATCTCATGTCACACACAATGGGATTCTTGTCAAGCAAAATTGTCTCATAAAAATCCTGTTTCTCCTTTGTGTGAAATCTGTAGTCGACTGTTGTCCTTCTCCTCAAAGCATATGGATCTGACTGTCTCCACAATCTCAGTCCAGCATCCTTTCTGATATGCATGTCTTCAGCAACTGGATGAGCATCATTATGATCAGGAATCTTGGGCTTCAACTTTCTCAAAATAAGAGAATCATCTTCTTCTTCAGCAGCTTTAGGCACTGGGGCCTTGTTCTTCTCTGATGCAGGTATACTTCTGGTGTTCCTCTTGGGTTTAGGCTTTGGAGCTGGAGCAGAAGCCTTGGGAGCAGTTTTGGGCTTAGATGGAGCAACCTCTGACTTGATTGCATCTCCCATGAGCTTCTGAGCTTTGGGTGCTGGTGCAGCATCCTCTTCCTCTTCTTCTTCCTCACCAGAATCTCGCTTCATGGAGGGCTTGCCAAGAACTTTGGCAGTAGTGGTTCTCACCCTCTTCTTCTTCTTATCTTGGCCAGCAACTTCTTCTTCAGACTCAATGGTGAACTTCATGGTTTCACTAGTGGCAACCTTCCTAGGTTTGGATGTGGGCACTCTCCTGGCAGGTCCCTTCTTGTTCATGCCTTGCTTTGTGTTAGCAGCTGTGCCATACTCCTTTTTCAACACCTTCTTCTTAGAAGTTGCCTCATCCTCAACAGCAATGTAGTCCTCATCTTCAGAGTATAAGGGTTTCTTCTTCCTTGTCCTGGTAGCTGCTTTTGACAAATTGCTGGGTGTGCTCCTGCTACCCTCATCATAAATGCTTGAGGGACTAGTGCCCTCACTCATCTGAGCTTGCTCCTCTGACTTGTGCTGGCTATCACAATGATCAGACATCTTTAGGCAAACTTACTAATAGCAGACCCTGTGAATAGGTATAGATGAGGTAGAGTAGATGACCATCACAAAGTACAGAGGTTTTCCACAGAAAGCATTTCAGAGCTACTGATTTGTAAACTCGGTGATACCCAAGCAGCTTTTGGAACCTAAGCTAGTGAACTCGGTTAGACCGAGTCACAGTTCGGTGGCACCAAGACTGCTAAGCTTTCACAAAGAATTGATCTTGGGTTACACCGATTTGCAATTCTCGGTTAGACTGAAAATCACATGTGCAATGGCATAAGCCAAATCAGTGAGACCGATTTCTACAACGCGGTCGGTCCAAGATGAGTTCGGCGGAAACGTAACCCTAAATTTTCAAATCAAATCTAATCTATGGAATGCTTTCGCTGGATAGGATGATTTCAAACATGGCAAGAATCATGGCAAAGCAATGTGCTAGGAATCGGAGTTAAAGAATAGCACAAAGTTTCAAGTTCATACCCTAATGCGGTGGTGAACTTGCTACAACGGCAACGGCGGGGCAAAATGCCGTTGACGGCGGCGGAGACCAGCGGTGGGAGGTCGTTGACGGCGAAGAGGACGATCCGGAGACCCGAAGAGGCAGAGCAGGCTATGCACGGACGAAGGGTTTCGGAAATTTTTCCAAAATTTGGCCCGTGAGTATATATAGCCTGACCCTGTTGGTGTGACCAAGTGGAACAACTCGGTGGCACCGAGATGCAAAACTGTGAGCAGTAACTGCAACTCGATGTGACCGAAAAGTTCTAATCGGTTGCATCAAGGTTGAAAACCTAGATCAACTTAGTGATCTCGGTATGACCAAAAAGGGTGAATCGGTCAAACCGAAATGCACAAAGAGGTTTTGGAAGTTTAAGTCTATGACGAATCGGGGACTCCGAGTGCTCCTCACACAAAGTGGTTCTAATCTGACTTGATCAAACTTTGTGATGTAGCATGAATAGAGTTTGAGACAAGAAAAGCATAGATAGCTAGAGAAGGTTCTTAGGCATTCTTGTCCATCCACTTGGCAGAAAGAAAGAAACCAAACAATCAAAACAACAAGTGGATGTCCTCGAATGGGTAAAATATGCAACCAACATGCTCACACAATAAAATGGCAAATGAAATATGTGGCAAAGCATGCACAAATAATTTTAGCATCTATCAAACAATTGGCGATGACTAGGTCATCTATATATGAGTATATTGACTTAGGAGTCAAATGAGAACATTTGATCATAGGTCATACTCATTTTTTAAGCACAAGTGGGGTTACCACTTTTACATAAAGCATTGTTGTGTTCACGCCATTAGAGTTGCTTTAGCTCAATTCTTAGAGTAAAGCTCCCCCTAGATGTGAGATCCCCCTAAGAGGGATGAACTAACCTTGGGTTTTGTCGATGATGACTTCATGTAGGTGTTGAAGATGTGGATGCTCAATGTTGATGTAGATCATTTGGAGCAATCCATTGGAGTGAGTTGCACTTTCAATACCTACACGGGTTAGTCCCACAAGGAACAAACAAGGATATCCATAGACATAGAGTGATGCACACATAAGATGATGTCCATGAAAGCATTAGGTTACCTTGTCCCTTCTCTTACCAACAAGAGGGTTTATGACTCCTTAAACTAGTGTAAGATGTGGAAGTTGATTGCACTTGTCCTTGCCAAAATGATATGAGTGAAGTATGTTGGCGGAGTCACCCTCAAGAACTCTCTAGTTATTCTTCTTTGGGATCCACATCATCTTGATGGGAATCCTTGGAGTTGTAGTTGTACTTGATGTAGTAGAACTTGATGTAGTCTTGGGAACCCACTTGACCAAGGCCTTAGGAGCTTCTTCAAATGCACCAATCTTGTCTTGAAGCTTGTCCTTGCCTCTTTGCTTGTGGTCTTGTGGTGGAAGATCATCTTGAGGTTGTGTCCCTTTGAAAGAAGTAGGATCATACTTCTCTTGTTGAGGAACAAACTTCGTCTTGGGGTATTGATCTTCTTCCCACTCAACTCCATTGGCATTGAACTTTTGTTCAAAACCAACACCTTGATTCTTCCGGTGCCTTCCTTGCTTGCGTACAATTTCCTCGAATTGCTTACTTCTAGCAAGGCTCTTGTAAACACCTTTATCTATAATTCCCTTCAATAAGCTATTTTCTTTCTCAAGTGTAACTTGGCTAAGAGAATCATTAGCGGAATCAAGAGAACTACTAGAAGCAACAACATTGGATTTAGCATGATTATTGTTACTGCTAGAGGAAGAATCTTTCTTGTTCTTGTTACTAGACTTGACTTGTGGCATGTAAGTAGATAAGATTAAACGCTTGGCAATGTAAGAAGAACTTTTCTTGCGAAGATCATCATCGATTGCATTTAGAAACTCATGCTCTTGCTCAAGGTTGAGCTTTTCAAAGCGTAACTTCTCATGAGTCTTTAAAAGTTCTCGATGATCGTCCAAGATAGTTTCATGAGTTAACTTAAGAGTGTTTAGTTCTTTAGTTAGGTGCTCAATCTTCTCCTTATCATTATCATTCATTTTATCTTGATTAGCATGATTAATTGACGTTTCATCTTAGTATTCATCACTAGAGTTGTCAACAAGTAAATCATCATCACCTAACAAGTCATCTTCATCACTATTGAAATCAACATACTCGGGGTGTGATACCTTTGGGCCTTTAGCCATGAAGCATCTTCCAATTCCTTCATTTGGTGAGTCAAATATGTCATAGGAGTTGATTGACACAAGTGCTAGACCAGCAACACCTTCATCTTGAATATATTTGGAGTTGGGGTGATAGCTTCTCTTGGAGTGATTGTCGGAGTCGGAGGCGGATACCCATTCACCAACATGAGCTTGATGTCTTTGTTTTGTGTAGCTCCTTGATGACTTGTTATTCCTTTCCGAATCCTTGCTTCTCTGGGATGTTCTTCATTCATAACGATCATCTCTACTCCTTCTTTCTCTTGATGGTGATTCTTCTCTTCTACTCCTTGTTGTAGAATCTTCTCTTCTTTTGTAGGGAGCCGTACACTCATTGGAATAGTGTCCGGGTCTTCCACAATTGTAGCAATTACGCTCATGACTAGAAGATCTTTTGTCATTGTAGGACCTTGACTTGCAACTTCTTTCCTTGCTTATACTCTTGTAGAACTTGTTGAAGTTCTTCACTATTAGGCTCAATTCTTAATTGAAGGTTTGTTTCTCACTTGATGATGTGGGAGCTTCACATGAGGCTTTGTAAGCACCACTTGACTTGTTGTGGAGCTCTTACTTATCCTTGAGTGACATCTCATGAGCAACAATTATTCCAATGACTTCCATTGGCTTGAGATCTTTGTAATTGGGAATCATTTGGATCAATGTGCACACGGTATCATATTTTCCATCCAAGGCTCTTAGGATCTTCTTGGTGATGAATTTGTCGGTCATCTCTTCACTTCCTAAGCCGGCAATATCATTTGTGATAAGAGCAAGCCTAGAGTACATCTCAGCGACACCTTCACCATCCTTCATTTTGAACTTGTCAAGTTGACTTTGAAGCACATCCAATTTGGATTCCTTGACGGAGTCGGTACCTTCGTGCATATCAATCAAAGTATCCCAAATTTCCTTTGCATTCTCAAGATGTCTGATTTTGTTGAATTCTTCGGGGCACAATCCATTGAAGAGGATATCACAAGCTTGAGCATTGTATTGCGGCATCTTCAACTCTTCCGTGGTAGCTTCACTGTTCGGTTCTCTCCCATAAAAGAATTCACCTTGCAAGTCAATACACACAATAACCCAAACGGCGGGGTTATGTCCAAGAATATGCATTTTCATCTTATGCTTCCAACTAGCAAAATTAGTACCATCAAAGTATGGACCTCTACGGTGGTAATTTCCGTCGCTAGATGTCATACTCTCCTAGGTTGTGAAACCAAGGCTATGACCAGCAAAAGCTATGGAAATGAAAGCAAATGGAGACCAAAGCTGTGATCCCACTTGTACGATCGAAAGTATGTCTAGAGGGGGGGTGATTAGACTACTTGACCAAATAAAAATGTAGCCTTTTCCCAATTTTAGTTCTTGGAAGATTTTAGCAACTTAGCACAAGTCAAGCAATCAACCTACACATGCAATTCTAAGAGTATAGCAGCGCAATGTAAAACAATTGCATATGAAGGTAAAGGGAGGAGTTTGAGGGAGCAAACGCAATGTTGACACGGAGATTTTTTAGCCGTGGTTCCGATAGATGGTGCTATCGTACATCCACATTGATGGAGACTTCAACCCACGAAGGGTAACGGTTGCGTGAGTCCACGGAGGGCCCCACCCATGAAGAAGCAACCTTGTCTATCCCACCATGGCCGTCGCCCACGAAGGACTTGGCTCACTAGGGTATATCTTCACGAAGTAGGCGATCTCCTTGCCCTTACAAACTCCTTGGTGCAACTCCACAATCTTGACGGAGGTTCCCAAGTAACACCTAGCCAATCTAGGAGACACCACTCTCCAGGAAGTAACAAATTGTTATGCCCATGATGCGGCTATATCTCTCAAGTGTCGAGGCACGACTTAGCGGCATAACCGCATTGTAGGTTTTGTCGCAAGAAGGGTCATCTTCACACAATCCCATGTAATGAACAAGAATGGGATAAAGAGAGTTAGCTTACAATCGCCACTTCACACAATACATATATAGATTCGTACATCATCCAAAATACACTCATAGACCCACTACGGTCAAATCCAAATGAAAAGAAGATAACCCCAAATGCTAGATCCCCGCTGGTCCCAACTGGGCTCCACTACTGATCATCAGGAAACGAAACGTAGTAACGACCAAGGTCCTCATCAAACTCCCACTTGAGCTTGATTGCGCCACTTTCACTAGTATCCTCGGCACCTGCATCTGTTTTGGTAGAATCTGTGAGTCACGGGGACTCAGCAATCTCACACCCGCGAGATCAAGACTATTTAAGCTCATGGGTTGGAAAGGGGTAAGGTGGTGGAGCTGCAGCAAGCACTAAGCATATATGGTGGCTAACATACGCAAGTGAGAGCGAGAAGAAAAGCAACGCATCGGCCGAGAAGCTAGAAATGATCAAGAAGTGATCCTGAAACTACTTACGTTCATACATACCCCAAACCGTGTTCACTTCCCGGACTTCGCCGAAAAGAGACCATCACGGCTACACACGCGGTTGATGCATTTTATAGAAGTCAAGTGTCAAGTTCTCTACAACCGAACGTTAACAAATTCCCGTCTGCCACATAACCGTGGGCACGGATTTCGAAAGATAATACCCTACAGGGATGTCCCAACTTAGCCCATCACAAGCTCTCACGGTCAACGAAGGATATTCCTTCTCCCAGGAAGGCCTGATCGGTCTCGGAATCCTGGTTTACAAGACATTTCGACAATGGTAAAACAAGACCAGCAAAGCCGCCCGATGTGTCCACAAATCCCGATAGGAGCTGCACATATCTCATTATCAGGGCAACACCGGATGAGACTAGCTACGAGTAAAACCAGCCCTCAAGTTTCCCCAAGGTGGCCCCGCAGGCAGCTCAGTTCGGACCAACACTGGAAGGAGCACTGGCCCCCAGGGGGGGGGGGTTAAATAAAGATGACCCTCGGGCTCGTGAAAAACCGAGGGGAAAAGGCTTAGGTGGCAAATGGTAAAACCAAGGTTGGGCCTTGCTGGAGGAGTTTTATTAAAAGCAAACTGTCAAGGGGGTCCCATAAATCACCCAACCGCGTAACGAACGCAAAATCAAGGAACATAACACCGGTAGGACGGAAACTAGGGCGACAAGAGTGGAACAAGACACCAGGCATAAGGCCGAGCCTTCCACCCTTTACCAAGTATATAGGTGCATTAATTAAACAAGAGATATTGTGATATCCCAAAATGTCCATGTTCCAACAAGGAACAAGCTTCATCTTCACCTGCAACTAGCAACGCTATAAGAGGGGCTGAGCAAAAGCGGTGACATAGCCAAATAATGGTTTGCTAGGAAAGGATGGTTGGAGGCTTGACATGGCAATATGGGAGGCATGATAAACAAGCGGTAGATAGAGCAAACATAGCGATAGAGCGAACAACTAGCAAAGCGAAGATAGAAGTGATATCGAGGGTATGGTCATCTTGCCTGCAAAGTTCTCAGAGTTGTCAAAAGCTTGATCCTCGTTAGCGTACTCAACAGGTTCCTCGTTCACATACTCGTCTCCTGGCTCTACCCAAAGTAAGAACACAAGCAATGGAACCACAATCAATCATGGTGCACTGCACAAGCAACATGATGCAATACATGGCATGATATGCGAGATGTGATATGCGAGATGTGATATGGAGGAAAAAGGATGAACAAGGCATCAGCTTGGCAAACCAAGTATGCCGCTAGAAAGATGAGATGATTTCAGTTGAAATCGATATAAAGATCAACAGAAACGGATGCACGGTTTGCAAATGGCAAGCAAAACAAGAATGACACAATTTTGCGATTAACAGCATGATGCTACTTAGCATGCAACAAGAAACTATGCTGCAGCACCCCCAACATAGCTACCAATCACATGGCAGTGATATACAAGAGATGCTTAACAAAAGATAAACACTGAGCTACGGCTAATTCACATATTAACAGGTTCAAACAAGCATGGCAAAAGTGCAAAAGATATCAGCTTCACAAACTCGGTGAAAATACCGAACATGGCAGAAACAGCATCAGGGATCAAAGTTTAGGGCAAGCAAACATCATGCTACAGGAACATATTGTCGGATTTCGGGTTCCGGCAGACCCTTGAGGTTCGAACACTGGGGTGCGCGCGGAGATTTCGCCCTCTACCTACTTGCTCCTCGCCGAATCGCTAGGATCTAAACTACGAAAGAAACAGCACAAGAGACACAGGGTTTATACTGGTTCGGGCCACCATTGTGGTGTAATACCCTACTCCAGTGTGTGGTGTGGTGGGTTGCCTCTTGGGCTGATGATGAACAATACAAGGAAGAACAGCCTCGCGAGGGTCTATTATTGGCTGGTGCGACAAACTGCTAGGAGGAGTTCAGTTGCTCTCTCTTTCTCTCTTGATTCTAGATGTATGCCAGGTACTCGATCTCATACCCCGGGGGTGGCTAGTCCTATTTATAGGCAAAGGCCCTAGGCCTCTTCCCAAATATTGAGCGGGAAGGGCGCCAACAATTGGCCATTTTGAAGGGGAACAGCGGGTACACTTATCCTGACTAAAGTTGGTCCTCGCCTGTCAAAGGTTCTGGTGGTGACGCCTGCTTGGGCTCCACAATGACTTTCTCCCTGCCGTTGGGCTGGTCTTGGTCTTGTTACACCGAAATGGATGCCTTTGCTTGATGCTCTCGCCTACGCTTGCGCCCTTTGCACCAAAGAGGAAAGGAGGACACTGCGCGGGGTGGCGCCCGACTGGTGCCCTTGGTCGTCATGGCTTGCGTCATGGGCACCTCGCGAGGTACCCCGCCTTGAACTCTCCGCCTCCTCGTGAGCCAGCCTGATGAGGCCATGCCTGAGGAAGCTCCTTGTCGTCCGCCCCCGCGAGGCTTGGCCCCTCGCGAGGGTCTTGAGCTTGTATTGATGAAGATGGGCCGCCAGGAAGTGCCGAGGCCCTGGTGTGAGCGGCCACCACCAGGGTTCCCACTTCCCTTGTACGCCCATATCGAGGGCTCTGGAGGAGTCGACGCCGAACGCCACGGGCGGCGCCGCCGTCGGCGCCGGCGGGTCACGAAGGTGTGCGTCTTTCCCCCTGGAGTCCACGCTGAAGGCTCCTCCCGAGAGTTCGTGCTTCACGCCGCCACGCCTCCTAAGTCTTGGATTCTCCTTCCCCCTTTCTTCGCCTCCTTCATCCCGCAGGGGGAACCCCCGGGGCTTTGGCTGCAGCACGCCGGCTGTAGCACCCTCGCGGCCGAGGCAGAGGTCGCGGTCGTTGCCCCGGGCGAGGTCTTCATGACTCGAGGCTGGGGTGAGGTCGCCCGGGTCTGCAGGACAAGGGGCGCCCTCACGATCCATCTGGAGTACGATGGTGCTTCGGTGATGTCCTTCAAGGTCTTCGATGCGGAGGGTCGCCGGTTGGAGTGCTGCCCCGGAAGAGACGGTCGGGACCCTGCGGCGGTGAGACAGAGGGCGGCCAACCACTCCCTTGGCAGCTCCTCAGGCGATGGGGGCGCCGGAGGATCCAGCGACTTCGCCGAGCTCTTCGCGACTCCGGAGACGAGCGACGACAGCTACGAGCCCCTGAGCCTGCGCCGCTCCCAGAGCAGGGCGGGCTTGTCAGGCCGTCGCCGCCCCTGATCTGGATGGGGTTGGCGCCGGTGCTGGACGGCCCACTGTTGATGATGGCGTCTGCCGCGATGGTCCCTGTAGCTAGGACTCCCTAGGATTTGCGTCTTTTGTTCCTACGAGGATCCAAGAATATACCCCGCGGGGGCTTGTAAGATGTTTGTAGCTCCGTTTGTCAATATGATCCTCATTGTGAAGTAGTGCGAGATGCTTATTCCGTCTTAGCTTAGTTTCTTCCTTTCAGACCTCGTGAGGGCTTGATGCTCTCTGCGCCGACAGGTCCCAGTCCCAAGGCGGCTTCAGCCGTCGCTGGTATGCCAGGTCACGATGCCGTGGTCAAGGCCAGGAGGTGAGCAGCCCGAGGTCCGGTAAGAGCCCCTGAGTCGCGATGCTCAGGAGGTCCCCCTTAGCGCTCAAGCAGCCATCATTCGGTGAGAAAGGAGAGCAACGTTGCTAACACGGGATTGCATTAGGTGTGGGGATGGTGCTGCGATAACTAATGTTTCCGGAGAGCAACTTATCTCGAGGGTCAGGAAACGCTTCCTGGTGCGGCGCTAGGTCTGTGCCTTGGCCGGCGAGGGGTTGCTTGGCGAGGTCCTCGCATGCTTCTCCCCTCTTGCCTTCACTCCCTTTTCTGCTCTACGTCCTCGGGTCCCGGCCCTCGAGCGAGTCTCAGCCGTCGCTGGTATGCCAGGTTGCGATGCCGTGGACAAGGCCAGAGGGTGAGGGCTGGAGAGCCAGTAGGAGCCCTGAGTCACGATGCTCAGGTACCCCCCCCTTTAACATGCAAGCGGTTTGCACGGACGAGAGTGAAGAAGACACCGCGAGGGCCTCGCCTGACGACGCTCCTTGGAGGGACCCTGCAGGCTCATCACAGAAGGGACGAGAGTTCGCCGTGACAATCGACAGTTAGCCGTTAGTTGCTTTGGAGAGGCGACGAGGCACGAAAGGCCTGGCGAGGTGTGTTGGGGCACCCGTTAGCCAGCGCGGGACTCACGGGGCCCTACCCCAAGGCGGGTTGCGCCTAGCACTGGGCCTTATCTTGGAGTGTGTTCCTGCAAATTTGGCCAGATGCCGGTGCTCTACGTCCTCGGGTCCCGGCTCTCGAGCTGGTCTCAGCCGTCGCTGGCATGCCAGGTCGCGATGCCATGGACAAGACCAGAGGGTGAGGGCTGGAGAGCTGGTAGGATCCCTAAGTCGTGATGCTCAGGCACCCCCCCTTTAACGCGCAAGCCTCCGACATCTAGGAAGAAAAGGTGCCACGGACAGGCACCAAATAACAAGCGTGATGGGTCGAAAGCATGGCCCTAAGATAAACGCAAGAAGGGTACACGCCGCTAGGTCAGATCCGAGCGACTTGGGGATGATGCAGCCCGAGGGGCGCCCACAATAAATTAAGCTAAGAACATGAAATAAAAGGGATACACGCCGCAGGGATAGACCCACGCGGCCTGGGAATAATGCGGCCCTGAGGGCGCTCCCAGCTGGAAATGAAACTTGAAAGATGTCACCTGATGATGTTGGGGATGAAGGGGGGTTGGTGTAGCAGACTCGGTGGGCTGCGGGAGCCGATCCTCACGAGCCCCCAGGCCTAGGGGCCTCAGGAGGCTCCGGAGGCGCTGGTAGCTCCTCGTGGACCATCTTCATCTCCACCAAGGCTGCGGAATGCCTGACCTCTTGAGCCTCTAGGATGGCCCTCATGAGGCACTGGTACGCGGCAGCCGCATTCGGCAAGCCATAAGGCATGCGAACATAGCTGTGGGGCTGACCCTCACAGCGTCCCACTTGTGAGGGCCAGAGGCGCTCCTGAGACGCGGCTTGGTTGAGCCCTGGTATGTCGATGCAGACGCGCAACCCACCATCCTCGTCTGGATGGGGGGCCACAGCGGGTAAGCGGCGGCTGCCTCTCATGACTCTTGACTCCTGTAGCTCCTGAATGGCCTTGCTGACAAACTCCTGAGGGTTTGGCCCTCCTTGCCTTGCTCCTTCTTGAGGGAAACGTGCTTTGAAACACGCCTCCATGTGGTGCCCAAGCGCCCCCTCGTGACATTGGCGAGGTCGGCGGCCCCCCAGGGGAGAGCCCCCGAGTCCTGCCTGAGGAGGGCGCCAGGCGCTCTTCCCTATGTGATGGAAGGAGGTTCCCCCTGAGCAGGCGCAGGCCCTGAGGGGCCTGCCTCCTGAGGGGCCGGGCCGGACGATGTCGTCTTCTTCTTGGGGGCGGCCCCGGGAAGCCTCCTGCTTCCGCGATCCGGGTCTTCTAGTGATGCGGCCTGAAAGGCTCGCTCCAGGGAGCACACTGCGTCTCTCTCTTCGCAGGGCACCGTGATGACCCCGCCACTTCCTGGCATCTTGAGGACGTTGTAGCCGTGGTGGGTTACGGCCATGAACTTGGCCAGCGCCGGGTACCCAAGGATGGCGTTGTACGGCAGGCAAATGTGGGCGACGTCGAAGTTGATGAGCTCGGTGCGGTAGTTGTCGCGTGCCCCGAAGGTGACAGGGAGGCGGACCTGCCCAATCGGGACCGTGGAGCTGTCGGTGACTCCGGAGAAAGGCTTGGTTGGCTGAAGCTGATTGTAGGGCACTTGGAGATTGTTGAACGTTTCCACGGACAGGACGTTGAGCCCTGCCCCGCCGTCGATGAGGGTCCTTGACTAGCACGTTGCTGATGATTGGGGAACAAAGCATCGGGAGGACTCTGGCTGTGGCCGCGCACTTGAGCTGATCCGCTGAGCTGAACGTGATGGCGCATGCCGACCACCTGAGAGGGCGCGTGGCCTCGAGGTTGGGGAGGACTGCATTCACTTCGTGGGCGAACTGCTTGAAGATGCGCTGAGAGGCTGGGGCTTGAGCTCCGCCAAGGATGCAGGCGATTGCACGTGGTTCCTGGATGCCCCCAGCCCCCTCGTCCTGATGACGGTCTTCATTTATCCTTGGCTGCGGCGGCAGCGGAGGGAGGCCTGCGTTCCCTTGCGGGCGATCCTTGCGAGGCTGATCCCTCCAGCCTCCCTCGCGAGGCGGGTCCTACCAGCAATCCTCGCGAGGTTGGTCGCGCCACCCTTGGCGTGGGCCGCGGTCTTCCCAGCGTCCTGCGTTCCTTCCTCCTCCTCGGCCGTAGCCCCGGTCGCTGCGGTCGGGACGTCAGCCGACCCTTCCTTCATGCACGGCCTGGAGCTCTTGGCATTCATTGGTGTTGTGGGTGTGGAGGTCGTGGTACACGCAGTACCGACTGCCCTTGGAGGATTCGGGTTGATCTCTGCCCCACTTGGTGTCTGGCTCTGCCGCAAGCACGTCAGCCCCTTGCGCTTCACGTCCTTGGTCTTGGGCTTCTTCTCTTTTGGGTCTGCGGCAGGCTGCTCTAGGAGGGAGAGGCGTCCTTCCTCAGCCCTAACGCACTTGGTCGCCAAGTTGAACAGCTCCAAGGAGGTGCACAGGTCTTCATGCATCGCCAACTCCTCCTTCATCTTGACGTCGCGCACACCATCGGAGAAGGCTGAGATGATGGCCTCCTCCGTTACCTTGGGGATCTTGAGGCGCGGGTTGTTGAAGCGCTGGATGTACTTCTGCAGGGTTTCCCCTGGTTGCTGCTTGATACGGCGCATGTCGCTCACGGCGGGTGGCCGGTCGCGAGTACCCTGGAAGTTGGCGCTGAAGCGGGTGCGCATCTCGTTCCAGGAGGAGATCGTGCCTGGAGCCAGATTCAGGAGCTAGGTGCGGGCCCTTCCTTGAGCGCCATGGGAAACTAGTTTGCCATGACCTTCTCGTCTCCGTTGGCAGCCTCGATGCCCAGCTCGTATAGCTGGAGGAACTCTACAGGGTCAGCTGTGCCGTCGTAGCGAGGAGGCAGGTCTGGCTTAAACTTGCCGGGCCACGCGACGCTGCGTAGCTCGGTGGTGAAGGTGCGGCAGCCCGCTGTGACCACAGGAGGCCTTGGGCGACGAAGAGCTTGGTCCTGTGGGTCCCCATGCGCTGCAGCTGGGAGCAGCGCGGGGTCTTGACGTGCTGGAGCAGGGAGCGCTCGGGCAGCTTCTCGAGGGCGAGGGACTTCTTGGCAGCTCTCCTCCTGCCGCGCTGGCGCCTGACAAAGCGGGTTCTGCCCAGGGGCCACGCGCCTTGGGGCCAGGGCGCCTTCTTGAGGGGGAGGCGGCTGAGGCGCCCCAGGAGCTTCATTGCCCGCGCAGGGTGGGGCGTGATGCAGCGAGAAGGATGGCGCGGGGGAGCCCCCAGCGGCGCGGACGAGCTCGGCGACTCGGTCGAGCCACTCTTCGTAGACGTTGTCGATTGGGCGGTAGCGCAGGAGCTCATTTGCCGCGATGAGCGTGTCTCAAGCCTCCATGGCCGCGCGGGCGCGCGGGACGAATAACCAGCAGGGGTGAGCGAGGGTGTGGCAGTGCGGCCGTCTCGCCTCATGGATGGATGCTGGGACGATGCTTGCTGCTCGTTCCCAGCCGGGCTGGTGGCGGTGTTGACGGCAGGTGATGGGGAGCGACGAGGGTGCCCGCCGATGGGAGCCGTCTGGGCGACGCGGGAAGCGAGGGCGGCTCGGCGCTCGGCGCGAGCCAACGAGCGTCAGACATGGATGCAATGGTCGGAGAAGAACAAGACGACGGAAGGCGAATTCCGGCGCACCCCTACCTGGCGCGCCAAATGTCGGATTTCGGGTTCCGGCAGACCCTTGAGGTTCGAACACTGGGGTGCGCGCAGAGATTTCGCCCTCTACCTACTTGCTCCTCGCCGAATCGCTAGGATCTAAACTACGAAAGAAACAGCACAAGAGACACAGGGTTTATACTGGTTCGGGCCACCATTGTGGTGTAATACTCTACTCCAGTGTATGGTGTGGTGGATTTTTTCTTGGGCCGATGATGAACAATACAAGGAAGAACAGCCTCGCGAGGGTCTGTTCTTGGCTGGTGCGACGAACTGCTAGGAGGAGTTCAATTGCTCTCTCTTTCTCTCTTGATTCTAGATGTATGCCAGGTACTCGATCTCATACCCCGGGTGTGGCTAGTCCTATTTATAGGCAAAGGCCCTGGGCCTTCGCAAATATTGAGCGGGAAGGGCGCCAACAATTGGCCATTTTGAAGGGGAACAACGGGTACACTTATCCTGACTAAAGTTGGTCCTCGCCTGTCAAAGGTTCTGGTGGTGACGCCTACTTGCGCTCCACAATGACTACCTCCCTGCCGTTGGGCTAGTCTTGGTCTTGTTGCACTGAAATGGATGCGTTTTCTTGATGCTCTCGCCTGCGCTTGCTCCCTTTGCACCAAAGAGGAAAGGAGGACACTGCGCGGGCTGGCGCCCGACTGGCGCCCTTGGTCGTCATGGCTTGCGTCGTGGGCACCTCATGAGGTACCCCGCCTTGAACTCTCCGCCTCCTCGTGAGCCAACCTGATGAGGCCGTGCCTGAGGAAGCTCCTTGTTGTCCGCCCCGCGAGGCTTGGCCCCTCGCGAGGGTCTTGAGCTTATGTTGATGAAGATGGGCCGCGCTGGGCCCCCTTTGAGCCACGCCGCAGGCCGTAGGCAAGCAAGTCTGGGGACCCCCGTTCCCAGAACGTCGACACATATCATAAAACTTAAGGCATGGCATGATACTACTAAATGCATAGAACAAAAGTCTCTTACTGACCATGAGCCAAAAAGGGCCAGAAGATATGGTGACACCCATGTAAATATAGCAAGTTTCGTTAACAGATTCAGACAAACAGAAAACAGAGCATGGCATTAACAGAATTATGAAGGCATCTTTGCGAGCTCGATTCACTCACCACAAGTCATTGCATGACAAGATAAGCATAGAATCAGCAAGAAGACATGTTTATGAAACTAAACATGGCAAGAACAAGCTCATAGCATGAAAGGATCAACTACAACAACCTTGGCAAAATTGAATAACATGTAAACAATCTGCCAGGAAACATTTTATCACAAAATTAGAGCAAGAAAATGACATGCTAGACTACTCCATAATTGCAAAAAGGGGCATGGATGGATAGAGCATAACCATATGTTCAAAACATCCTTACTGAAGTATCTCAAAATAAGCATAGATCTCTCTGTAGCATCAAGTTTACATGGCATCAAAATAACAGCAGAAAAGGGACTGAAATCAGCAACATCACGAAGCCTAGTTTGCATGCTTGTTCTAGTCACCATATAACTCACAAAAATACATGGCAAGAACCTCTGTAAACAAAAAATGGCATATCTCAAAACACATGTAGAGCTCATGCTCATAAGATGCACAAAATAAATGCAACAAAAATGACAAAACATCAAGTTCTGTTAATAGAGAGTAGTAAACATCATATAGCACTCCTGCAACGATGATTTAGGCGTCGAGATGAACTCAAACAATCATGCGACAATGGAACAAAATTAAGGGAATCCCCTGATGAACATTTTGACATATCATGCGCATGAAACGGAGCTACGGTCATGGAGTTATGATGCGATGAACAGAGCCACATAATGTAGAAAATAAGGACTTGGAGGAATAATTCGGGTCAACCTTTCTGGATCTCCGGTTGCGCTTGAATCGAGGTGGCCAGAGGAGTATCGCCGGAGATGGGGCGATGCAGCGGTCGGGGTAGAGGGGGAAGGCACCAGCGGGTCGGGGCGGTCGGGCCCCACCGGATCTGACCGGATTCGTCACTGGACCTAGCGCCTGCGGAGGTGTCGGCGACCGAGGGCGGTGACTAGGAGCGGCGGTAGCGACTCACCAGAGACGGCGGCGAGCTCGGGCGGCCAGCGGCCGGGCGGAGGAGCGGGCCGGGGGGCGGAGGCGGACGGGCGCGGAGGAGCGGGTGGCGCTTGGGCGCAGGAGGCGCCGGGCGGCGGAGCGGGCCGGGGGGCCCCGTGCGGGCCTGGCGGGCCGGCGGCGACGCACGGTGGCCGGGGCCACGTGGTGTCCTCCGGTTGGCCGCGGGCGGCGGCGGATCCTGTCCGGCGCGGACCGGACGCGTCCGGCGGCAGAGAGGGAGCAGGGCTAGGGTTTCGGGACCCGGAATTTGGACGGGGTGCACTTATTTATAGGTAGAGGGAGCTAGGAGACTCCAAATGGAGTGTAGTTTTCGCCCACACAATCGTGATCCTACGATAGAGAGCATGGAAGTGACTTAGATGGGTTATTGGGCTGTTTTGGAGGGTGTTGGGCTGCAACACTCAAAAGGCCTTTGCGGTTACCCGGTTAAACGTTGGAGCATCAAACGACCTCCAAATGGAACGAAACTTGACAGGTGGTCTACCGGTGGTGTACTAAGGCCACTTGGAAAAACTCGGTCCATTCCGAGAACGTTTAACACCCGCTCACGGAAAGAGAGGAGAGGGGTGCACCGGTGCATGTGGGAGTGTCGGATTGCAAAACCGACAATGGGGAAAAAATGCTCGGATGCATGAGACGAACACGTATGCAAATGTGATGCACATGATGACATGATATGAGATGCATGACATGAACAAAATGCAAAACAAAAGACAAAAACCCAACCACGGAGGTGATCCTCGCGCTCCCAGGTGGCTTCTTGGTCGGAATGGTGTGACCACTTCACTTTCAGGAATTTGATAGACTTGTTGCGAGTCTTGCGCTCGCTTTCTTCAAGAATAGCAACGGGGTGCTCATGATAAGAGAGATCTTCTTGGAGGTCAATTTCTTCGAAGTTGATAGTGTGCTCAGGAGTCTTGAAGCACTTGCGAAGCTGTGACACGTGAAACACATCATGCACGTTTGCAAAGTTGGACGGAAGCTCAAGTTGATAGGCGAGATCGCCTCTTTTGCCAATGATCTTGAAAGGACCCACGTATCTAGGGGCAAGCTTCCCTTTGATACCGAAGCGACGAGTGCCTTTCATTGGAGAGACGTGGAGGTAGACATGGTCTCTGATTTCAAAAGCCACATCACGGTGCTTGTCATCATAATAGCTCTTCTGGCGCGATTGCGCGGCCTTCAGATTCTCACGAATGACTTTGCACATCTCTTCGGCTTCTGTGATCAAGTTGTTGCCAAGAAGTTGGCGTTCACCTGTCTCGGACCAATTGAGAGGAGTACGACACATTCTGCCATAGAGAATTTCAAATGGGGACTTGCCCGAACTCGCTTGGAAGCTGTTGTTGTAGGAGAACTTGGCATATGGAAGACAATCTTCCCACTTCATACCGAAAGAGATGACACAAGCCCTGAGCATATCTGGTGGCTAACATATGCAAGTGAGAGCGAGAAGAGAAGCAACGCATCGGTCGAGAAGCTAGAAATGATCAAGAAGTGATCCTAAAACTACTTACGTTCATACATAACCCAAACCGCGTTCACTTCCCGGACTCCGCCGAAAAGAGACCATCACGGCTACACACGCGGTTGATCCATTTTAAAGAAGTCAAGTGTCAAGTTCTCTACAACTGGACGTTAACAAATTCCCGTCTGCCACATAACCACGGGCACGGCTTTCGAAAGATAATACCCTGCAGGGGTGTCCCAACTTAGCCCATCAGAAGCTCTAACGGTCAACGAAGGATATTCCTTCTCCCAGGAAGACCCGATCAGTCTCGGAATCCCAGTTTACAAGACATTTCGATAATGGTAAAACAAGACCAGCTAAGCCTCCCGATGTGCCGACAAATCCCGATAGGAGCTGCACATATCTCGTTATCAGGGCAACACCGGATGAGACTATCTACGAGTAAAATCAGCCCTCAAGTTTCCCCAAGGTGGCCCCTCAGGCAACTCTGTTCGGACCAACACTCAAAGGAGCACTGGCCCGGGGGGTGGTTTAAATAAAGATGACCCTCGGGCTCGCGAAAACCCGAGGGAAAAAGGCTTAGGTGGCAAATGGTAAAACCAAGGTTGGGCCTTGCTGGAGGAGTTTTATTCAAAGCGAACTGTCAAGGGGGTCCCATAAATCACCCAACCTCGTAAGGAACGCAAAATCAAGGAACATAACACCGGTATGACGGAAACTAGGGCGGCAAGAGTGGAACAAGACACCAGGCATAAGGCCGAGCCTTCCACCCTTTACCAAGTATATAGGTGCATTAATTAAACAAGAGATATTGTGATATCCCAAAATGTCCATGTTCCAACAAGGAACAAGCTTCATCTTCACCTGCAACTAGCAACGCTATAGGAGGGGCTGAGCAAAAGTGGTGACATAGCCAAACAATGGTTTGCTGGGAAAGGATGGTTAGAGGCTTGACATGGAAATATGGGAGGCATGATAAACAAGCGGTAGATGGAGCAAACATAGCGATAGAGCGAACAACTAGCAAAGTGAAGATAGAAGTGATATCGAGGGTATGGTCATCTTGCCTGCAAAGTTCTCAGAGTTGTCGAAATCTTGATCCTCGTTAGCATACTCAACAGGTTCCTCGTTCACGTACTCGTCTCCCGGCTCTACCCAAAGCAAGAACACAAGCAACGGAACCACAATCAATCATGGTGCAATGCACAAGCAACATGATGCAATACATGACATGATATGCGAGATGTGATATGCAAGATGTGATATGGAGGAAAAAGGATGAACAAGGCATCAGCTTGGCAAACCAAGTATGCCGCTGGAAAGATGAGATGATTTCGGTTGAAATCGATATAAAGATCACCGGAACGGATGCACGGTTTGCAAATGGCAAGCAAAACAAGAATGACACACTTCTGCGATTAACATCATGATTCTACTTAGCATGCAACAAGAAACTATGCTGCAGCACTCCCAACTAGCTACCAAGCACATGGCAGTGATCTAGAAGAAATGCTTGACAAAAGATGAACACTGAGCTACGGCTAATTCACACATTAACAGGTTCAAATAAGCATGGCAAAAGTGCAAAAGATATCAACTTCACAAACTCGGTGAAAATACTCAACATGGCAGAAACAACATCAGGGTGCAAAGTTTAGGGCAAGCAAACATCATGCTACAGGAACATATCATAAAAACTTAAGGCATGGCATGATACTACTACATGCATAAAACAAAAGTCCCTTACTGACCATGAGCCAAAAGGGGCCATAAGATATGATGACACCCATGTAAACATAGCAAGTTTCGTTAACAGATTCAGACAAACAGAAAACAGAGCATGGCATTAACAGAATTATGAAGGCATCTTTGCGAGCTTGAAGACATGTTTATGAAACTAAAGATGGCAAGAACAAGCTCATAGCATGAAAGGATCAACTACAACAACCTTGGCAAAATTGAATAACATGTAAACAATCTACCAGGAAAATTTTATAGCAAAAGTAGAGCAAGAAAATGACATGCTAGACTACTCCATCATTGCAAACAGGGGCATGGATGGATAGATCATAATCATATGTTCAAAATATCCTTAATGAAGTACCTCAAAATAAGCATGGATCTCTTTGTAGCATCAAGTTTACATGGCATCAAAATAACAGCAGAACATGGACTGAAATCAACAACATCACAAAGCCTAGTTTGCATTCTTGTTCTATTCACCACATAACTCACAAAAATACATGGCAAGAACCTCTGTAAAGAAGACATGGCATAGCTAAAAACACATGTAGAGATCATGCTCATAAGATGCACACAATAAATGCAACAAAAATGACAAAACATCAAGTTGGCCGGAGGTGGCCGGATCTAGGGTTGTGCGTGGATCGAGGTGGCCGGAGGAATCTCGCCGGAGACGGGGCGACACGGCGGCCGGAGTGGAGGGGGTAGGCGTCGGCGGGTCGGGGCGGTCGGGCCCCACCGGATCTGACCGGATCCTTCACCGGACCTGGCGCCGGCGGAGGC
>NC_041389.1:166858084-166891987 GCF_002162155.2 Triticum dicoccoides
CGGGCGCGGGCCGCGTTGGCCGGCGGCGGTGTGCGGTGGCCGGGGCCATGTGGTGCCCTCCGATTGGCCACGGGCGGCGGCGGATCCTGTCCGCAGCAGACCGGACGCGTCCGGTGGCGGAGAGGGAGCGGGGCTAGGGTTTCGGGACCCAGAATTTGGACGGGGTGCACTTATTTATAGGTAGAGGGAGCTAGGAGACTCCAAATGGAGTGTAGTTTTTGCCCATACGATCGTGATCCGACGACGGAGAGCACGGAGGTGACTTAGATGGGTTATTAGGCTGTTTTGGAGGGTGTTGGGCTGCAACACTCAAAAGGCCTGTGCGGTTACCCGGTTAACCGTTGGAGCATCAAACGACCTCCAAATGGAACGAAACTTGACAGGTGGTCTACCGGTGGTGTACCAAGGCCACTTGGCAAACCTCGGTCCATTCCGAGAACATTTAACACCCGCTCACGAAAAGAGACGAGAGGGGTGCGTCGGTGCATGTGGGAGTGTCGGATTGCAAAACGAACAACGGGGAAAATGCTCGGATGCATGAGACGAATACGTGTGCAAATGAGATGCACATGATGACATGATATGAGATGCATGACATGAACAAAATCCCAAACAAAAGACAAAAACCCAACCACGGAGGGAATATCACAACACATAGCCGAAAATGGCAAGAGTTGGAGTTACAAATATGGAAAGTTACATCCGGGGTGTTACACAAATGGTGTGTTGATGATGAACTCCTTGCTCTTGTGCTTCAAATGATAGTCTCCCCAACACTCAACTCTCTCTCACAGGATTTGGATTTGGTGGAAAGAAGAGTTGAGTGGAAAGCAACTTGGGGAAGGCTAGAGATCAAGATTTATGTGGTAGGAATGGAATATCTTGACCTCAACACAAGTGTAGGTGGTTCTCTCTCAGAAAATGTATGTTGGAAGTGTAGGAATGTTCTGATGGCTCTCTCCATGAATGAAGAGTGGGTGGAGGGGTATATATAGCCTCCACACAAAATCTAACCATTACACACAACTTACCAAACTCGGTGGGACCGAATCCTGAAACTCGGTCGAACCGATTTAGTAAATAATGTGACCGTTAGGGTTTTCGGTGGGACCGACATGTCAACTCGGTGGGACCGATAAGGTTAGGGTTAGGGAATAACGTAATCTCGGTGAGACCTACTTTGGTAATAGAGACACAAAGGGTTGGTCAGGTAAACTTGGTGGGACCGATTCGCTCATCTTGGTTGGACCGAAACAATACGAAAGGGAAACAGTGAGTTTGCATTGCAATCTCGATGGGACCGATCGCTCATATTGGTTTGACCGAAACGTAAGAGATTACAATCCCATCTTGATGAGACCGAGATACCTATCGGTGAGACCGAAAAGACTATGGTTTGTGGCTATGGCGGCTATGTCAACAGAACTCGATGGCGCCGGATAGATTGTTTCGGTGGGGCCAAGTTTGACTTTTGGTTTGGGACATATGTGGATGTGAGAAAGTAGTTGAGGGCTTTTGAGCATATCACTAAGCACTTTTGAGCAAGAAACTCATTAAGCAACACCTCATCCCTCCTTGATAGTTATGGCTTTTCCTATAGACTCAATGTGATCTTGGATCACTAAAATAGAAAATGTAGAGTCTTGTGCTTTGAGCTTGAGCCAATCCTTTTGTCCTTAGCATTTTGAGGGATCCACTTTTCTCAGCCATGCCATGCCAATCATTGAGCTTTCCTGAAATATTTATCTTGTAATAGCATTAGATCAATGAGCTATATGTTGTTAGGAATTACCAAAACCACCCAGGGTTGCACTTTCAGTTATGAATTTAGTCCTAATATGATGGGCATCCAAGAGGGATATAATAAAACTTCCATATAAAGAGCATTGAATACTATGAGAAGTTTGATTCCTTATGATTGTTTTGAGATATAAATATGGTGATATTTGATTCATGCTAGTGAGTAATTGTGGATTGGTAGAAATACTTGTGTGAAAGTTTGTGATTCCTATAGCATGCATGTATGGGGAACCGTTATGTGATGAATTCGGAGCATCATTTTTTTATTGTCTTCCTTACGAGTGGCGGTCGGGGAAATGCGATGGTCTTTTCCTACCAACATATCCCCGTAGGAGCATGCGTGTAGTACTTCGTTTTGATAGCTAATAAATTTTTGCAATAAGTATGTGAGTTATTTATGACTAATGTTGAGTCCATGGATTATACGCACTCTCACCCTTCCACCATTGCTAGCCTCTCTAATATCGTGCAACTCTTGCCGGTGCATTAAACCCACCATATACCTTCCTCAAAACAGCCACCATACCTACCTATTATTGCATTTCCATAGCCATTCCAAGATATATTGCCATGCAAGTTCCACAGTTTCGTTATTATGACACGCACCATTATTGTCACCTTACTTTTGCATGATCGTAAACCAGCTAGCGTGACGTTTTGATGTTATTGCTATGCTAGATCATTGCACATCCCGTTACACCACCGGAGGCATTCATATAGAGTCATATTTTGTTCTAGTATTGAGTTGTAATTCTTGATTGGTAAGTAAATAAAACTGTGATGAGCATTATTATTAGAGCATTCTCCCATGTGAGGAAAGGATGATGGAAGCTATGATTCCCTCAAAAGTTGGGATGAGTCTCTAGACTTTATAAAAAATAAAAGAGGCCAAAGAAGCCCAAATAAAAAAAATAAAAGAGGCCAAAGAAGCCCACAAAAAAATGAGAGAAAAGAGAGAAGGGACCATGTTACTATCCTTTTTCCACACTTGTGCTTCAAAGTAGAACCATGATCTTCATGACAGAGAGTCTCCTATGTTGTCACTTTCATATACTAGTGGAATTCATTATAGAATTTGGCTTGTATATTCCAATGATGGGATTCCGCAAATTGCCCTAGGTCTTCGTGAGCAAGCAAGTTGGATGCACACCCACTTAGTTTCTTTTTGAGCTTTCGTAAACTTATAGCTCTAGTGCATCCATTGCATGGCAATCCCTACTCACTCACATTGATATCTATTGATGGGCATCTCCATATCCCGTTAATACGCCTAGTTGATGTGAGACTATCCCCTTCCTTTTGTCTTCTCCACAACCACCATATTCTATTCCACTTATAGTGCTATATCCATGGCTCACGCTCACGTATTGCGTGAAAGTTGAAAAGGTTAGAGAACATCAAAAGTATGAAACAATTGCTTGGCTTGTCATCGGGGTTGTGCATGATAAAATACTTTGTGTGATGATGGAGCATAGCCAGACTATATGATTTTGTAGGGATAACTTTCTTTAGCCATGTTATTTTGAGAAGACATGATTCCTTTATTAGTATGCTTGAAGAATTATTGTTTTTATGTCAATATTGAACTTTTGTTTTGAATCTTATGGATCTGAATATTCATGCCACAATAAATAAAGTTACATGGATAAATATGTTAGGTAGCATTCCACATAAAAATTCTATTTGTTATCATTTACCTACTCGAGGACGAGTAGGAATTAAGCTTGGGGATGCTTGATACGTCTCCATCTTATCTATACTTTTTGATTGTTCCATGCTATTATAATATTTGTTTTGGATGTTTTATATGCATTAATATGCTATTTTATATTAGTTTTGGGACTAACTTATTAACCTAGAGCCCAGTGCCAGTTTCTGTTTTTTCCTTCTTATTGAGTTTTATAGAAAAGGAATATCAAACGGAGTCCAAACGGAATAAAACTTTCACGATGATGTTTATTGGACCAGAAGACATCCACAGAGCTTGGAGAGGGGGCCAGAAGATTCCCGAGGACTCGACACGCCCTCAGGGTGCACCCTAGAGGGGTTGCCCCATGGCTTGTGTGCCCCACGAGACTCCTCCAACCCTAATTTTTGCTCTATAAATTCCCAAATAATCCCAAACAACCATAAGCGTCCACCAAAATACTTTTCCACCGCCATAACCTTCTGTTCTCGTAAGATCCCATCTTGGGGACTTTTTCGGCACCCTGCGAGAGGGGGATTCAATCATGGATGGCTTCTACATCAACTCTATTGCCCTTCCGATGAAGCGTGAATAGTTTACCACATCCCTACGGGTCCATAGCTAGTAGCTAGATGGCTTCTTCTCTCTCTCTCTTTGATCTTCAATACAATTTTCTCCTCAATGTTCTTGGAGTTCTATCCGATGTAATATTATTTTGCGGTGTGTTTAACGAGATCCGATGAATTGTGGATTTATGACCAGATTATCTATGAATATTATTTGAGTCTTTACTGAATTCTTATATGCATGATTCGATATCTTTGTATTTCTCTTTGAATTATTTGTTTGGTTTGTCCACCTAGATTGGTATTTCTTGCAATGGGAGAGGTGCTTATTTTTGGGTTCAATCTTGCGGTGTCCTCACCTAGTGACAAAGTAGGGGTAGTGAGGCACATATTGTATTGTTGCCATCAAGGGTAAAAAGATGGGGCTTTCATCATATTGCTTGAGTTTATCCCTCTACATCATGCCATCTTACATAAGGCGTTACTCCGTACTTATGAACTTAATACTCTAGATGCATGCTGGA
The DNA here is from genome assembly GCF_002162155.2 of Triticum dicoccoides. NCBI lineage: Eukaryota > Viridiplantae > Streptophyta > Magnoliopsida > Poales > Poaceae > Triticum > Triticum dicoccoides. The sequence continues at coordinate 166,862,662 of NC_041389.1, forward strand.
TAGCGGTCGATGTGTGGAGTAATAGTAGTAGATGCAGGCAGGAGTCGGTCTACTTGACACAGACATGATTCCTATATTCATAATCATTGCCTTGGATATCATCATAACTTTGTGCTTTTCTATCAATTGCTCGACAGTAATTTGTTCACCCACCGTATGCTTTCTTTCAACCTATGGCCCCCGGGTCTATTTTCCATCATATATTTTTAGATCTATAAACCAAAAAAATCCAAAAATACCTTATTGCAATTTATGTACTTGTATTTTATTTTATGTTTTAGTAATCTTTTATATCTATCTCTATCAGATCCCATCCATGCAAGTGACCGTGAAGGGATTGACAACCCCTTTATCGCATTGGGTGCAAGTGTTTGATTGTTTGTGCACGTGCATAGATTGGAGACTTGCATGTACCTCCTACTGGATTGATACCTTGGTTCTCAAACTGAGGGAAATACTTATCTGTACTTTGCTGCATCACCCTTTCCTCTTTAAGGAAAAAACCAACGCAAGCTCAAGAAGTAGCAAGACCCAGGAAGGGACTGACCCGGAGGTGGCAAAGCCACAACAATGGAGGGATATGGGTGAGTAGAGGGATGGCCTGGCCAGCGGTGGGAGTAGTAGGGAGTGGTGAGGTCTGCAGAGCAGCACAACCGACCATAGGAGGCGGGAGCAAGCGGCCCCGCCAGCGCTGGATTTGGCGGCTGGAGCAAGAAGATCAGAGATTGATGGAGCATGAGGGCTGTTGGATTGACACTAGAATCATTTGTTGGCGTATATAATAAGTAAAAAAATCTTGCATATGCGTCAACTTAATAGGCCCACAAGTCAGCCCATTCCCTATTTTTTAATAATTTATAGTTCATTTTCAATTTCTTATGCAATTTATTGTAGTCCATTTTCTTTTTGTTGGCCAGGGCCATGGTTAAAAATGTAAACAAAATTTCGCATGTTTCGGTGGGCTCCAATCTATTTTTAATACCAAAATGTTGAGCCAGATTTAAAGTACTTTGAAGATATGTTTAAATTAGGTTAAACCCAGAGAAATTTGAATATGAAAATGTGAAAAAATTCAGAAATTTGAAAGTAATTGCCAATTTGTCGTGTGTTTTTATATTTATAGTCCATTTCATATTACTTTTAAGATTGGCAGCCGTCTTGAAAAAGTTGCAGCCCAGCAGGGCGGAGAAAAATAAGTAGGCCTGGATTGGGTATTCTTCAGAAGAAATAAACTGGGCTAGTCATGTGGTGAACGTAGAATAGAAGCCTGGGCTAGACAGGCCACAACCCAGTTGAAACCCTACTCCGTCTCAACAATAACACAAAAAATACTGCTCGAGTAGCTACATCCCAGGTGTCAGCCGATCTTGTGTTGTTCTTTTGTCTATTGACTATACGCTGACAATGTTGTGGGTCCCAGATGTCAGCAAACCACTAGGAGGAAGCATTTTCTTTTTCTATACGCTGAAAATGGAGTATATAACAAAAAAATGAGGAACTTGCTTTCATACGGCCATGGACATGGTGGGTCCCCACGGTCATCCTCTCCACATACCGTCCTCTCCCGATTCCTCTTGTTTGTTGACCATGTTGACAACACGAGAGGGCGGCACCGCGGCGAGTGCAGCAAAGCACGCAAAGGACGACGATGAGGCCTCGGATGTCAGCGTTAACGATTAAGGAGACGGTAGGGCGGCGATGCGTGTGTTGAGGCGCAACTAGCCGTGGGAGGCGGAAGCAGGCTGCCCCGCCAACGCTGTTTTGGTTTTGGCGAGGAACACGAGACTGAAGAAACATGGCAGTCTGTAAAAGCAGCAGGAGTGCTTAACAACCTTAACTGAAACTAGTAGGGGCACTTAACAACCATAGCTGAAAGCAGTATGAGTACTTATACAGATTCAACCATACAAAGCACACCTCTAACGGTGCTACTTTGCCTACAGTTAACCAAGGGTGAGGCCACCAAGCCCCAGGACAAGGCCCGAGCGCCACCCCGTGCATCCACAACCTTTTGAAAGCGGCTTCGTCTCGCAATGTGGTCAATAAACAGGATATTCGCTTTAGAGCCATGGAAAAGCATGAGCATAACCTTCTGTCCTATTCTCCAAGATGGACGGGCCTTCATTATTTGAGACCACCCATGAATAAGTATCTTTTCGCCTCCAAGGGAAACAGAGTAGGTCGACATAAACATCATGTTGTGACCAAGCGCAAGTCTGACCCGACCATGGTCAGGCATCTGTATAGGAACAATAGAACTGGGCAGTTTCTGTTTCAAGAAGATCACAGCTGTAAAACTGTGTATAAGCAAGAGTTTATGAACAACATATATAATAGAAAATAGCTCGTACCATAAGTTTCTTGCCACATTTGGACCTGTTCAACTTGTGCACCAGTGGCACACATATCCCATGTGGCCTTCCACCATTGAAACACCCCACAAGGACCTCAAGACAATCAATAAGTGTAGGAACTGGTGGATGTCGTCCCAGTCAAGTTCAGTGCCATCAGTAATAGTCGAGTTCTTACAGAATAACAAACGAGTAGTGTGCTGAACTTTGAAATAACCTACACGTGCCACCAATTATAAGAAATATTAGTTAGAAGTAGCATCTTCGTGAGAGAAGGGAATCACAAAGTGTTGCTACTTGTAAAGTCAAATTGTGATTAGTTAGACAAAATAGGTGGATTAAGAAGTAATCGAGGCAACATGGAAGAACCAGATACAAAACTAACATGGATGAACTACTAGAACGACGTCGGGGTGGAAGATCACAATGAAGATGAGACCAGGTTCTTCTATTTCCATCAACATTCGTGCGCCAACTTTCAGTCTGTAACACTTGAGGAAGTTTATCCAAGTTCAGCCATAAAAAAAGCAGTGATCTTCTTGGTTCATGAACCCAACTGGGAACTTATATCCATGGCTTGTCTTCAATTTGACCAGTAAACTAGTGTATTCAGTTATGGCAAGGCCGGCCATCTTCAGTACATGTGTTCTGGCAGAGCAAGGAATGCACTGCAGGAAAAATAATATGAGAACACAATGTATTCGCTATCCAAATCTAGAAATAATTTCCTCTTTCACGTCAGTGTTGACCATGGTACTAGTACCCTTTATCCAAATATAGCAAGCCAAATTTCCAATTTAGTCGACAACATGTTCAAAAAATCCCAACCCTCCTGGATAGAAAAGTGGATTCTAGGAACATACTGTGCGCGTTTTAAAATCCTATGTTAGGATGAGAAGGAACAAGTGTGGCGTCTCGCCGAGGGCGCAGTAACCTGTAGGATCCTCGCACTTTGGGCACTGCAAATGAAACACACTAGATTCAGTGGGAAGAATGCATCAACAGTGGTGGCTGCCATCCTAGAATTACCCATGACCAAGGGACTAGGATTTATCGGGGATGGATGAAGAATTCGTACCTGGTTCTCCATGAGAAAACCCTACGCAGTCATCGAGAGGAGGTTTTCTCTGAACAAGTAGACGAGGGAGAAGGGGATTCAGGCCCAGTGAAATATTGCTGCTTCATCCGTCCAGTTTACTGCTAAAGCTGGAAAGGTGGGGGGTTTTGTGATTTGACGGCTCATTGGGCATTACTGCGGCGCTACGACCGGGGTGAGTCTACCGTGTAGTTATGCACTCTAATTTGGTGCATGGCACGTGGACCGCGTTGCCGGATGCCCCGCATATCAGCTAAAGGAAGTAGAAAGGTGGCAGTAACTAGTTACACATAAATATATTTTTGATAGAGAGATACTCCCTCTATAAAGAAATATAAGAATCTTTTATATCACAAATTCATACATAAGAAAAATCAAGGGGAATTTATATAACATTATATGGGGGTTCAGATGAGAATATAATACTGAGACATGCTGATGGTTCTGGACTTTGGGCCATAGGCCGGTGGGCCTGAATGTTTGGGGGCCCATGTGTTCTAACTCAGCGCATTTCATTGCAAGCGATCGGTACGGCGCTGGTTTTAGATGCTGTCGCAAGGCGAATATATAAAATTAAATAAAGCACAACAACTGTTAGAATGAAATCGTACGACAATTCCTAACTAGCAATCAAAGTTGCAATTCTTTCACGGTATCCTATGTGATAAACAATATTGTCGTGCTACTTATACACACAGGACACTTGTTTCACCATGCCATATTATTACATCAAAAGCTCTCGGAGGACAGATCAGTTTGGTGGTTGCATGTTGCTACTGAAGAATTTCAAAGTTGATTAGGACCAGCTCTCCATGCCGAGAAAGTTCAAATCTGACATCATCGCCTATCACAAGATTTGATAGAGTTTTGAACCTTGACCATCCTTTAGCATCACTCATGATGCGACCATCCTTTGTACTTACGGTATATTGAGCAGGTTCATTCACACCAAGGTTGCGCATGGTAAGAGAAACTTGGCCACGGTCGCCCGGATTATTGAATGACTCCCTCATTGTTCTAGGAATTCTTTGTGTGCAAATAAGAAGGCATACACAAATAGTTAGATCAACACAGTGAATCATGTGGAACAACATGGAAAGAAAAAAGAACGAAGCACTTTGGCTGCCAATGCTTACCAAGAAGGTGGATGTTGAAGGAAATATGCCCTAGAGGCAATAATAAAGTTATTATTTATTTCCTTATATCACGATAAATGTTTATTATTCATGCTAGAATTGTATTAACCGGAAACATAATACATGTGTGAATACATAGACAAACAGAATGTCACTAGTATGCCTCTACTTGACTAGCTCGTTAATCGAAGATGGTTATGTTTCCTAACCATAGACATGAGTTGTCATTTGATTAATGGGATCACATCATTAGGAGAATGATGTGATTGACTTGACCCATTCCGTTAGCTTAGCACTTGATCGTTTAAGTATTCTGCTATTGCTTTCTTCATGACTTATACATGTTCCTATGACTATGAGATTATGCAACTCCCGTTTACCGGAGGAACACTTTGTGTGCTACCAAATGTCACAACGTAACTGGGTGATTATAAAGGTTCTCTATAGGTGTCTCCGAAGGTACTTGTTGGGTTGGCGTATTTCGAGATTAGGATTTGTCACTCTGATTGTCGGAGAGGTATCTCTGGGCCCTCTCGGTAATACACATCACTTAAGCCTTGCAAGCATTACAACTAATGAGTTAGTTGTGAGATGATGTATTACGGAACGAGTAAAGAGACTTGCCGGTAACGAGATTGAACTAGGTATTGAGATACCGACGATCGAATCTCGGGCAAGTAACATACCGATGACAAAGGGAACACGTATGTTGTTGTTTGACCGATAAAGATCTTCGTAGAATATGTGGGAGCCAATATGGGCATCCAGGTCCCTCTATTGGTTATTGACCGGAAACCTGTCTCGGCCATGTCTACATAGTTCTCGAACCCATAGGGTCCGCACGCTTAACGTTTCGTTGACGATATAGTATTATATGAGTTATGCATGTTGGTAACCGAATGTTGTTCGGAGTCCAGGATGAGATCATGGACATGACGAGGAACTCCGGAATGGTCTAGAGATAAAGTTTGATATATGGGATAATAGTGTTTGATCTCCGGAAGGGTTCCGGAATCACCGGAAGGGGTTCCGGATGTTTCCCGAAATGTTTGGGTATGAGAACACGTTATTTGGGCCAAAGGGGAAAGCCCACAAGGTTTTTGGACAGCGCAAAAGGAAGTTTTGCGGAGTCCAGGGGCTAGACGCCAGGGTCCCTGGCGTCTGGGTCCAGACGCCGGGAACCCTGGCGTCTGGCCCTGGAGTCCGAGAAGGACTCTTGCCTTTCGGGTGAAACCGACTTTGTGGAGGCTTTTACTCCAAGTTTCAACCCCAAGGCTCAACATATAAATAGAGGGACAGGGCTAGCACCAAACACACATCAAGAAACACCAAGCCGTGTGCCGGCAACCCCGTCCCCTCTAGTTTATCCTCCGTCATTGTTTCTGTAGTGCTTAGGCGAAGCCCTACGGAGATTGTTCTTCACCAACACCGTCACCACGCCGTCGTGCTGTCAGAACTCATTTACTACTTCGCCCGTCTTGCTGGATCGAGAAGGCGAGGACGTCATCGAGCTGAACATGTGCAGAACTCGGAGGTGCCGTGCGTTCGGTACTTGGATCGGTCGGATCGTGAAGACGTACGACTACATCAACTGCGTTGATAAACGCTTCCGCTTAGCGATCTTCAAGGGTATGAAGATACACTCCCCTTCTCGTTGCTATACATCACCATGATCTTGCGTGTGCGTAGGAATTTTTTTAAATTACTACGTTCCCCAATAGTGGCATCCGAGCCTAGGTTTTATGCTTTGATGTTATATGCACGAGTAGAACACAAGTGAGTTGTGGGCGATACAAGGCATACTGCTTACCAGCATGTCATACTTTGGTTCAGCGGTATTGTTGGATGAAGCGGCCCGGACCGACATTACGCGTACGCTTACGCGAGACTGGTTTTACCGCCGTGCTTTGCACACAGGTGACTAGCGGGTGTTTGTTTCTCCAACTTTAGTTGAACCGAGTGTGGCTGCGCCCGGTCCTTGCGAAGGTTAAAACAGCACCAACTTGACGAACTATTGTTGTGGTTTTGATGCGTAGGTAAGAACGGTTCTTGCTCAGCCCGTAGCAGCCACGTAAAATTTGCAACAACAAAGTAGAGGACGTCTAACTTGTTTTTGCAGGGCATGTTGTGATGTGATATGGTCAAGACGTGATGCTATATTTTATTGTATGAGATGATCATGTTTTTTAACTGAAGTTATCGGCAACTGGCAGGAGCCATATGGTTGTCGCTTTATTGTATGAAATGCAAATGCCCTATAATTGCTTTACTTTATCACTAAGCGGTAGCGATAGTCGTAGAAGCAATAGATGGCATAACGACAATGATGCTACGATGGAGATCAAGGTGTCGCGCCAGTGACGATGGTGATCACGACGGTGCTTCGGAGATGGAGATCACAAGCACAAGATGATGATGGCCATATCATATCACTTATATTGATTGCATGTGATGTTTATCCTTTATGCATCTTATCTTGCTTTGATTGACGGTAGCATTTTAACATGATCTCTCACTAAAATTATCAAGAAGTGTTCTCCCTGAGTATGCACCGTTGCGAAAGTTCTTCGTGCTGAGACACCATGTGATGATCGGGTGTGATAGGCTCTACGTTCAAATACAACGGGTGCAAAACATTTGCACACGCGGAATACTCAGGTTAAACTTGACGAGCCTAGCATATAATAGATATGGCCTCGGAACAGGGAGACCGAAAGGTCGAACGTGAATCATATAGTAGATATGATCAACATAGTGATGTTCACCATTGAAACTACTCCATCTCACATGATGACCGGACATGGTTTAGTTGATTTGGATCACGTGATCACTTAGATGACTAGAGAGATGTCTGTCTAAGTGGGAGTTCTTAAGTAATATGATTAATTGAACTTAAATTTATCATGAACTTAGTACCTGGTAGTATTTTGCAAATTATGTTGTAGATCAATAGCTCGTGTTGTTGCTTTCATATGTTTATTTTGATATGTTCCTAGAGAAAATTGTGTTGAAAAATGTTAGTAGCAATGATGCGGATTGGATCCGTGATCTGAGGTTTATCCTCATTGCTGCGCAGAAGAATTATGTCCTTGATGCACCTCTAGGTGACAAACCTATTGCAGGAGCAGATGCAGACATTATGAACGTTTGGCTAACTCAATATGATGACTACTTGATAGTTTAGTGCACCATGCCTAACGGCTTAGAATCGGGACTTCAAAGACATTTTGAACGTCATGGACCATATGAGATGTTCTAGGAATTGAAGTTAATATTTCAAGCAAATACCCGAGTTGAGAGACATGAAGTCTCCAACAAGTTCTATAGCTAAAGGATGGAGGAGAATCGCTCAACTAGTGATCAAGTGCTCAGATTGTCTGGGTACTACAATCGCTTGAATCAAGTGGGAGTTAATCTTCCAGGTAAGATAGTGATTGACAGAGTTCTCTAGTAACCATCACCAGGTTAGTAGAACTTCGTGATGAACTATAGTATGCAAAGGATGACGAAAATGATTCCCGAGCTCTTCGTGATGTTGAAATCAACGAAGGTAGAAATCAAGAAAGAGCATCAAGTGTTGATGATTGACAAGACCACTAGTTTCAAGAAAAGGGCAAAGGGAAAGAAAGGGAAACTTCAAGTAGAATGGCAAACAAGTTGTCACTCCCGTGAAGAAGACCAAAGCTGGACCAAAGCCTGAAACTGAGTGCTTACACTACAAAGGAAATGGTCACTGGAAGCGGAAATGCCCTGAATATTTGGTGGATAAGAAGGATGGCAAAGTGAACAAGGGTATATTTGATATACAGGTTATTGATATGTGCCTTACTAGTGTTTATAGTAACCCCTGAGTATTTGATACTTGTTCGGTTGCTAAGATTAGTAACTCGAAACAGGAGTTACAGAATAAACAGAGACTAGTTGAAGGGGAAGTGACGATGAGTGTTGGTAGTAGTTCCAAGATTGATATGATCATCATCGCACACTCCCTATACTTTCGGGATTAGTGTTAAACCTAAATAAATGTTATTTGGCGTTTGTGTTGAGCATGAATATGATTTGATCATGTTTATTGCAATACGGTTATTCATTTAAAGTCAAAGAATAATTGTTGTTCTATTTACATGAATAAAACCTTCAATGGTCATACACCCAATGAAAATAGTTTGTTGGATCTCGGTCGTAGTGATACACATATTCATAATATTGATGCCAAAAGATGCAAAGTTAATAATGATAGTGCAACCTATCAGTGGCACTACCGTTTAGGTCATATTAGTGTAAAGCGCATGAAGAAACTCCAGGCTGATGGGATTTTGGAATCACTTGATTATGAATCACATGATGCTTGCGAACCATGCCTCATGGGCAAGATGACAAAAACTCCATTCTCCGGAACAATGGAACGAGCTACTGACTTATTGGAAATAATACATACTGATGTATGCAGACCAATAAGTATTAAGGCTCATGGCGGGTATCATTATTTTCTGACCTTCACAAGATGATTTGAGCAGATATGGGTATATCTACTTGATGAAACATAAGTCTAAAATAGTTGAAAGGTTCAAAGAATTTCAGAGTGAAGTGGAAAAATCATCGTAACAAGAAAATAAAGTTTCTGCGATCTGATCGCGGAGACGAATATTTGAGTTATGAGTTTTGTCTTCAATTAAAACAACATGGAATAGTTTCACAGCTCACGCCACCTAGAACACCACAACGTTATGGTGTGTCCGAATGTCGTAACCGCACTTTATTGGATATGGTGCGATCTATGATGTCTCCTACTGATTTACCACTATTGTTTTGGGGTTATGCATTAGAGACAGCTGCATTCACGTTAAAAGGGCACCATCTAAATCCGTTGACACGACACCATATGAACTGTGGTTAAGCAAGAAACCCAAGTTGTCGTTTCTTAAAGTTTGGGGCTGTGATGCTTATGTGAAAAAGTTTCATCCTGATAAGCTCAAACCCAAATCGGAGAAGTACGTCTTCATAGAATACCCAAAGGAAATTGTTGGGTACACCTTCTATCACAGATCCGAAGGCAAGATATTTGTTGCTAAAAATGGATCCTTTCTAGAGAAGGAGTTTCTCTCGAAAGAAGTGAGTGGGAGGAAAGTAGAACTTGATGAGGTAACTGTACCTTCTCCCGAATTGGAAAATAGTTCATCACTGAAATTAGTTCCAGTGATTCCTACACCAATTAGTGAGGAAGCTAATGATGATGATCATGAAACTTCAGATCAAGTTACTACAGAACCTCGTAGGTCTTCCAGAGTACGGTCCGCACCAAAGTGGTACGGTAATCCTGTTCTGAAAGTCATGTTACTAGACCATGATAAACCTACGAACTATGAGGAAGCGATGATGAGCCCAGATTCCGCAAAATGGCTGGAGGCCATGAAATCTGAGATAGGATCCATGTATGAGAACAAAGTGTGGACTTTGGTGGACTTGCCCGATGATCGGCAAACCATAGAAAATTAAATGGATCTTCAAGAGGAAGACGGACGTTGATAGTAGTGTTACTATCTACAAAGCTCGACTTGTCGCAAAAAGGTTTGTGACAAGTTCAAGGTGTTGACTACAATGAGATTTTCTCAACTATAGCGAGGCTTAAAGTCTGTCCGAATCAAGTTAGCAATTGCCACATTTTATGAAATCTGGCAAATGGATGTCAAAACTGGATTCCTTAATGGTTTTCTTAAAATAGGAGTTGTATATGATGCAACCAGAAGGTTTTGTCAATCCTAAAGGTGCTAACAAAATATACAAGCTCCAGCAATCCATCTATGGACTGGTGCAAGCATCTCGGAGTTGGAATACATGCTTTGATAAGTTAATCAAAGCATACAGTTTTATACAGACTTGCGGTGAAGCCTGTATTTACAAGAAAGTGAGTGGGAGCACTACAACATTTCTGATAAGTATATGTGAATGACATATTGTTGATCGGAAATAATGTAGAATTATTCTGCAAAGCATAAAGGAGTGTTTGAAAGGAGTTTTTTCAAAGAAAGACCTCGGCAAAGCTACTTACATATTGAGCATCAAGATCTATTGAGATAGATCAAGACGCTTGATAAGATTTTCAATGAGTACATACCTTGACAAGATTTTGAAGTAGTTCAAAATGGAACAGTCAAAGAAAGAGTTATTGCCTGTGTTGCAAAGGTATGAAATTGAGTAAGACTCAAATCCCGACCACAGCAGAAAATAGAAAAGAGAATGAAAGACATTCCCTATGCCCCAGTCATAGGTTCTATAAAGTATGCTATGCTATGTACCAGACCTATTATATACCTTGCTTTGAATTTGGCAAGGGAGTACAATAGTGATCTAGGAGTAGATCACTGGACATTGGTCAAGAATATCCTTAGTGAGGACTAAGGAAATATTTCTCGATTATGGAGGTGATAAAAGAGCCCGTCGTAAAGAGTTACATCGGTGCAAGCTTTTACACCAATCTAGAGGACTCTAAGTCTCAATCTGGATACATATTGAAAGTCGGATCAATTAGCTAGAGTAGCTCCATGCAGAGCATTGAAGACATAGAATATTTGCAAAATACATACGGCTCTGAATATGACAAACCCGTTGACTAAGCTTCTCTCACGAGCAAAACATGATCACACCTTAGTACTCTTTGGGTGTTAATCACATAGCGATGTGAACTAGATTATTGACTCTAGTAAACCCTTTAGGTGTTAAATCACATGGCGATGTGAACTAGATTATTGACTCTAGTGCAAGTGGGAGACTGAAGGAAATATGCCCTAGAGAAAATAATAAAGTTATTATTTATTTCCTTATATCATGATAAATGTTTATTATTCATGCTAGAATTGTATTAACCAGAAACATAATACATGTGTAAATACATAGACAAACAGAATGTCACTAGTATGCCTCTACTTGACTAGCTCGTTAATCGAAGATGGTTAGGTTTCCTAACCATAGACATGAGTTGTCATTTGATTAACGGGATCACATCATTAGGAGAATGATGTGATTGACTTGACCCATTCCGTTAGCTTAGCACTTGATCGTTTAAGTATTCTGCTATTGCTTTCTTCATGACTTATACATGTTCCTATGACTATGAGATGATGCAACTCTCGTTTACTGGAGGAACACTTTGTGTGCTACCAAACGTCACAACGTAACTGGGTGATTATAAAGGTGCTCTACAGGTGTCTCCGAAGGTACTTGTTGGGTTGGCGTATTTCGAGATTAGGATTTGTCACTCCGATTGTCGGAGAGGTATCTCTGGGCCCTCTCGGTAATACACATCACTTAAGCCTTGCAAGCATTACAACTAATGAGTTAGTTGTGAGATGATGTATTACGGAACGAGTAAAGAGACTTGCCGGTAACGAGATTGAACTAGGTATTGAGATACCGACGATCGAATCTCGGGCAAGTAACATACCGATGACAAAGGGAACAACGTATGTTGTTATGCGGTTCGACCGATAAAGATCTTCGTAGAATATGTGGGAGCCAATATGGGCATCCAGGTCCCGCTATTGGTTATTGACCGGAAACCTGTCTCGGTCATGTCTACATAGTTCTCGAACCCGTAGGGTCCGCACGCTTAACGTTTCATTGACGATATAGTATTATATGAGTTATGCATGTTGGTAACCGAATTTTGTTCGGAGTCCCGGATGAGATCATGGACATGAAGAGGAACTCCGGAATGGTCCGGAGATAATAGTGTTTGATCTCCGGAAGGGTTCCGGAATTCACCGGAAGGGGTTCCGGATGTTTCCCGAAATGTTTGGGTACGAGAACACGTTATTTGGGCCAAAGGGGAAAGCCCACAAGGTTTTTGGAAAGCGCAAAAGGAAGTTTTGCGGAGTCCAGGGGCCAGACGCCAGGGTCCCTGGCGTCTGGGTACAGACGCCGAGAACCCTGGCGTCTGGCCCTGGAGTCCGAGAAGGACTCTTGCCTTTCGGGTGAAACCGACTTTGTGGAGGCTTTTACTCCATGTTTCGACCCCAAGGCTCAACATATAAATAGAGGGGCAGGGCTACCACCAAAGACACATCAAGAAACACCAAGCCATGTGCCGGCAACCCTGTCCCCTCTAGTTTATCGTCCGTCATAGTTTCTGTAGTGCCTAGGCGAAGCCCTACGGAGATTGTTCTTCACCAACACCATCACCATGCCGTCGTGCTGTCGGAACTCATCTACTACTTCGCCCTTATTGCTGGATCGAGAAGGCGAGGACGTCATCGAGCTGAACGTGTGCAGAACTCGGAGGTGCCATGCGTTCGGTACTTGGATCGGTCGGATCGTGAAGACGTACGACTACATCAACCGCCCTTGATAAACGCTTCCGCTTAGCGATCTTCAAGGGTATGAAGATACACTCCCCTTCTCGTTGCTATACATCACCGTGATCTTGCGTGTGCGTAGGGATTTTTTTAAATTACTATGTTCCCCAACAGATGTCGGTGTCAAAATCGGCGGATCTCGGGTAGGGGGTCCCGAACTGTGCGTCTAGGCGGATGGTAACATGAGACAGGGGACACGATGTTTTTACCCAGGTTCGGGCTCTCCCGATGGAGGTAAAACCCTACTCCTTCTTGATTGATATTGATGATATGGGTAGTACAAGAGTGGATCTACCACGAGATCAAGGAGGCTAAACCCTAGAAGCTAGCCTATGGTATGATTGTTGTTCGTCCTCCGGACTAAAACCCTCCGGTTTATATAGACACCGGAGAGGGCTAGGGTTACACAGAGTCGGTTACAATGGTAGGAGATCTACATATCCATATTGCCAAGCTTGCCTTCCACGCCAAGGAAAGTCCCATCCGGACACGGGACAAAGTCTTCAATCTTGTATCTTCATAGTCTTGGAGTTCGGCCAATGATGATAGTTCGGCTATCCAGACACCCCTTAGTCCAGGACTCCCTCAGTAGCCCCCGAACCAGGCTTCAATGACGACGAGTCCGGCGCGTATATTGTCTTCGGCATTGCAAGGTGGGTTCTCCTCCAAATTCCATGTGCTTGCCGAATAGTGTCCGGCTTCCTTATAAATGTTGCGCTTCTTGGCTTCCACGTCCAATAATGGACCTCTTCCACGTGTCGTACGAATGCGAAAAGCCAGGGTATTTTTACATTTTACCCCCTAGCTGCGCGAATAAGCCGCCCATAAGAGGGGCAAGGATCTAGATCCGAATCACACCATCCTCCTTCCGCGAGTGTTCATCGAAGCGCCTCTGACAAAAGATCCACTCCATCATGGACAGTCGACGCGGATCCTCCTCTCGTGCTCCCAGCCCTCAGCTAGGAGATTGGGGGAGATGTTCAGTCCCGCATAGCGAGCTAGTGACGCTCCAAGCAGAGGGATATCTTCCCCCAGCTTTTATGGTTCCGGTTCGAGCCGGACTGGCCACCTACAAGGGTGGAAAGCAGGCGGAGAGCGTCCCCAATCCCTCCAAAGAAGAGCGGGTATGCTTCGTCCCTTATCTAATAAGGGGACTCGGATTCCCCATACATCTGTTTCTCCGGGGGCTCCTGGAGTTCTATGGGCTCCAGCTTCACCACCTTACGCCTGCCTCCATCCTGCACATCGCGGGCTTCGTGGCCCTTTGCGACCTATTCTTGGGCATCGAGGCCCATTTTGCGCTGCGGAAGAGATTTTTTTTCCTCGTACCCCGTTCTCATGATCGGTCGATATATCAAGTGGGCGGAGCCAAAATATGGCGCATCGCCGGGACCGGATATCTATCCGGAACCCCGAAGAAGGCGTCCGAAGACTGGCCTTCAGAATGGTTTTATATGGAAGACACCCCGCTGTCGGACCCAATTCGGATCGGCCTCCCGGACTTCAGCAACGCTCCTCTGGAGAAACGCCTGAGTTGGCGCCCACGGAGCCCTCAACGGGAGAATGATAGGGACGTTCAATATTTGATGGGCCGAATAAGGTTACTGGGTCATTCCGGATTGACCATGATTGGAGTCATGGCGACGTGTATCATGCGAGGGGTGCAGCCGCTCCAATATAGGGGCCACCCCATGTGGGATTTCAACGGGGAGGATGACGCCACCCGTCATGGCCGCAAGGGGCCGGGATCGGTTGCCGATCTGGTGAAGAACCTGTCCGGCTTGTACAAGGGGGAGAAGGAGGACTTCCTCCGCGCGAGTCCATTGAATGGATTCTCCATGAATAACCCTCGGAGCTGGGTAAACGGACGTTTATCTATCCGATCCATATTCCCAAAGTTAAGTGTCTCACTTTGTGACTTCGACGCAGGAACTGCACCGGGACATAGAGGGCATACACAGCCTGACTCCACAGCCTGAGGATCCGGAACGATCCCTTGATCCGGCCTCTGAAGAGGATCCGGACATAAAGGTGGAGCTGATCGATGGGGTGTTCCACCAACTTAGCATGGCCAATGCTTTGGTCGCCATTACAGCCGACTATCCCGGTTTATCTCCGGCTTCCCAGGTAACTGTGACGAGAGTCCTGAAATCATTACTCATCCATGCTTATTTCTGACCACCGTATACTAATGGTGCTCCGCAGGAGGTGCCTTTAAGGCAGAAAGCCGAACCTACGGTGGCTGACCAACAAGGGGCAGCTCGGCCCAGCAGGAGGAAAAGAAGTGCAGCGCGAGGTGAGACGTCGCCGCAACGGTATGGCGCGCCCCATGTTTCCGGAAAAGATTCCTGGAAGGCATACTAATACTCATGATTTTTCCAGGAGAAAGAGCGCTCGCCGGACTGTGTCCGGAGAGGTTGCCAATCGAGCCTCCGCCAGCCAGGCTCCAACACCAGGTCCGGAGGGGGAGGCGAACGCGAGGCGCGCGTCGGGTGCTCCTCCAACGGAGGACGCCGACAGGTTGTCCGCCACCAGATCTGAGGTGGAGAGCGCCATGAATCACAGGCGCCACCGGACAGTTCTTCGTGACGCATGCTTCTCCCCCGAGGCATTAAATGCCTTTAATTCGGGTGATGCGCCCCTCCGTGCTGCTCAAGATGGTCTAGCCAGAGCCACGGAGCAGTATGTGAAAGACATACGAGTGAGGAATTTTGACAGTTATATATTCCAGTAGCCCCCGAGACTTAAAATAGTAAGAATAACTGATTTAAGGATCATTTGTTATGTAGGACCTCACGGAGAAGAATTCCCACCTGTCCCAGGAGCTTCAAGAGTGCAAGGCCCAACTTGAGGCCGCACTAGCCGCCGCAGGGGGAGCCGCAAAGACCCCCTCTGGTAATACATACTTTGGAAGATAAGTAGTTTGTGAAGTGCGGCGTGTGTGTAAGTCTGACAATAATATTGCAGATGGCGCCGGACTTGATCCGGACAAGCAGCAGCTACTACGCCAGCTGAAGGCCGACGAGAAGGTGCTTATGAGGGTGCAGCAAGAGAGGAACAAACTCCAAGATGACAACACTCAGCTGGGCGAGGAACTAAAAGATGTTCGGGTCCAGCTGTCTAACTCCGTGAAGGAGAGTCGACGGCTTCGTCGCGCCATTTATAGTAAGTGCTTGAGCAAACTTTTTTGAAAAGAAGAGTTCGGCGAGGAAGTCGATTGACAGGAAATATGTCTGTAGCGTGCTCACAGGTCATCCTGCGGAGGAAATGCCCGGTTCAACGGGTGACCTACTTCCCGAGCTGCTGCAACTTCACGAACGAGTTCGACAGGTGATGAGCGGGGTCGCCCAGGACTTGTGGCCTTTCGTGTCCCTGCCCGAAGGTCTTGGAGAGCTTGCGGGGAAGCTTCAGGGAGCACGGCGGCGCTTCCGTTTATGGAAGATATCGGCCTGCCGTCAAGGCGCCAGGGAGGCCTGGGCCATGGTGAAGACACGGTATGCGAAGGCTGACCCAAACCACATGGCCGAGGTCGGACCTGTGGGGCCTGATGGGAAGGAGATCCCTGTGAGCTTAGTGTACGACCAAGTAGAGTTGGCCGCAAAGTATTCACAGCGGGACTGTAAACTAGACAGTTTATTAGATGGTACCAAAGAAGGACAAATCCTGGCGCCTGTGTGTCGATTTCAAGGATCTCAACAAGGCTTGTCCAAAGGATCCTTTCCCCCTTCCCCGCATCGATCAAATTATCGATGCTACCGCAGGGCACGATTCATTGTGCTTCCTCGACGCATACTCCGGCTACCATCAAATCAAGATGGCGGAGACATACCAAGCCGCAACGGCATTCATTACTCCATACGGACCATTCTGCTTCAACACAATGCCCTTCGGGCTCAAAAACGCCGGGGCAACATACCAGCGCATGATTCAGACATGTCTGGCAACCCAGATCGGCAAAATAGTGGAGGCATACGTAGACGATGTGGTCGTCAAGTCCAGACACGTCGAAACTCTAGTAGACGATTTGAGGGGCACATTTGACAACCTCCGAGCATATGACATTAAGCTCAACCCGGAAAAATGTGTTTTTGGCGTACCAGCCAGAAAACTCTTGGGCTTCATTGTATCCGGTAGAGGAATTGAAGCAAACCCAGCCAAGATCCGAGCTCTTTCACAGTTGGATATCCCAAAAGACCTCAAACAAATAAAAAAATTGACTGGATGCGTGGCGGCTCTAAGCCGCTTCATCTCCCGCTTGGGAGAAAAGGCATTACCCCTTTATCGCCTCCTCCGGCGCACCGAACACTTCGAATGGACGGATGCCGCCACAGCCGTACTTGAAGAAATAAAGGCCATATTGGCAACAAATCCGGTCCTGGCCGCGCCCAGCTTGGGCGAACCAATGTTATTATATATCGCGGCAACACATCAAGTTGTAAGCGCGATGCTCGTCGTCGAACGAGAAACGGAAGGACACAAATTCCCTCTTCAAAAACCAGTGTACTACGTATCCACTATCCTAACTCCATGCAAGTCCTGGTATCCACATTATCAAAAGATAGCGTATGTGGTGTTCATGGCATCCCGGAAGCTGCGACACTACTTTCAAGAGTGTTCGATAACAGTAGCCTCCGAAGTACCTCTTAACGACATTATAAACAACCGCGACACGACTGGCAGGATTGCAAACTGGGCATCGAGCTCCTACCATTTGACATAACCTACAAACCACGGCGAGCTATCAAGTCGCAAGTTTTGGCAGACTTCATCCCTGAATGGACCGAAGCCGAACTCCCTAAAGAGTACGGCGCATACTCCAATTGGATCATGCACTTTGACGGCTCCAAAATGTTGGCCGGCCTGGGGGCTGGCGTTGTCTTGACGTCCCCAACCGGAGACACAGTCCAATACGTACTTCAGATAATGTACACGGACTCCAACAATGCAGCCGAATACAAGGCCCTTCTACATGGTCTCCGGATGGCAATCTCCATGGGCATTCAACGCCTAGAGGTCCACGGGGATTCAAACCTCGCAATATCCCAAATAAATGGAGACTTTGTCGCCAAGGATCCGAAAATGGCAGCCTACCGTAACGCCGTCTTAAAAATGTCAGCTCGGTTCGAAGGAGTCGAATTCCACCATGTAGCCCGGGATAATAACCAGGCGGCCGACGTGTTGGCACGCATCGGCGCAAAGCGCAACGCCGTCCCTCCCAATATCTTCCTGGAGCGGCTTTTTAAGCCATCTGTATTATGGGAAGGGGAGTCCGGAAACAACAACCCAGAACCAACCGCACCGCCCAACACCGAACATTCTCACACAATCGGTGGCTCAGCCAATGAAATAACACCTTCAGCCCACGAAATATTGGCAGTCATTGCCACGTGGACGGAACCATTCCTAGCCTACTTAATTAGGCAGGAACTTCCTGAAGACCAAAACGAGGCCCGCTGCATAGTACGGCAATCTAAAGCCTACAAAGTCCATGAGGGAGAGCTTTATAAGAAAAGCACAACCGGAGTCCTTCAAAGGTGCATCTCCGAAGAGGAAGGGCAAAATCTTCTGGCTGAAATTCACGCCGGACTCGGCGGGCACCACGCCGCAGCCCGGGCCCTTGTTGGCAAGGCCTTCCGTACAGGATTTTATTGGCCGATGGCCCGGGCAGATGCTCAGGACTTAGTACAATGATGCGTCGGTTGCCAGCTCTTTACTAATCAAAGCCACATGCCACCCACCGCCCTCAAAACTATACCCATCACCTGGCCGTTTGCGGTCTGGGGGCTTGACATGGTTGGACCCCTTAAAGGGGGAACCCACAAGCAAAAATACCTATTGGTCATGGTGGACAAATTCACCAAATGGATAGAGGCCAAGCCAGTTAAAACCAATGTCGGTGTCAAAACCGGCGGATCTCGGGTAGGGGGTCCCGAACTGTGCGTCTAGGCGGATGGTAACAGGAGACAAGGGACACGATGTTTTTACCTAGGTTCGGGCCCTCTCGATGGAGGTAAAACCCTACTCCTGCTTGATTGATATTGATGATATGGGTAGTACAAGAGTGGATCTACCACGAGATCAAGGAGGCTAAACCCTAGAAGCTAGCCTATGGTATGATTGTTGTTCGTCCTACGGACTAAAACCCTCCGATTTATATAGACACCAGAGAGGGCTAGGGTTACACAGAGTCGGTTACAATGGTAGGAGATCTACATATCCGTATTGCCAAGCTTGTCTTCCACGCCAAGGAAAGTCCCATCCGGACACGGGACGAAGTCTTCAATCTTGTATCATCATAGTCTTGGAGTCCGACCAATGATGATAGTTCGGCTATCCGGACACCCCTTAGTCCAGGACTCCCTCAGTGGAGATGTCGGTTTTTGTAAGGACTTTGGTATATGCAGTGCGAACTGCAGCCCAATCTGTTGCCAGTGCAAGTGTTGGTTCTGTTGCCGTTGCATGGGCCGGAGAAGATGCAAGTGCAACTTCAAGTGTTGGTGCAGGTGTCAGAGCCGTTGCTGGTGCCCATGCCGGTGCTACTGGTAGTGCCGGTGCTGCTGCCGGAGATGGTGCTCCTTGTGGATCTGGTGCCGTTGTCAGAGTAGGTGCCCGTGTCGGTGCCCGATCCTCCGTTAGATGAGCCTGATCTGCTGACGCAGTCGGTGCCAAATCCTCTGGTGGATCAGACTGAGCTGCTGCCGCTGTCAGTGCTAGACCTAGTGCCATCGGAGCAGGTGTCGGTGCTCGATCCAATGCTGAAGGTGGTACGGATGTGCGAGACAACAACAACCGTCTCTGGTCTGCTATGATCTCATACTTCAGCTTTCTAAGTTCACTAGGCTCCATGACCTTGATCCAGTCTTTTTCTTCACTTCTTTTAAATGCGAGAAGGACTAATAGTGGTGTGTCTGTTATAATAAACTGCAGTTCATTGTAGGGCTTCAGATTGTACTCATACAACAGACTGATCCAATTGTGTCCAGTAATATAAGTGATGGATAGTGCCTTCATTACTGACACGACATAGGAAGTGAAACCTGCAAAAATAACCATCATAGAGCAAACCAAACGGTTTATTCTGTAACCAATGTGACATAGCAAAACCTGCATCATAAAATTGCAGCAAAACTAAGCAAACAGGACAGTAAATCAATAAGATTTAGATAGTAAACTAGTTAGATTTACTTGACGTGACACGAGTGAATTATTAACAGGATATCACTATGTTCAAGTTGTAAACTAAAGGTTGATCGTCTAATTACGGGTGGCATGCAGGGCCTGCACTTACTCCCACAGGCAGGATAGTCCAGAGGTGGTAACAACTTGTGTGGAGCAAACATCCATGGGACTGGAAATCCTGGTTGGTGCGATAAACCCTTCAATGCATATAGATATTGGAGTGTAACCATAATTGATAAACCGTCCTCACAAAAAAATGATCTGAATACTTCAAAATAGACAGATTGAATTGAGTGGACAGACATTAACATAGACTATTCTCAGGACTCACCACACGACAAAAGCGGTAGTACTAAACAATACAGGGTTCACACACATAAATCAAGTACTGAAAAATAGTACTTACTACAAACAAGCAAAGTTTCACTAATTAAACTCTGCAGACTATTTCTTGTCACCGACCTACGGGATGTACCCCACATTACTGACTAGGCTATGGACTTCATAAGAGATCTCTACCGGCACCATCGTTATCTCGTCAACCTTGGAAAACCTATCAAAGTGGTCTTTTCACTCATAAACATGACGATGAAGATAGTGTGCATTAGATTTTTCGGGAAGCTTTACAAGAACCACACCCTTTGTAATCGAAGGCACAAATAGGAAATTGTAGTGGTGAAGTACACCCTCGAGAACACGCCTGACAACAATGCTACAGGAAAACGCTTGTTCACGACAGTTGGCGACAAGGACAATACAACTGGATAGTTTACTAGTATAACTCATCCTCAGCTCTTCCAGTTCACATGACATGACTTTGAGAACTTCATCTCCATCATGGAGCTGGTTCTAATTCGAACAGAACCAAATATTTTATTAATACCTCCGTTCAGAAATATAAGATGGTTTTTGATATTTTACTCCATATAAGACTACATATACGCACACAAATGAGTGAACAAAGACACTAGAACATGTCTTCAAAGGCATGAGAGCAGAGGGATCACTTGCAATATCCATAACACAAGTTAATGAGGCTACTATACTCTCTTCAAAGGCATGCGAGCTAAAATCTTCCATTTCCTATAGCTAGCATTGATGTTCATGAAGTAGTTGAAAGTAATCTATAAGAAATTTGTGTTATGTGCAAAAATCATAAGTATGTCAACCTCTCGCATGTTTTGGTCAAAAGGGAAATTTACAACCGTCATTTGGCACACAAAAATCACATGCAAGATGTCAGATTTCGGGTTCCGCAAACCCTTGATAGTTTCGAACTCTGGGGTGCATGCGGAGATCTCAACCTACCCAGCCTACCTACTCGTGATCCTCATAACCTAGCGCGTCGAGCTCAAAGGGACAGAGAGACACATCAGTTTATCCTGGTTCAGGCCACCTTGCGGTGTAATACCCTACTCAAGCTTTCTGGTGGATTACCTCGAGGGGCAGAGGATGAATTGGTATAGTGGATGAACGACCTTAGGAGGTGAGGTGTTCTTGAGCTCAAGAGAGTTGGTGAAGGAGGAATGGCTTCGCTCCGATCGGATCGGTCCCCTTCTATGGTGGTGGCTAAGTCCTATTTAGTGTGGCCTTGGTCCTCTTCCCAAATGTTGGCGGGAAGGGATCCCACAACGGCTAGATTTTAAGGGGGACAAGAAGTACATCCTATCCGGACTAAAGTGGTCTTCGCCTGCAAAAGCCTCTGGTCGTGATGCTACGGTGGGCTCGACGATGACTTCTGTCATGCCATCCTAGCGGTCTTGGTCTTGTTGCACCAGAATGGAAACCTTTGGCTGATTCCTCGGGACTCCACGCCTGCTGCTTTGCTCCTTTCACCAAAGAGGAAACTGGTACTCTGTGCCTACTGGTGCCCGCCTGGCCTTGATCGTCATGGCTCACGTCAGCTGAGTCTCATGAGGTGCACCTTGCATAGAAGTCTCCACTCCTCGGGAGCCAGCCAGAGGAGGCCGACCCCTTGGAGGTCTTGGTGTCGCCCGCCTCACAAGGGTTGGCCCCTCGCGAGGGTCTTGAGTTATCGATCCAGAAGCTGGGCCATACCAGGCTGTCGATGGAGCCACGTAGTGGGCCGCAGGCAGGCAAGTCGGGGTACCCCCGTATCCAGAATGCCGACAGTGGCCCCCGGGCTCAAGGCGCGCTCGGACTTGGCTTCTAGGCGAAGCCAAAGGGCAAGTGCGGAGCGCCGCGGGCCCTAACCACCGGCGGCCTTCAACGACGCATGGCGATTGATGGGACATGGGCGTCTCCACTTCCCCATGCTGCCTCGGCAACCGTCCGACTTGACGAGTCTATGTCGCATGCAGAAGATCATCATTACGCGAGGTCGTGGAGGCCGGCGGTCGGCCTCCCTCTGGCTATAAATGAGGGGAGGGGCAGAGCCCTCCTCACTCATCTCTTCCTCCATCTTCTCGCTGCTCGTCCCCTTTCTTTCTCCATCCGGTTGTTGCTTCCATGGTGCCAATCAGGAGGTTTTCTGCGGCCAAAAATGGGAAAGCCCCTCAGGATGGGCCTGATCCACTTCTGGCGAAGAAGCGGTTCTGCCGTCCATCTGGTGCCGGCGCGAGGCGGGAGGTGACCAGGCCTTGGCAAGCAAGGCCTTCGCTCGGCTTCCCCCTTCCACTTTACGCCTGCACGCAGGGCGGCGATGCATGCCGTCGGGCAACCCCAGGTAGCGGTGGGTGAGCCGTTGCCGTTCTTCTTGCTGAACCACGGACCTACGCTCAGGGTAGCTCATGCGAGTTCGTCGTATGGGCGGCGATGCCACCCGCCTCGTGGATCCGGCTCCTGAGATTTTTTTCCGACGAGCTGCCGCCGAGAGGGACACTCGAGCTGTGGCTGCAACACACCGGTTGCTGCAGTCTGGCCACCGGGGCTAAGGTCAAGGTGGTGCCCCCTAGAGCTGTCTTCCTGACCCGTGAATGGGGCGAGGTCGCCCGAGCCTGCCACGTGGAGGGGGCCCTCGCGATCCACTTTCAGTATGACGGCGCCTCCACTATGTTCTTCAAGGTCTTCGATGAGGAGGGTCGGCAGCTGGAGTGCTGCCCAGGGGGAAGCAGCCCACAGGACGCGGTCGTGGGCGCTGGACTTGTCTCCGCCCCCACTGGCGTCTCCACCAGCAGCTGCGATGACTCCTGGGAATCCAGCGACCCCAGAGCCCAACGAATCTCCGGAGTCCAGCGACGATAGCTACGTGCCGCCAAGCTCCCGCCGTGGCTGGAGTGTGGAAGCAGCAGCTGCTCGGCATCGTCGGTGATGCATGCCGGCCTGGTTCCTTGAAGCCTTTTCTTCTTTTGTTTCCCAGCGCAGAATTAGGACTAGGCCCGCGAGGGCATGTAAGAATCAAAATGTTTTGATTCTAGCGTTGTTATTTTTGTCTTTATGATGAAATCGCGTATCCCAATTGTTGGGGAACGTAGTAATTTCAAAAAATTTCCTACGCACATGCAAGATCATGGTGATGATATAGCAACGAGAGGGGAGAGTGTTCGTCTACGTACCCTCATAGACCGTAAGCGGAAGCGTTAGCACAACGTGGTTGATGTAGTCGTACGTCTTCATGATCCGACCGATCCAAGCACCGAACGTACGGGGCCTCCGAGTTCAGCACACGTTCAGCTCGATGACGATCTCCGACCCTCCGATCCAGCAAAGGCTCCGGAGATGAGTTCCGTCAGCAGGACGGCATGGTGACGATGATGATGTTCTACCGGCGCAGGGCTTCGCCTAAACTCCGCGACGATATGACCGAGGTGGAATATGGTGGAAGGGGGCACCGCACACGGCTAAGGAACGATCCGTAGATCAACTTGTGTGTCTTTGGGGTGCCCCCCACCCCCGTATATAAAGGAGCCAGGGGGGAGGAGGCGGCCGGCCTAGAGGGCGCGCCAAAGGGGGGAGTCCTACTCCCACCGGGAGTAGGACTCCCTCTTTCCAAGTAGGAGTAGGAGAAGGGGGGGAAAGAGGAGGAAGAGGGGAAGGAAAGGGGGGGGGGGGCGCCGCCCCCCTTCCCTTGTCCTATTCGGACTAGGAGGGGGAGGGGCACGCAGCCCCTCCTGGCTCCTTCCCTCTTCTCCCTCGTGGCCCATGTAGGCCCATTAACCCCCCGGGGGGTTCCGGTAACCTCCCGGTTCTCAGGTAAAATGCCGATTTCACCCGGAACCATTCCGATGTCCAAACATAGGCTTCCAATATATCAATCTTTATGTCTCGACCATTCCGAGACTCCTCGTCATGTCCGTGATCACATCCGGGACTCCGAACAAACTTCGGTACATCAAAACTTATAAACACATAATAAAACTGTCATCGAAACATTAAGCGTGGGGACCCTACGGGTTCGAGAACTATGTAGACATGACCTAAAACCATTCTCGGTCAATAACCAATAGCGGGACCTGGATGCCCATATTGGTTCCTACATATTCTACGAAGATCTTTTATCGGTCAAACCGCATAACAACATACGTTGTTCCCTTTGTCATCGGTATGTTACTTGCCCGAGATTTGATCGTCGGTATCCAATACTTAGTTCAATCTCGTTACCGGCAAGTCTCTTTACTCGTTCTGTAATACGTCATCTCATAACTAACTTATTAGTTATAATGCTTGCAAGGCTTAAGTGATGAGTATTACCGAGAGGGCCCAGAGATACCTCTCCGACAATCGGAGTGACAAACCTAATCTCGAAATACGCCAACTCAACATGTACCTTCGGAGACACCTGTAGTACTCCTTTATAATCACCTAGTTACGTTGTGACGTTTGGTAGTACCCAAAGTGTTCCTCCGGTAAATGGGAGTTGCATAATTCTCATAGTTACAGGAACATGTATAAGTCATGAAGAAAGCAATAGCAGAATACTAACCGATCAAGTGCTAAGCTAACGGGATGGGTCATGTCAATCACATCATTCTCCTAATGATGTGATGCCATTAATCAAATAACAACACATGTCTATGGTTAGGAAACATAACCATCTTTGATTAATGAGCTAGTCAAGTAGAGGCATACTAGTGACTATATGTTTGTCTATGTATTCACACATGTATCATGTTTCCGGTTAATACAATTCTAGCATGAATAATAAACATTTATCATGATATGAGGAAATAAATAATAACTTTATTATTGCCTCTAGGGCATATTTCCTTCACCAATCTGGGACGGTTCCCCCTTTCCTCCCCTTAGATAACATAACACTCTACGCCGTTGGGACCTAGTCCCCAGGCAGGCTGTGGTCGTCGCTAGTATGCTAGGTTGTGATGCCGTGATCAAGGCTAGGAGGTAAGCGGCCCGAGGTACCGTAAGAGCTCATGAGGCGCGATGCTCACGAGGCCCCCCTTGGCGTGCAATCAACTGCCCAAGAAATGGAAAGGGAAGTGAAACTGCCGGAGTGGGACTGCGAGACTCGAGTGGGCGGGTTGCCAGACTCATGTCGTCGTGTGAGCGACTTATCTTTTAGCAAACCTGTAGCGATTCCCCTGGATAGTGCCCATTCGTGCCTTTGTGGTAGCGTCACTAGGTAGGGCCCACGACGCTCATTCCCTTTCCTCGCTTGCTTAGTTGATCTACATCCTCGGGTCCTAGCCCTCGAGCAGGCTCAGCCGCCGCTAGTATGCCAGATCATGATGCCGTTGTCAGGGCCAGGGGGTGAGGGCTGGAGAGCCAGTAGGAGCTCCTGAGGCGCAATGCTCAGGAGCCCCCCTTTAATGTGCAAGTGACTCACGGGGCAAGGTGGTGACTGTTGGGGCCTGCCAGTAGCTAGGCCTCAGGTGAACCTGCGTGTTAGCTGGCAGAAGAGATTGCGACTCCCTATGGTGCTGACTGCCTATCCTTGAACCTTTTGCGGGAAGACGAAGGCACCGAGGACCTGGTGAGGTGGCGTGTGCAAGGCGGGCCGCAAGCCAGAGCTCGGTTCTCGGGTTTATCGGCGTTGCTGGGACGGACCCGAGCACAAGCGCCATGCCAGCGTGAGTGGTCTCCGTTGCAGGATGAGCATAGGACGAGTTGGCAATGTAAGGAGATCGCAAGGCGGATAGGACTTGAAGCAAGCAGGTAATGGTAATAAAACAACTCATGAGAGATGGTTAGGCAATTCTGACGAATGCAAGAAGGATACATGTCGCAGGGACAGAACCACGCGACCTAGGGATAGTGCAGCCCGAGGGGCGCCCCCATACTGAAAAAACTAAAAGATGTCACCTGGCACCATTGCTGAAGAGATGTCGGGGTAGTAGAAGTTGCGCGCCGCTAAAGTCGTTCCACATGAGCCGCCTTGCCCTGAGCCTCGGGAGGCTCTGGGGGTCTGGTGGGCTCCTGAAGATCCATCTCCATCTCCACCAGGATCTCCTTGTGCCTAGCCTCCCAAGCCATTAGGACATCCCACATGCGGCGCTGAAATGCAACATCCACGCTCGGCAGGCCGAAGGGCATGAAAACTTAGATGTGAGCGGGACCCTCACATCGGCCGACACAGGAAGGCCGGAAGAGTTGTCGAGATGCGACCCTGTTGATCCCTGGGACATTGATGCAGATGCGTAACTCATCACCCTCTCCAGGGCAAGGTTCCGCGCCCAGCGGTGGGTGGCGATCGCCCTGCAGAACCCTTGCTTCCTGAATCTCCTTGACTACCTTGCTGATGAACTCCTGAGCACCTGGCACCTCACGCCATGTGCCTTCTCCTGGGAAGCGTGCACTGTAGCATGCCTCCACATAATGCCCGAGTGCCTTCCTCGTGACGCTGGCCAGGTCTGAGGCCCTCTAGAGGAGAGCCCCCGAGCCCAACCTAAGAGGAGCACCAGGCGCGCCTTCGTATGCGATAGGTGAAGGCGCCCCATCCAGGGACGCGAGGCTCGACGCGGCACTGTCGGGCGATGCCTGCTCATGAGATCCCTGGCCCAGCTGCAGCTTCCTTGTCTTGGGGGCGACCTCAGGAGGGAGGACATCACCCTCGTCTTCAGGGTTCTCGACCGCTACAGCTTGGTAGGCACGCTCGAGAGAGCACACCGCATCCTTCTCCTCGCAGGTGACCGTGATGATGCCGCTGCTCCCTGGCATCTTGAGGACGTTGTAGCCGTGGTGCGTCACCGCCATGAACTTGGACAGTGCTGGGTACCCGAGGATGCTGTTGTACGGCAGGCGAATGTCGGCGATGTCAAAGTCGATGAGCTCGGTGTGGTAGTTGTCACGCTTGCCGAAGGTGCAGGGAGGTGGACCTGCCCTACCGGATGCATGGAAACATCGGTCACTCTTGAGAAGGGCATGTTAGGCTGGAGCTGGTGGTACGGCACTTAGGGCCTGTTGAACGTCCGGACAGAGAGAACATTGAGCCCTGCTCCTCCATTAATGAGGGTCTTGGTGATGAGCACGTTGTTGATGATGGGTGAGCGGAGTATTGGGAGTGCGCCTGCTATGGCCGGACACTTGAGCTAGTCGGAAGAGTTGAAGGTGATGGCGTACTTGGACCACCTGAGCAAGCGTGTTGCCTTGTGCTTGGGGAGCGTTGCGTTCACCTCGCGTGCGAATTGCTTGAAGACGCGGTGAGAGGCTGGAGCCTGGGAGCCGCCCAAGATGCATGCTATGGCACGAGTCTCCTGGAAGCCCCCAGCCCCCTCGTCCTTGTGATGATCTTCATTCCTTCTTGGCGGTGGAGGTAGCGGAGCGAGACCGGCATTGCCTTGAGGCCAAACCTCATGAGGCTGGTCCCTCCAGGCATCCTCGCGAGGCTGACCCTGCAAGTGGTCCTCCTGAGGCTGGTCGCGCCACTACTAGCGATGGTCGCTGCCATCCCAGCATCCTCCACCTCGGCCACTTCCACGATCGTAGCCTTGATCATTGCACTCGGGGCATCGACCGAGGCGCCCATCATAGAGGGCCTTGAGTTCCTGGCAGTCATTCGTGTTGTGGCTGTGCATGTTGTGGAAGACTCAGAACGGACGGCTGCTCTTGGATGACTCAGGGTGATTGCATTCACGCTTCATCTCTGGTTCAGCTGCAAGCATAACCAGCCCCTTGGACTTCACATCCTTGGACTTGGACTTCTTATCTTCTGGGTCAGCATCAGGGAGCTCGAGGAGGGAGAGGCATCCCTCCTCAGCCCTCGCGCACTTGTTCGCCATGTTGAACATCTCCAGGGCTGTGCAGAGGTCTTCATGTATGGCGAGCTCCTCCTTCATCTTGATGTCGCAGACGCCATCAGTAAACACTAAGATGATGGCCTTGTCCGACACCTTGGGGATCTTGAGGCGAACGTTGTTGAAGCGCTGGACGTACTTCTGCAGGGTCTCTCCTGGCTGCTACTTGATGCATCATAGGTCACCCGCGGCCGGTGGGCGGTCGCGAGTGCCCTGGAAGTTGGCGATGAAGCGGTCGTGCATCTCATCCCAAGGGGAGACCGACCCCACAAGAAGGTGTGGCGACCGGTTTTCTGGGTATTAATTTCCAGAAAATGGCCGTTGTGCTCACCAGCCCCAGGATTACTGTTAGCTGATGAGGCACCAACTTGATACAAAAATTCCAAGCAAAATACAAAAATATGTAGTACAAGACCATTCTGGCCTGTGAGTACAACAAATGGTTTCTAGTGGTTGAGGGCGGAAGCGGTTTGTCGATCATCAGTGTCAATGGGACTCTAATTCCCACAGGAACAGCTGACCAGGTTAACTCCTATCTTCGCGAGGCTGCTAGCACCACTGCTTAGGTTTCGGGGCATGTCGTCGCAACGCTCCTCTCCAAGCAAGAAATCTGGCCAACACAATAGCCAGGGACAAGCCAGTGAGTACTTTGAATGTACTCGCAAACATTATGAACACTGGGGTAATATAAATGAATATCATGCACTGAAATATTCTATGATCACATCTTCAGTCATAAATAGAAATCTTTTATGCATGCAAGCAGGTTATTTATATGCAACACGAATAAGCAATAATGGAGTGGAAATAAAATGCCGCAGTCGGGCGTCTGTGTGACACCACATAAAGGGCTTATAAAGGAAATAAATAACAAGCAATGCCACAGTCGGGCATCTCAGCGACACCACATAAAGGGCTTATAAAGTAAATAAATAACAAGCAATGCCACAGTCGGGCGTCTCAGCGACACCACATAAAGGGCTTATAAAGTAAATAAATAACAAGCAATGCCACAGTCGGGCGTCTCAGCGACACCACATAAAGGGCTTATAAAGTAAATAAA
>NC_041389.1:166892309-167006394 GCF_002162155.2 Triticum dicoccoides
CCACATAAAGGGCTTATAAAGGAAATAAATAACAAGCAATGCCACAGTCGGGCATCTCAGCGACACCACATAAAGGGCTTATAAAGTAAATAAATAACAAGCAATGCCACAGTCGGGCGTCTCAGCGACACCACATAAAGGGCTTATAAAGTAAATAAATAACAAGCAATGCCACAGTCGGGCATCTCAGTGACACCACATAAAGGGCTTATAAATTAAATAAATAACAAGCAATGCCACAGTCGGGCGTCTCAGCGACACCACATAAAGGGCTTATAAAATAAATAATCACAATGAATATCCAGGAGGTAGAACCGTCCCAGGGATACTCAATGATATAATGGGTTAATCCATAATAATAATAATTCATAATCATCACAAGTCACAAGTCACAATCCAAGTTCTGGTTTAACAATTTCTCCTCCAAAGACCGACACTTGACCCATCCCAGACTGTAGTCCTTAACCAAGGACACGGCTTTTCGAATAGATTTAATCTCTGTAGAGGGTGTACTCTTTACCCACGAGTAACGGATTCCTTTAGTCCATCAAGACTAATTCCGTCTACGGTCTTTTAATTTAAAACACACCTGACTTGCACACACCAGCTTAACTCACCGGTGTCTGGAATCACCCACGACACCTGTCAAGCAAAACTCTAAGTGGGGAGGCTACAACCTCGCGTAGCATGGGATAAATTTTATATCGCGCACTCTAAGGGGTGGCCTCCCCTCTCGGTCCCAACCGGAAACACCCATGCCCCCGGACCAGGTGGCCTGCCTACCGGCTCCAACCGATATCTTCCACCATGGCATCTCTGTACGGTGTGTGCTAGAAAGGGGTTGACGACTTACTGAACCGTACCCTACTTGTTGTAGGGACAAGTGGTAGTACGAAACAAGTATGGGGGTTACTGGAACAAGACTCGATCTATGGTCAACTCAGGAGGTTTATAAATTTCCTGCATGACATGTATAACAAATAAATTTCAACCAACAGAATCACCACTCATTATACCTTACTATGCCATACCGGACATAACCGTCCCGACGAAGACCGGCGACAAGCTCACGGCTACCCAAGGCAGAGGTTTTCCTGGATTCCTTCCGGCATGCATGCAAGGCACATGAGGTTGATTACCATCACAAGTATATTCATTTCCAACAGCAAGGAAAACACTAATATGCATCCATGCAAATGATCATATCACATGAAATAACAAGTTCTCCAAAGTAAGGTGGTGTTATAAACGTGTCAACGAATGCACCAAATACTTATGCCGGGGTTCAGAATGCTTGCCTTCAAGGTGTGGAAAGGCAGGGTGCACTCCAAAACTTTTGAAAACCTCCTTCTTTCTCTCCCAAAAATCCTATTGTAAATAAATTTGAATTAACACACATTTCCAAAACAGCACAAAAAGTTGTCTGAATTTTTTTCAAATAAATCTTAAAATAAACTAGACAATATTTGAGAGAGGTAGGAAAAAGAATCAACTCATTTGGAGTTATATTTAAAAAGTTAAGCTCAGTCAAAGTTTTGGTCAAAATCTGTTATTTAAAATAAAACAGAAAAAGAAAACGATTCGAATATATACGTACACGTCGAAAGCGTATTCTAGAAATACGTTTCCACTTATCCAGCATGGACCGCGCGGGGAGTCACTGACAGTGGGCCCGCCTGGCCCACTGGTCAGGTTTGACTGGTCTTCCTTCCTCTCCTCTTTCTCTGCCCGAGGAGGGGCGGGACTCTGGCGAGGCTCGCCGGCGAACGGCGGCACCGTTCGGGAAACCGAGGCCATCCGCGGTCTCAGGGGATTGAGGCGGTCCTATCGGTGGTCGCTTTGGTCTCTGGGGTGGCCGGAGCTGCCGGCGGCGAGCTCCGCAGCGGATGGTGGTTGTCGGGCAAAGTGGGTTTTCGCCCACGGCGTGTCCCGATCAAGATTGAGTAGGGGGATGGACTCACGAGAGGGAGAGGGGGCTCCTGGTGAAGAGAGTGGAGACGGGGAGGCCCTGGTGGCGCCGGAATGGCTGGGGCAATGGCGGCGGCTGCGGTTGCCGGAGATGGGGAAGAAGACCTCCCTGGATTGATTGGCTGCCACGGGAAAACTAGGGGAGTGATCTGAGGTTGCCTTAGTGCGGGGACGAGCTCGGGACTTCTTAAATAGGTGATCGGGGTTGGTTCCGTCGGTGGCCACGGATAAGGTCACCGGCGACCACCATTCTGTAGCTAGGGCATCGTGGCGGCGACGAGCGCTAGTGGACATGCTTGTGGATGAGCTCGCACTGCTCCAGGGGGCAGGTGGCGAGCGGGAGAGGCTCGGGCGGCGCCGACCTGAGCAGGGGTTGTCGGGCGGCTCTGGCGGCTATCTCCTGGCTTGCCGGAGACGTGGCGAGGGGCTGCTTGGCGCGTTCTGGTGAGAGGGGGAGTGCGTGGCGCGGCTATGCAGTGTGGGCCAAACCGGGGTCGCGATGCGGCGGTTTGGGCGCGACACGTGCAAAACGCGCGCTCTAGGTGCGCCCTGAGCACGCTCACCAGGTGCTCGGCGAAATGCCAGTGCATGCCACAAAGCTTGGGTGAGGCTGGCACTTAGCAGACCTAGGTTAGGAGTAGCTGGGGTTTTAGTGGACATGCTAGTTTGTCCATAGGTGCAAGTTCACAGTGCAATGACAAAAGTCATGTCAAAGTTGTTCATGCACTCAAGGTGTTTGACAAAATGCCATAGGCACCTAGGCAGTTCTTGGAGTGGTCAAAATTTCCAGATTAGTGCCTCTTTGGGTGCAAGAGAGAGTGGTGAGGTCATTTGGGCAAAAGAAGAAACTTGCTAGTGCAAGTTTTGCAAATCTTCAGATTTGGATAGAAGGAACAGGGCATGATTGCAAGAACTAGAATTGCTCCAATGAGTCCAACCTCTTGTACTTAAGGGTTTAGCAGGGAGGACTACATGTAGGAAAAGAAATCATGGATAAAGGAGCAACTTAAAATATAGTTGCTGTACAGGTCATCAAGTTGGACCAGAGTGGAAAAGAGGTTGATTCACTCAAATTTTTCAAAGAACATAGCTGGGTTTTTACATAAAGTTGAATCATATGCTGCTACTAACATCCCATAATTTTGGTGAAGGCTTTAAAGAAATAATTAAATAGGCTGTAGTGCAAATCTGCCCACTGGACCAGATTTGAAAATATGGTGTAGAGCTCAAAATTTCCAAAAATTGAAATATATTTTTGCATAAAAAAGTTTTAAAAACATCACATGACATCTCCAAATTTTGGTGGGATTTTTGAATGAATTTATAAAAGGGTTGCAGTGAAAATGGGACCCTAAACTTATGAAAAACCAAATTAGAGAAATAAAGCTGAGGGAAAAAATAATTATATCAATAATCCTACTGATACAAGAATTGTTTTATTTGAGAGGGTAAAAGATTCCAATAAAATTTGCAAGTTTTTCACTTGAGGTAAAAACTCCATAAAAATAAAGGGAAGAATGGTTCTGAAATCAAAAGAAAGTCCAGAAAACAAAAGTTTAAGTTTTATGGTAAAATTTTAACTAACAAAACCAGGTTAAAATTTTTGGGGTGTCACAACACTACCCCCCTTAAGAAAAATCTCGTCCTCGAGATTTGCTAAGGATTGATTTTTGGAAAAAATATTTTTGCCAAATTGAAGCAATTTCTTAAGAGGTAAAAAGCGGCCATAGTGAGAGGGCAATAAGTGATGCAAAAATACAGTGTGGGACACTAGCGCTGCATGGAAAAATCCACGGTTAGGGGCAAAAACGAGCGATTTGTACGCTTGATATAAATTTAGAATAAATTCTAAATCTTAAAATACGCTGGTCGTACCCGAGAGCATAGTGCTCCCTCTGGCTGACAAGTGGACCCATGGCCCACTGTGATCCTCTTCTTCTTCCTCTGGCTCTTTCTTCTTCCTCTCCCCCGCGCGCTTTCCCGCGCTTTCTCCACTGGCGACACCTAGCGCATAGGGCATCTAGGTCGTACTGCAGTAGTGCGCGGCGTGCTGGCTGCCGGTGCAGCGTGCACTCACTTCGCGGGCCAGTGTGCTGTCGGCACTGCTCGTGGATTCGCCTCCGAACACCGGTGATCGGGCGACGAGCGGCGCTGGTGGACCTCGCCCACCATACACCGAACTCGAGCTATAAAACGGCCGAGGTGTTCTTCTCTTCTTCCTCACACCTGGCCTTGCCCCTCCTTCTTCTCTGTCTCCGTTTGCCGAAGCTCGAGGCGAGGCTCTAATGGCGGAGGTGGTGCCAGACTGGTACGTGATCCTGGTGTGTGGAGGGTTGGCGGCCGTGCCGGGGTTCTCCGTGCTCCTGTGCGTGATGATCCTCGATGATCGTCGCGATGCTGCCGCTCGGGTGTTGGCTCTCCGCGGCGGCGGTGATCACGAGGAGTAGGTGGGGTGTGTCGGGTGCTGACCATTGTCGGGTGGTGCTCAGTTAGATGCAACACGGTTGCAAGGTTTTGTAAGCAGTGTATGTGTTCGAGTGATTGTGGTTGTGAGTCTGCTGCCGTGGTGCTGCGTGAATAAGAAAAATCCCATGTCGTGAGAAGGCATACGATGTAGCAGCTCCGGGAAAAGAAATCTTACTCCAGGATTTTTCGCAAGGGAAATCGGTAAATTTTAAAGGAAAAATAAACCACGACAAAAAACTACACAGATTAGGAGAAGCCAAATAATTGACTCGTCGCACAAACTCAGGGTACCACGCATAAGTTACAACACATAAATAAATGTTGCAATAATAAACACAGTAGTGACGTCTAAAATGAAAACGGTAACTGGACGGGGTTCCGAGAAAACATCTCTAGTACAGGGGCACACTCTTCTTCTATCCGGGGAAGTGGATTGACCAGTCGATGTATGTGTCTCTCCTGGTCGGGCCTCAGTGATCTGCCGATGGCGATCTGAGGATTTAAATCCGCAAGGCTCTGGAGATAACCCATCACACGTTGGGTTAAACGCTCTTGAGCGATGACATACTGGACAAGGTTGGCCAGCACTGGGTCTCTCTCAATTCGTCCACCGGGAAAAGATGTTACTTCTCCGGGTGCTGCACGGCTCGGAAAGTAATAATACCCTCGTTCGCTGGCATAGGGTACCGCGAATCAAAGGCGAGCAAGCGCTTCGTACGCAGCAACTTCTATGGCCATATGTGGGGTTGGCATAGATTTCCCCACGAAGGGGACCTCCGTTGGGTCTTGGTTTGAGTTAACGGGAGGGATGTGCACTGCTGCCCAATATCTCGAGGTGGACTGGGTGATTCTCGATTTGAACAGCTTGTACTGGGGTGGCTGGGTAGAACCCATGGTACTGCAGGTAAAATCCCACAATATTTTGACAAAACTACCCGGGGTTGCATCTGGGGTTCTCAGATAAATACTAGGGCTCGGCATGGCAAGAAATGTTTGTGAGGATGGTGCACAAGGTGAGGGGTGCTTGGCAAGGTCACGCGATGGCCTTTTTATAGCACCGGAGCTGGGTCATTTTACCGTGGTGAAAAGTAATGAATTTGCCAGTTCAGCTCCAAGGGTCGGGGTCAAAGCCACAGATACACACATCTCACTAAAGTGACGTACCACTGTGGGGGTCGTCAAGGTGGTTTTTGGTATCTGTGCCCGGGATAAAAAAATTATACTGCATGCCGACATATCCATGCAAGGTTACAGTGGCACAACGATAGGCGGCGTTTATTTATGAGATCGCAAGATTACAAAGCGGGGATACATTGAGACTCGACACTACTCGAGTGACTTAGTCTACCTCGTTTATATCCAAGCGGGCGTGCCTTGTGGATGTCGAGGCTTCTCCACGGGTCTCACCGTCGGATTTAGCTGGAGAGGGTTGAGGGGCTGCAGGCTCGGGGTAGCGATGATGACCATCACAGGGATTGTTGGCCACAACCCCGTTGGAGTGTGCTCCCAAAAGGCGACAAAGCACTTCTGGGGTCATCAAAGCACCTTGGCCAATGGCTGGGGGAGACCTCAGGGTTCGATCGGGTGTCCGAACAGCACGACTGGGTTGTCGGCGTCGGGCTCGTCCTCTCCTCTTGCCGGGGCTCGGCGAACCAGCTCTCCACGAGCTGCCATTAGATCAATGGTGATTTGATCGAACAGTTCCTCTAGTGCACCTACATAGCGCACTAGGTGCAACAGAGCAGGATCTGTCTTGTGATCTCCATTGGCAACCTGGGGTGGTCTGCCATACCCTTCACGTCTGGGGTTGTAGTGGAACGAGCGACAGTTAACTCTGGGCGACAAGTGCCGGAGTTGAACTATAGCCTCTCGCGCCGCTAGCTGGACGGCTTGTGGCTCAAAGGAAGTTGTCCTTCCGGTGAACCTGTAGGGGCGCTCGGGCGCTAGACCCCTACTGTAGATGTGTACAGTGGCCCAGAATTGACGGCTCTCACCGCTTATGGGTCCTTGGTACACAACATATTCTGGGGCTCTTCTAACGCATAGGCACGACGGGTGAGGTTTGCGAGTATGGTCACAAAGGCTCCAAGGTTGGTTGCTGTGGTCTCATTGTGCACGACGGGGCCGGGCATTATGGCGCGGTTTGTGGAAGAGGCTGTGTGGGTTGAGGCTAGCATGCCCTTTTTATAGAAAAAGGGGACGGAGTCTTCCTTCGCACGCTTGCGAATGGGACAATATAGGTGTCAGTCACTAGCACGTGATCGACAGGCTAGGCTGATAGGTTGGGCACCGATTGCCAAAAGTGTCGGGGTCACTGTGTGGCTATCTTGCACGAGAAGCTTGGCTGGGGTTTGGTTTAGGTCTGGTGGGTTGGTTTGCCTAAGTTTTTCGACCTGGCTAAGATAGGATTAGCCAATGGTCAGCCTGGCTCTGATACCAAGTCTGTCGCGACCGGTTTTCCGGGTATTAATTTCCAGAAAATGGCCATTGTGCTCACCAGCCCCAGGATTATTGTTAGCTGATGAGGCACCAACATGATACAGAAACACCAAGCAAAATACAAAAATATGTAGTACAAGACCATTCTGGCCTGTGAGTACAACAAATGGTTTCTAGTGGTTGAGGGCAGAAGCGGTTTGTGGATCATCAGTGTCAATGGGACTCCAATTCCCACAGGAACAGCTGACCAGGTTAACTCCTATCTTCGCGAGGCTGCTACCACCACTGCTTAGGTTCCGGGGCATGTCGTCGCAACGCTCCTCTCCAATCAAGAAATCTGGCCAAGACAATAGCCAGGGACAAGCCAGTGAGTACCTTGAATGTACTCGCAAACATTATGAACACTGGGGTAATATAAATGAATATCATGCACTGAAATATTCTATGATCACATCTTCAGTCATAAATAGAAATCTTTTATGCATGCAAGCAGGGTATTTATATGCAACATGAATAAGCAATAATGGAGTGGAAATAAAATGTCGCAGTCGGGCGTCTGTGCGACACCGCATAAAGGGTTTATAAAGCAAATAAATAACAAGCAATGCCACAGTCAGGTGTCTCAGCGACACCACATAAAGGGCTTATAAAGTAAATAAATAACAAGCAATGCCACAGTCGGGCATCTCAGCGACACCACATAAAGGGCTTATAAAGTAAATAAATAACAAGCAATGCCACAGTCGGGCGTCTCAGCGACACCACATAACGGGCTTATAAAGTAAATAAATATCAAGCAATGCCACAGTCGAGCGTCTCAGCGACACCACATAAAGGGCTTATAAAGTAAATAAATAACAAGCAATGCCACAGTCGGGCGTCTCAGCAACACCACATAAAGGGCTTATAAAGTAAATAAATAACAAGCAATGCCACAGTCGGGCGTCTCAGCGACACCACATAAAGGGCTTATAAAATAAATAATCACAATGAATATCCAGGAGGTAGAACCGTCCCAGGGATACTCAATGATAATAATAATTCATAATCATCACAAGTCACAAGTCACAATCCAAGTTCTGGTTTAACAATTTCTCCTCCGAAGACCGACACTAAGACCGACACTTGAACCATCCCAGACTGTAGTCCTTATCCATGGACACGGCTATTCGAATAGATTTAATCTCTGCAGAGGGTGTACTCTTTACCCACGAGTAACGGATTCCTTTAGTCCATCAAGACTAATTCTGTCTACGGTCTTTTAATTGAAAACACACCTGACTTGCACACAACAGCTTAACTCACCGGTGTCTGGAATCACCCACGACACCTGTCAAGCAAAACTCTAAGTGGGGAGGCTACAACCTCGTGTAGCATGGGATCAAATTTATATCGCGCGCTCTAAGGGGTGGCCTCCCCTCTCGGTCCCAACCGGAAACACCCATGCCCCCGGACCAGGTGGCCTGCCTGCCGGCTACAACCGATATCTTCCACCATGGCCTCTCTGTATGTTGTGTGCTAGAAAGGGGTTGACGACTTACTAACCGTACCCTACTTGTTGTAGGGACAAGTGGTAGTACGAAACAAGTATGGGGGTTACTGGAACAAGACTCGATCTATGGTCGACTCAGGAGGTTTATAAATTTCTTGCATGACATCTATAACAAATAAATTTCAACCAACAGAATCACCGCTCATTATACCTTACTATGCCATACCGGACATAACCGCCCCGACAGAGACCGGCGACAAGCTCACGCCTACCCAAGGAAGAGGTTTTCCCGGATTCCTTCCGGCATGCATGCAAGGCACATGAGGATGATTACCATCACAAGTATATTCATTTCCAACAGCAAGGAAAACACTAATATGCATCCATGCAAATGATCATATCACATGAAATAACAAGTTCTCCGAAGTAAGGTGGTGTTATAAACGTGTCAACGAACACACCAAAATATTATGCCGGGGTTCAGAATGCTTTCCTTCAAGGTGTGGAAAGGCAGGGTGCACTCCAAAACTTTTGAAAACCTCCTTCTTTTTCTCCCAAAAACCCTATTGTAAATAAATTTGAATTAACACACATTTCCAAAACAGCACAAAAAGTTGTCTGAATTTTTTTCAAATAAATCTTAAAATAAACTAGACAAAATTTGAGAAAGGTAGGAAAAAGAATCAACTCATTTGGAGTTATATTTAAAAAGTTAAGCTCAGTCAAAGTTTTGGTCAAAATCTGTTATTTAAAATAAAACAGAAAAAGAAAACGATTCGAGTATATACGTACACGTCAAAAGCGTATTCTGGAAATACGTTTCCACTTATCCAGTATGGACCGCGCGGGGAGTCACTGATAGTGGGCCCGCCTGGCCCACTGGTCAGGTTTGACTGGTCTTCCTTCCCCTCCTCTTTCTCTGCCTGAGCGGGGGTGGGACTCCGGCGAGGCTCGCCGGCGAACGACGGCACCGTTCAGGAAACCGAGGCCATCCGCGGTCTCAGGGGATCGAGGCGGTCCTACCAGTGGTCGCTTTGGTCTCTGGGTGGACGGAGCTGCCGGCGGCGAGCTCCGCAGCGGACGGTGGTCGTCAGGCAAAGTGGGTTTTCGCCCGTGGCGTGTCCCGATCAAGATTGAGTAGGGGGATGGACTCACGAGAGGGAGAGGGGGCTCCTGTTGAAGAGAGTGGAGAGAGGGAGGCCCTAATGGCGCCGGAATCGCTGGGGCAGTGGCGGTGGCTGCGGTTGCCGGAGATGGGGAAGAAGACCTCCCTGGGTCGATTGGCTGCCACGGGAAAACTAGGGGAGTGATCTGAGGTTGCCTCAGTGTGGGGACGAGCTCGGGACTTCTTAAATAGGCCATCGGGGTCGGTTCCGTTGGTGGCCACGGATAAGGTCGCCGGCCACCGCCATTCTGTAGCTAGGGCGTCGTGGCGGCAATGAGCGCTAGTGGACATGCTTGTGGATGAGCTCGCGCTGCTCCAGGGCGCAGGTGGCGAGCGGGAGAGGCTCAGGCGGCGCCGACCTGAGCAGGGGTTGTCGGGCGGCCATGGCGGCTAGCTCCTGGCTTGCCGGAGACGTGGCGAGGGGCTCCTTGGCGCGTTCTGGTGAGAGGGGGAGTGCGTGGCGTGGCTATGCAGTGTGGGCCAAACCAGGGGCGCGATGCGGCAGTTTGGGCGCGGCACGTGCAAAGCGCATGCTCTGGGCGCGCCCAGAGCACGCTCACCAGGTGCTCGGCCAAATGCCAGTGCATGCCACAAAGCTTGGGTGAGGCTGGCACTTAGCAGACCTAGGTTAGGAGTAGCTGGGGTTTTAGTGGACATGCTAGTTTGTCCATAGGTGCAAGTTCACAGTGCAATGACAAAAGTCATGTCAAAGTTGTTCATGCACTCAAGGTGTTTGACAAAATGCCACAGGCACCTAGGCAGTTCTTGGAGTGGTCAAAATTTTCAGATTAGTGCCTCTTTGGGTGCAAGAGAGAGTGGTGAGGTCATTTGGGCAAAAGAAGAAACTTGCTAGTGCAAGTTTTGCAAATCTTCAGATTTGGACAGAAGGAACAGGGCATGATTGCAAGAACTAGAATTGCTCCAATGAGTCCAAACTCTTGGACTTAAGGGTTTAGCAGGGAGGACTACATGTAGGAAAAGAAATCATGTATAAAGGAGCAACTTAAAATATAGTTGCTGTAGAAATCATCAAGTTGGACCAGAGTGGAAAAGAGGTTGATTCACTCAAATTTTCCAAAGAACATAGCTGGGTTTTTGCATAAAGTTGAACCATATGCTGCTACTAACATCCCATAATTTTGGTGAGGGCTTTAAAGAAATATTTAAATAGGCTGTAGTGCAAATCTGCCCATTGGACCAGATTTGAAAATATGGTGTAGAGCTCAAAATTTCCAAAGATTGAAATATATTTTTGCATAAAAATGTTTTAAAAACATCACATGACATCTCCAAATTTTGGTGGGATTTTTGAATGAATTTATAAAAGGGCTGCAGTGCAAATGGGACCCTAAACTTATGAAAAACCAAATTAGAGAAATAGAGCTCAGGGGAAAAATAATTATATCAATAATCCTACTGATACAAGAATTGTTTTATTTGAGAGGGTAAAAGAGGCCAATAAAATTTGTAAGTTTTTCACTTGAGGTAAAAACTCCATAAAAATAAAGGGAAGAATGGTTCTGAAATCAAAAGAAAGTCCAGAAAACAAAAGTTTAAGTTTTATGGTAAAATTTTAACTAACAAAACCAGGTTAAAAATTTTGGGGTGTCACAGAAGGTTCAGGAGCCAGCAGCGCGCACCATTCTTGAGGGCCATGGGGAACCAATTTGCCATGATCTTCTCATCGCCGCTGGCATCCTCGATGCTCAGTTCATAGAGCAGCAGGAACTCGGCGGGGTCGTCGTAGTGCGAGGGCAGGTCAGGCTTGAACTTGCCCGACCATACGGTTTTCCGCAGCTCCGGGGTGAACGCACAACACCCTGATGTGGTCACAGGAGCCCGTAGGGGTGGTGGAGCTTGGTCTTGGTGCTCGCGCGCCGCCGCTACCACAGGAGGCACATAGTCTTCACGTGGGGTTGCTGGAAGCGCGCATGCTCCTTCTTGGGGCTGCTGCACCACTTGACAGCTCACTTCTTCACGCGCAGGCGCCTGACGCTGCGGTTCGCGCCATGGGGCCGCCCGCCTTGGCTCAACGATGGCACCCTGGACTAGAGGTGGTGGAGGTGCCACGTGAGCCACGTTGCCCATGGTAGGCAGATGCTGAGGCAGTGAGCGGGCCGCTGTAGCAGAGTTTCCGACGATGCTGATGATCTCGGTGATGCTTTCGAGCCACTCCTTGTAGAAGTCGTTGACTGGGCGGTAGCGAAGTTGCTCCCGCACCATGAGCAGAGCAGCTTGCGCGTTCGCTAGGCCACGGCGTGCGTGGGAGGACGAAACAGCCGGAGTCAGCGACGGAGTGGCGGTGCGCCCGTTGCGGCGCATGGAGGGGTGCAACGATGATTCTTGCTGCTCATGGCCAGCAGGGCCCGTGGCAGTTTTGGCTGCTGGTGACGGAGGACGAGGAGGCCAACTGCCGCCCGCCAGTGGATCAATCGAGGGAAGATAAGATCTGACACACCCCTACCTGGCGCCAAATGTCAGATTTCGGGTTCTGCAAACCCTTGATAGGTTCGAACTCTAGGGTGCGTGCGGAGATCTCAACCTACCCAGCCTGCCTACTCGCGATCCTCATAGCCTAGTGCGTCGAGCCCAAAGGGACAGAGAGACACATCAGTTTATCCTGGTTCGGGCCACCTTGTGGTGGAATAAACTACTCCAGCTTTGTGGTGGATTGCCTCGGGGGGCAAAGGATGAACTCATACAGTGGATGAATGGCCTGAGGAGTTGAGGTGTTCTTGAGCTCAAGAGAGATGGTGAAGGAGGAATGGCTTCGCTCCGTTCGGATCGACCCCCTTCTATGGTGGTTGCTAAGTCCTATTTGTAGTGGCCTTGGTCCTCTTCCCAAATGTTGGCAGGAAGGGATCTAGCAACGGCCATATTTGAAGGGGGACAAGAAGTACATCCTATGCTGACTAAAGTGGAATTTTCCTGCAAAAGCCTCTGGTCATGACGCTGAAGTGGGCTCGGCGATGACCTCCATCCTGCTATCCTAGCGGTCTTGGCCTTGTTGCACCAAAATGGAAACCTTTGGCTGATTACTCGGGACTCCGCGCCTGTTGCTTGCCTCCTTTGCACCAAAGAGGAAACTGGTACTCTGCGCCCACTAGCGCCCACTTGGCCTTGATCGTCATGGCTCATGTCAGCTGAGCCTCGTGAGGTGCACCTTGCATAGAAGTCTCCGCTCCTCGGGAGTCAGCCTGAGGAGGCCGACCCCCTTGGATTTCTTGGTGGCGCCCGCCTCGTGAGGCTTGGCCCCTCACGAGGGTCTTGAGTTGTCGATGCTGAAGTTGGGTCATACTAGACCGTCGATGGAGCCATGCAGTGGGCCACAGGCAGGCAAGTCTGGGTACCCACGTATCCAGAATGCTGACACAAGATCACCCAGAAAGTTGTACTACTAGTACTAGTACTACGTGTTAGATGAAAAAACACGATCAAGATCGCCAAAAAGATCGTCAAGAAGAGATATTACCTGGACTGGCTTAATGAGGGATCCTGGAGAGGCGGGCTGTTGGACAGGGCGATGGCCTTGAGCCTTTCGACGATAGTCTCAGTGGGGTGCTTGCACTTCTTTGTACCCTGTGCCTCGACGGTTTTGGCCAGAGCCATAGACATCACTTCGGCCGGTGCTCCAGGGTCCATCAAGAAACTGCCAAATAGAAATAAAAGAAAAGAAACCATTAGCACAAACCCAAAAGAAGAACAAAGAGGGAGTTATAGGACCAGTCAGGGTGTTGCAAGACCAGGCCTTTGCCAGAAGCAACACCATTGATGTGCTCATCTTTCCTTCTTTGGGAGAGAAGAACAATGGTAGAAGTGCGTCGGGGTTTTCTTGAAGAAATGAGGAACAAGATGAGGGATAAGCGAGCTAGGGTTTTATTCAAGAGAGGAAGCTGAGGGTGATGCGTGAAATGATGGTTGCTTCATCCGTCCAACTTACTGCTGGAAAGGTGGGGGTTTTGTGATTTGACGGCTCATTGGGCATTACTGCGGTGCTTCGACCAGGGTAGTCTATGATGCATTTGTGCACTCTAGTAAGGAGTAATTTAGTGCATCGCAAGTGGACCCCGATGCTGGCTGTCCCACACGTCGGCAGAACTGAGTAGCAAGGTTCCTGACGACTGTCGAGGAGGATCCGCGCGGTAGAGTGTCCACTATTTTTGAAAAACAAAAATGACTACAACGAGCGTTTCCACTCTTCCGACGGAGGAGTGTGAAACACGATAGCCACTTGAACATATAGTACTCCTACTACTAGGCATGTGCAGTAGTTCATACGTCAGTCCCATAATAATGTTGCTAGTGTAGTAAGATATGACGATAAAAAATGATGTTGTGCGCATATCAACTCTGAACAGTAATGTAACATGCCCCTTTGTTGAATGTCCAGTCGAGAATGAATGGTGAGATCAATGTTAATAGAACTAGGTCTACAACGCAAGGAGAGTACGGTGCTACAGTACTCCATGGAACACAAACCATATGAAGCACGAACCAGTGTTAGGTAGGGTGTATGAAGGGTGCATGGGAGCAAAAGTTCCCTTCTCGACCCACTTTTGGTTGTTTGGCAGAGTGCATGAAGGTTGCGTGAGTCCACACTAGGTTAACACAAATACACTAGGATCATGCAGACCATGCATGAAGAGGGGGCTGAGATGAGCATGCACGAAGAGGGAACAACTATATTGAGATGAGAATGCAACCAAACACACCCGCATGCTTTGTGCTACAATGACCGATCTACATCGTCTGAGTTTGATCCAACTGTCATGTTATGCCGAGACATGCTCATGAAGAGGACGCCTAAACACCACTGAAGCCCCTCTGCTTCTCGAGGCGCATGATGCTGGTGATGCAGGGTGCCACCACAGCCCGCTCCCAGTTGATGGGAGCCAGCTAGTCAAAGATGGCGTCCAATGGAATGAATAGATTCCGGTGGCAAAGCCCTGAGAGGATTCGTTCGGCAACAACGACGACCGCCCGCAACCCCTCCATGTCCAGCTCTGCCCCCACCATCGCACGGAGATGGCTCAGCTCCTTGGAGATATAGGTGAAGAAGGACACCAGGTCAGGAAGCCGCAGCTCATTGAAGTCGATTGGGTGGTCAAACGGGTTTAGCCTGATGGCCAGCATGGTCACACTGGCACGATGGTAGGAATCGCGAAACCGCAACACATGCGTGGCAACATGGTCCAACAAGCAGTTGAGGCGATCCTGGACCTCATCACAATCGGCCCGCTCGCGCTCCAGCCTGCTCGCCTGACCGCCTATCATATCTCCCGCTTTCTATAGCAACCCCGCCGATGCCTCGATCATCTTTGTGGTGGACGCCTGCAGCTTTTGAAGCTTCATGAACTCCCACACATAAAGGAGGAGCATGGAACTCCTCTCCTCCTTGAGCTCACGGAGCTCCATTTCTTTGGCCCTGAGATCTGCATCCTTGGCATGGAGCTCTTATGTCAGGCACCTCACCTCAGAGTCCGTCATCTGGTGCGCTGCCTGCCATGGAACCAGGTAGAAGCAATGGGGAGAGGAAGCAAAGGGGGTTAAACAGTTGAGAGGCAATACAATCTACCTGAAGGCGGAGGGAGCCAGCCGAGGAGCGGGGTGAATATTTTGGTTTTCACCATGGGAAAA
This sequence comes from Triticum dicoccoides, assembly GCF_002162155.2. Classification (NCBI taxonomy): domain Eukaryota; kingdom Viridiplantae; phylum Streptophyta; class Magnoliopsida; order Poales; family Poaceae; genus Triticum; species Triticum dicoccoides. The sequence continues at coordinate 166,907,477 of NC_041389.1, forward strand.
CACGAGTTGACAACTTTTCACTTCAGGGAGCAGTGAGTTTTACAGGCGGAGTCATCATGATTAATTGCTGCCGCGCCTGCTCCCGTCAATCAAAAATATAAAAATCCTGTCGTGCCTGCTGCCCCAAAGACCAGTGCAACGCATTGGTGGATATTTAAATTACCTTCCGGCAAAGAGAGAAAAAAGGGGATTAGAAAACAAATGTGGGAGCGGCCTAGCTAATCGGCCGCACTAGCCCAACTAGCTAGCCACCGTGCTTCACTAATGTACTTGGCGGGAAAGGTGGGTGATACGTATCCAACGTATCTATAATTTTTTATTTTTCCATGCTACTATATTATCCATCTTGGTTGTTTTATATGCATTTATATGCTATTTATCTTATTTTTGGTACTAACCTATTAACCTAGAGCCTAGTGTGAGTTTCTGTTTTTTTCCTTGTTTTTGAGTTCGACAGAAAAGGAATATCAAACGGAGTCCAAACGAGCTGAAACTTTACGACGATTTTTGATGGACCAAAAGAAGCCCACGGAGTATTGAAGATGGACCAGAGGAGCCATGAGGCATCCACAAGGGTGGAGGGCGCGCCGCCCCTAGGGCACGCCCCTACCTTGTCTTCGCCTCGTGGGCCCCCTTGACTTGTCCCCGATGCCAACACCTCCTATAAATCCCAAAACCTCCAGAAATAAACCTAGATCGGGAGTTCCGCCACCGCGAGCCTCTGTAGCCACAAAAAACCAATCAGGAGCCCGTTCTGTTACCCTACCGGTGGGGGAAACCATTATCGGTGGCCATCTTCATCATCCCGGCGCTCTCCATGACAAGGAGGGAGTAGTTCACCCTCCGGGCTGAGGGTATGTACCCGTAGGTTTGTGTTTGATCTCTCTCACTCTCTCTCCCTCTCCCGTGTTCTTGATTTGGCAGATCTTGATGTACCACGAGCTTTGTTACTATAGTTGGATCATATGGTGTTTCTCCCCCTCTACCTTCTTGTGATGAATTGAGTTTTTTGAGGTTTCACTATTATCGGATTGAATACTATATAGATTTGAGAACACTTGATGCATGTCTTGCATGGGATACCCATGGTGACAATGGGGTGTTCTATTGATTCACTTGATGTATGTTCTGGTACTCAACTCGCGGATTCCAGAGATAACATTGGGTTAGTCTATGCATAGGGGTTGATGCACGTTTTCGTCCTTGTTTCTCCTATAGAAATCTTGGGGGACTCTTTGAAGTTCTTGGTGTTGGATGGAATATTATGAATCTGAAGTTGTTTGATGCATATCGTATAATTGACCCACAAATACTTATGGTGACATTGGAGTATCTAGGTGACATTAGGGTTGATTGATGTGTGTCATATGGTGTTATTTTACTACGAACTCTAGGGTTGTTTGTGACACTTATAGGAATTGCTCAATGGATTGATCGAAAAGAATAACTTTGAGGTGGTTTCGTACCCTACAAGCAATTTCATCTTAGTTTCTCCATGAGAGGAACTTTAGAGTGACTCCTTGTCGCACGTTGAGGGATTGCCATATGATCTAATTATGTTATCATTGTTGAGAGAACTTGCACTAGTGAAAGTATGAACCCTAGGCCTTTTTTCCAAGCATTGCAATACCAATTTTACTCACTTTTATCACTTTTTACCTTGATGTTTTTATTTATTCAGATAATAAAAATATATTTCTACCATCCATATTACACTTGTATCACCATCTCTTCGCTGAACTAGTGCACCTATACAATTTACCATTGTATTGGTTGTGTTGGGGACATGAGAGACTCTTTGTTATTCAGTTGCAGGGTTGTTTGAGAGAGACCATCTTCATCCTATGCCTCCCATGGATTTATAAACTTAGGTCATCCACTTGAGTGAAATTTGCCACTGTCCTACAAAACTCTGCGCTTGGAGGCCCAACACGAGTCTACAATAAGACAGTTGCGTAGTAGACATCAAGCTCTTTTCTGGCGTCGTTGCTGGGGAGGTTAGTGCTTGAAGGTATATCTTTAGATCTTGCAATGAATCTTTTAGTTTCTTGTTTTATAACTAGTTTAGTTTGTAAAAGGAAATTTTAAAAAAACGGAATTGAGGTCGCCTCATATACTTCATCTTTATAATGTCTTTCGTGAAAATGATGGAAAGGAAAATTGTGCTCAAGTGTTAGAAGAAGAAGTCTATAAAATGTTTGGCACTAAATTTTTAGATGATGAGCATGATTGCAATGTTGTTAGTATGAATTCTTTGATTATCCATGTTGCTAATGATATGCAAAGCCACAAGCCTGGGGATGCTATATTTGATGAAGATGATATTTCCAGTCCCCCAACTTTTGATGAGAATATATATTATGATGAAAGCATGCCTCCTATTTATGATGATTATACTGATGAAAGTGGGTTTGGAAGAGTGTCTACTTTAGGAAGTAATGATCCCACAATTTTGGAGGGTATTGAATCTTATTGTGATAATTATGAAAGTGGATTTGGAGAGGTTGTGACTTTATTTACTGATGAATCCACTATTTCAGAAGAGGTTCCAATTGATTATGAGAACAAAGTTGCTATTTATGATGATTATTGTGATGACATGTATGCTATAAATAATAATGATAAACATGAAACTTGTCATCTTGATTTTAATTATCAATTGGATTATGCCTCACATGATAGTTATTTTGTTGAGTTTGCTCCCACTACTATTCATGAGAAGAAATTTGCTTATGTGGAGAGTAATAAAAATTATATGCTTGTGCATCATGAAAATAATGCTCTATGTGATAGTTATATTTTTGAATTCATTCGTGATGCTACTGAAAATTATTATGAGGGAGGAATGTATGCTTGTAGGAGTTGCAATAATATCAGCTTTCCTTTCTATGTGTTGAAAGTTTTGAAGTTATGCTTGTTTTGTCTTCCTATGCTAGTTGATTATTGTTCCTATATATTGTTTGCTCACAAAATCCCAATGCATAGGAAGTGGGTGAAGGAAATATGCCCTAGAGGCAATAATAAAGTTATTATTTATTTCCTCATATCATGATAAATGTTTATTATTCATGCTAGAATTGTATTAACCGGGAACATGATACATGTGTTAATACATAGACAAACATATAGTCACTAGTATGCCTCTACTTGACTAGCTCATTAATCAAAGATGGTTATGTTTCCTAACCATAGACATGTGTTGTTATTTGATTAATGGGATCACATCATTAGGAGAATGATGTGATTGACATGACCCATCCCGTTAGCTTAGCACTTGATCGATTAGTATTCTGCTATTGCTTTCTTCATGACTTATACATGTTCCTGTAACTATGAGAATTATGCAACTCCCGTTTACCGGAGGAACACTTTGGGTACTACCAAACGTCACAACGTAACTGGGTGATTATAAAGGAGTACTACAGGTGTCTCCGAAGGTACATGTTGAGTTGGCGTATTTCGAGATTAGGTTTTGTCACTCCGATTGTCGGAGAGGTATCTCTGGGCCCTCTCGGTAATACTCATCACTTAAGCCTTGCAAGCATTATAAATAATAAGTTAGTTATGAGATGACGTATTACAGAACGAGTAAAGAGACTTGCCGGTAACGAGATTGAACTAAGTATTGGATACCGACGATCAAATCTCGGGCAAGTAACATACCGATGACAAAGGGAACAACGTATGTTGTTATGCGGTTAGACCGATAAAGATATTCGTAGAATATGTAGGAACCAATATGGGCATCCAGGTCCCGCTATTGGTTATTGACCGAGAATGGTTTTAGGTCATGTCTACATAGTTCTCGAACCCGTAGGGTCCGCACGCTTAATGTTTCGATGACAGTTTTATTATGAGTTTATAAGTTTTGATGTACCAAAGTTTGTTCGGAGTCCCAGATGTGATCACGGACATGACGAGGAGTCTCGGAATGCTCGAGACATAAAGATTGATATTTTGGAAGCCTATGTTTGGACATCGGAATGGTTCCGGGTGAAATCGGCATTTTACCGGAGAACCGGGAGGTTACCGGAACCCCCCGGGGGGTTAATGGGCCTACATGGCCACGAGGGAGAAGAGGGAAGGAGCCAGGAGGGGCCGCGCGCCCCTCCCCCTCCTAGTCCGAATAGGACAAGGGAAGGGGGGCGGCGCCCCCCTTTCCTTCTCCTCTTCCTCCTCTTTCCCCCCTTCTCCTACTCCTACTTGGAAAGAGGGAGTCCTACTCCCGGTGGGAGTAGGACTCCCCCCTTTGGCGCGCCCTCTAGGCCGGCCGCCTCCTCCCCCCTGGCTCCTTTATATACAGGGGCGGGGGGCACCCCAAAGACACACAAGTTGATCTACGGATCGTTCCTTAGCCGTGTGCGGTGCCCCCTTCCACCATATTCCACCTCGGTCATATCGTCGCGGAGTTTAGGCGAAGCCCTGTGCCGGTAGAATATCATCATCGTCACCACGCCGTCGTGCTGACGCAACTCATCTCCGGAGCCTTTGCTGGATCGGAGGGTCGGAGATCGTCATCGAGCTGAACGTGTGCTGAACTCGGAGGCCCCGTACGTTCGGTGCTTGGATCGGTCGGATCGTGAAGACGTACGACTACATCAACCGCGTTGTGCTAACGCTTCCGCTTACGGTCTACGAGGGTACGTAGAAGAACACTCTCCCCTCTCGTTGCTATGTCATCACCATGATCTTGCGTGTGCGTAGGAATTTTTTTGAAATTACTACGTTCCCCAACAGTGGCATCCGAGCCTAGGTTTTATGCGTTGATGTTATATGCACGAGTAGAACACAAGTGAGTTGTGGGCGATACAAGTCATACTACTTACCAGCATGTCATACTTTGGTTCGGCGGTATTGTGAGATGAAGCGGCCCGGACCGACATTACGCGTACGCTTACGCGAGACTGGTTTCACCGTTGCGAGCACTCGTGCTTAAAGGTGACTGGCGGGTGTCTGTCTCTCTCACTTTAGATGAATCGAGTGTGGCTACGCCCGGTCCTTGCGAAGGTTAAAACAGCACCAACTTGACGAACTATCGTTGTGGTTTTTGATGCGTAGGTAAGAACGGTTCTTGCTAAGCCCGTAGCAGCCACGTAAATTTGCAACAACAAAGTAGAGGACGTCTAACTTGTTTTTGCAGGGCATGTTGTGATGTGATATGGTCAAAACGTGATGCTATATTTTATTGTATGAGATGATCATGTTTTATAACCGAAGTTATCGGCAACTGGCAGGAGCCATATGGTTGTCGCTTTATTGTATGAAATGCAAACGCCCTGTAATTGCTTTACTTCATCACTAAGCGGTAGCGATAGTCGTAGAAGCAATAGATGGCGTAACGACAACGATGCTACGATGGAGATCAAGGTGTCGCGCCGGTGACGATGGTGATCATGACGGTGCTTCGAAGATGGAGATCACAAGCACAAGATGATGATGGCCATATCATATCACTTATATTGATTGCATGTGATGTTTATCCTTTATGCATCTTATCTTGCTTTGATTGACGGTAGCATTTTAAGATGATCTCTCACTAATTATCAAGAAGTGTTCTCCCTGAGTATGCACCGTTGTGAAAGTTCTTCGTGCTGAGACACCACGTGATGATCGGGTGTGATAGGCTCTATGTTCAAATACAACGGGTGCAAAACAGTTGCACACGCGGAATACTCAGGTTATACTTGACGAGCCTAGCATATACAGATATGGCCTCGGAACACGGAGACCGAAAGGTCGAGCGTGAATCATATAGTAGATATGATCAACATAGCAATGTTCACCATTGAAACTACTCCATCTCACGTGATGATCGGACATGGTTTGGTTGATTTGGATCACATAATCACTTAGATGACTAGAGAGATGTCTGTCTAAGTGGGAGTTCTTAAGTAATATGATTAATTGAACTTAAATTTATCATGAACTTAGTACCTGATAGTATCTTGCTTGTCTATGTTTGTTTGTAGATAGATGGCTCGTGCTGTTGTTCCGTTGAATTTTAATGCGTTCCTTGAGAAAGCAAAGTTGAAAGATGATGGTAGCAATTACACGGACTGGGTCCGTAACCTGAGGATTATCCTCATTACTGAACAGAAAAGTTACGTCCTGGAAGCACCGCTGGGTGCCAGGCCTGCTGCTGATGCAACTGACGACGTTAAGAACGTCTGGCAGAGCAAAGCTGATGACTACTCTATAGTTCAGTGTGCCATGCTTTACGGCTTAGAACCGGGCCTTCAATGACGTTTTGAACGTCATGGAGCATATGAGATGTTCCAGGAGTTGAAGTTAATATTTCAAGCAAATGCCCAGATTGAGAGATATGAAGTCTCCAATAAGTTCTATAGCTGCAAGATGGAGGAGAATAGTTCTGTCAGTGAACACATACTCAAAATGTCTGGGTATAATAATCGCTTGATTCAACTGGGAGTTAATCTTCCTGATGATAGTGTCATTGACAGAATTCTCCAATCACTGCCACCAAGCTACAAGAGCTTCGTAATGAACTATAATATGCAAGGGATGAAGAAGACTATTCCCGAGCTCTTCGAGATGCTGAAAGCCGCGGAGGTAGAAATCAAGAAGGAGCATCAAGTGTTGATGGTTAACAAAACCACTAGTTTCAAGAAGAAGGGCAAAGGTAAGAAGAAGGGGAACTTCAAAAAGAACGGCAAGCAAGTTGCTGCTCAAGAGAAGAAACCCAAGTCTGGACCTAAGCCTGAAACTGAGTGCTTCTACTACAAGCAGACTCGACACTGGAAGCGGAACTGCCCCAAGTATTTGGCGGATAAGAAGGATGGCAAATTGAACAAAGGTATATGTGATATACATGTTATTGATGTGTACCTTACTAATGCTCGCAGTAGCACCTGGGTATTTGATACTGGTTCTGTTGCTAATATTTGCAACTCGAAACAGGGACTACGGATTAAGCGAAGATTAGCTAAGGACGAGGTGACGATGCGCGTGGGAAATGGTTCGAAAGTCGATGTGATCGCGGTCGGCACGCTACCTCTACATCTACCATCGGGATTAGTATTATACCTAAATAATTGTTATTTGGTGCCAGCGTTGAGCATGAACATTATATCTGGATCTTGTTTGATGCAAGACGGTTATTCATTTAAATCAGAGAATAATGGTTGTTCTATTTATATGAGTAATATCTTTTATGGTCATGCACCCTTGAAGAGTGGTCTATTTTTATTGAATCTCGATAGTAGTGATACACATATTCATAGTGTTGAAATCAAAAGATGCAGAGTTGATAATGATAGTGCAACTTATTTGTGGCACTGCCGTTTAGGTCATATCAGTGTAAAACGCATGAAGAAACTCCATACTGATGGGCTTTTGGAATCACTTGATTATGAATCACTTGGTACTTGCGAACCGTGCCTTATGGGCAAGATGACCAAAACGCCGTTCTCCGGTACTATGGAGAGAGCAACAGATTTGTTGGAGATCATACATACAGATGTATGTGGTCCAATGAATGTTGAGGCTCGTGGCGGATATCGTTATTTTCTCACCTTCACAGATGATTTAAGCAGATATGGGTATATCTATTTAATGAAACACAAGTCTGAAATATTTGAAAAGTTCAAAGAATTTCAGAGTGAAGTGGAAAATCATCGTAACAAGAAAATAAAGTTTCTACGATCTGATCGTGGAGGAGAATATTTGAGTTACGAGTTTTGTCTACACTTGAAAAAATGCGGGATAGTCTCGCAACTCACGCCACCTGGAACACCACAACGAAATGGTGTGTCCGAACGTCGTAATCGTACATTACTTGATATGGTGCGATCTATGATGTCTCTTACTGATTTACCGCTATCGTTTTGGGGTTATGCTTTAGAGACGGCCGCATTCACGTTAAATAGGGCACTATCAAAATTCGTTGAGATGACACCTTATGAACTGTGGTTTGGCAAGAAACCAAAGTTGTCATTTCTTAAAGTTTGCGGCTGCGATGCTTATGTGAAGAAACTTCAACCAGATAAGCTCGAACCCAAATCGGAGAAATGTGTCTTCATAGGATACCCAAAGGAGACTATTGGGTACACCTTCTATCACAGATCTGAGGGCAAGATTTTCGTTGCTAAATTCGGATCCTTTCTAGAGAAGGAGTTTCTCTCGAAAGAAGTGAGTGGGAGGAAAGTAGAACTTGACGAGATAATTGTATCTACTCCCTTATTGGAAAATAGTTCATCACAAGAACCGGTTCCTGTGACAACTACACCAATCAGTGAGGAAGCTAATGATATTGATCATGAAACTTCAGATCAAGTTTCTACAGAACCTCGTAGGTCTACCAGAGTAAGATCTGCACCAGAGTGGTACGGTAATCCTATTCTGGAAGTCATGTTACTTGACCATGATGAACCTACGAACTATGAGGAAGCGATGATGAGCCCAGATTCCGCAAAATGGCTAGAGGCCATGAAATCTGAGATGGGATCCATGTATCAAAACAAAGTATGGACTTTGGTTGACTTGCCCGATGATCGGCAAGCTATTGAGAATAAATGGATTTTTAAGAAGAAGACTGGCGCTGATGGTAATGTAACTGTCTATAAAGCTCGACTTCTTGCGAAAGGTTTTCGACAAGTTCAAGGGGTTGACTACGATGAGACTTTCTCACCCGTAGTGATGCTTAAGTCTGTCCGAATCATGTTAGCTATTGCTGCATTTCATGATTATGAAATTTGGCAAATGGATGTCAAGACTGCATTCTTGAATGGATTTCTAGAAGAAGAGTTGTATATGATGCAGCCGGAAGGTTTTGTTAATCCAAAAGGTGCTAACAAAGTGTGCAAGCTCCAGCGTTCCATTTATGGACTGGTGCAAGCATCTCGGAGTTGGAATAAATGCTTTGATAGTGTGATCAAAGCATATGGTTTTATACAGACTTTTGGAGAAGCCTGTATTTACAAGAAAGTGAGTGGGAGCTCTGTAGCATTTCTAATTTTATATGTAGATGACATATTGTTAATTGGAAATGATATAGAATTTCTGGATAGCATAAAGGGATACTTGAATAAAAGCTTTTCAATGAAAGACCTCGGAGAAGCTGCTTACATATTGGGCATCAAGATCTATAGAGATAGATCAAGACGCTTAATAGGACTTTCACAAAGCACATACCTTGACAAAATTTTGAAAAAGTTCAAAATGGATCAGGCAAAGAAAGGATTCTTGCCTGTGCTACAAGGTGTGAAGTTGAGTCAAACTCAATGCCCGACCACAGCAGAAGATAGAGATAAAATGAAAGATGTTCCCTATGCTTCAGCCATAGGCTCTATCATGTATGCAATGCTGTGTACCAGACCTGACATATGCTTAGCAATAAGCTTGGCGGGAAGGTACCAAAGTAATCCAGGAGTGGATCACTGGACAGCGGTCAAGAACATCCTGAAATACCTGAAAAGGACTAAGGATATGTTTCTCGTATATGGAGGTGACAAAGAGCTAGTCGTAAAAGGTTACGTCGATGCAAGCTTTGACACTGATCCGGACGATTCTAAATCGCAAACTGGATACGTGTTTATATTAAACGGTGGAGCTGTAAGTTGGTGCAGTTCTAAACAAAGCGTCGTAGCGGGATCTACATGTGAAGCGGAGTACATAGCTGCTTCTGAAGCAGCGAATGAAGGAGTCTGGATGAAGGAGTTCATTTCCGATCTAGGTGTCATACCTAGTGCATCGAGACCAATGAAGATCTTTTGTGACAATACTGGTGCAATTGCCTTGGCAAAGGAATCCAGATTTCACAAGAGGACCAAGCACATCAAGAGACGCTTCAATTCCATTCGGGACCAAGTCCAAGTGGGTGACATAGAGATTTGCAAGATACATACGGATCTGAATGTTGCAGACCCGTTGACTAAGCCTCTCTCACGAGCAAAACATGATCAGCACCAAGACTCCATGGGTGTTAGAATCATTACTATGTAATCTAGATTATTGACTCTAGTGCAAGTGGGAGACTGAAGGAAATATGCCCTAGAGGCAATAATAAAGTTATTATTTATTTCCTCATATCATGATAAATGTTTATTATTCATGCTAGAATTGTATTAACCGGAAACATGATACATGTGTGAATACATAGACAAACATATAGTCACTAGTATGCCTCTACTTGACTAGCTCATTAATCAAAGATGGTTATGTTTCCTAACCATAGACATGTGTTGTTGTTTGATTAATGGGATCAGATCATTAGGAGAATGATGTGATTGACATGACCCATCCCGTTAGCTTAGCACTTGATCGATTAGTATTCTGCTATTGCTTTCTTCATGACTTATACATGTTCCTGTAACTATGAGAATTATGCAACTCCCGTTTACCGGAGGAACACTTTGAGTACTACCAAACGTCACAACGTAACTGGGTGATTATAAAGGAGTACTACAGGTGTCTCCGAAGGTACATGTTGAGTTGGCGTATTTCGAGATTAGGTTTTGTCACTCCGATTGTCGGAGAGGTATCTCTAGGCCCTCTCGATAATACTCATCACTTAAGCCTTGCAAGCATTATAACTAATAAGTTAGTTATGAGATGACGTATTACAGAACGAGTAAAGAGACTTGCCGGTAACGAGATTGAACTAAGTATTGGATACCGACGATCAAATCTCGGGCAAGTAACATACCGATGACAAAGGGAACAACGTATGTTGTTATGCGGTTTGACCGATAAAGATCTTCGTAGAATATGTAGGAACCAATATGGGCATCCAGGTCCCGCTATTGGTTATTGACCGAGAATGGTTTTAGGTCATGTCTACATAGTTCTTGAACCCGTAGGGTCCGCACGCTTAACGTTTCGATGACAGTTTTATTATGAGTTTATAAGTTTTGATGTACCGAAGTTTGTTCGGAGTCCCGGATGTGATCACGGACATGACGAGGAGTCTCGGAATGGTCGAGACATAAAGATTGATATATTGGAAGCCTATGTTTGGACATCGGAATGGTTCCGGGTGAAATCGGCATTTTACCGGAGAACCGGGAGGTTACCGGAACCCCCCAGGGGTTAATGGGCCTACATGGGCCACGAGGGAGAAGAGGGAAGGAGCCAGGAGGGGCCGCGCGCCCCTCCCCCTCCTAGTCCGAATAGGACAAGGGAAGGGGGCGGCGCCCCCCCTTTCCTTCCCCTCTTCCTCCTCTTTCCCCCCCTTCTCCTACTCCTACTTGGAAAGAGGGAGTCCTACTCCCGGTGGGAGTAGGACTCCCCCCTTTGGCGCGCCCTCTAGGCCGGCCGGCTCCTCCCCCCTGGCTCCTTTATATATGGGGGCGGGGGGCACCCCAAAGACACACAAGTTGATCTACGGATCGTTCCTTAGCCGTGTGCGGTGCCCCCTTCCACCATATTCCACCTCGGTCATATCGTCGCGGAGTTTAGGCGAATCCCTGCGCCGGTAGAACATCATCTTCGTCACCACGCCGTCGTGCTGACAGAACTCATCTCCGGAGCCTTTGCTGGATCGGAGGGTCGGAGATCATCATCGAGCTGAACGTGTGCTGAACTCGGAGGCCCCGTACGTTCGGTGCTTGGATCGGTCGGATCGTGAAGACATACGACTACATCAACCGCGTTGTGCTAACGCTTCCGCTTATGGTCTACGAGGGTACGTAGACGAACACTCTCCCCTCTCGTTGCTATATCATCACCATGATCTTGCGTGTGCGTAGGAATTTTTTTGAAATTACTACGTTCCCCAACAGTGGGTTAGACTTAAATGTGTTAGTCATATGCTTCATGATGCTCCCATTATATTTCAATTCTTATCTTTTATGTGAGCATCATTGACATCATCATGCCTAACTAAAAGGCATTAAATAAAAGCGATTGTTGGGAGATAACCTGTCGGTGTACTAAAGTAGGGGCACTCCTTTGCACCCCTTACCTGTGCATGGGCAGTCAGAGCCACGCCCGCGGCCACACTTAGCATAGCAGGGGAGGGGTCAAGGCCGCAGGATGGTCGAAGCAATGCCAAGAAAGAGACACGCAGATCAAGAAGGCGAGGTGGGTTCCCCTGGCAAGACCCTTGTCGGGGCGGCCTCCACAGCCCCGGCAAGGACCTTGCCGGGGCAGCTTGCCCAACGCCAGCGGAGCGCGCCACCCTTGAGCCCCAGGTTTTCCAAAACCACCAACCACGTTGGGACCAAGGCTCGGGAGGCACCTCCATGATGGCATGCAGATCTTTGTGAGGATCATGAACACTCCAAGTCAGATGAGGATTAGAAGACAACGAACCTCGGCGACATCTTTGCCGAGGAAACCCACAAGACCTCCGGCAAGATCCTTGCCGGGGACGACCACAACGCCATGGCAAGACCCTTGCCGGGGCCCCGGCAAGGCCCTTACCGAGGACATCCGCGGGGCCACAGCCAGGCCCACACCCGCCAAGTTTCCACAGTCGCTCCCATGTAGCTGCCAGCCCACCAGCTAGGTAGGCAACTGCGTGTCGACGTGAGGCTTCCAAGCCAACTTAGCGCATGCCTACGTGGTGGCATGCAAATCTTCATAAAGGCCCTACTACCGCGCCATCTCCGCAGCCTGCCAGCCTACATGGCGCTGATCACCTCAATGGCCCGGGCGCGTGTCAAAGCAGGGCGAGGCGACGGTAAAGTGAGGGGGACACCTAAGGGGCGCACTAAATGAGTCTTGTCCCGTAAGGGCTAAGCGATAAGCTTAGCCACTGGGCACCGATGCCACCTCTTGTGTGCCAGTGTGGCGATCCCCTTGACTATAAAAGGAGGCCCGGGGCATCCAGGAGAAGGATTCGGACCCTTGGACAAGTTACACTCATCGTAGCTAGCTCAAGAACTCCAAGAACACTAATATACACACCAAAGCAGGACTAGGGTATTATGCATCCTTGCGGCCCGAACCTGGGTAAACGACCCGTGTGCTTGTGCTGATTGCTGATCCCGCTCTTCTTACGACCCTGCGCCCTGCAACCGTAGTAGGGATTCTTGTGATCCCATAGGTGCCGTTTCCACCGACATCTTTGGCGCGCCAGGTAGTGGGGCGCAGTCGTGAGAATCTGGTTTAGCAGCTAGTCAAATAGCTCTTCGTCGCCATGGCTCCCAAGAGGAAGACGACCACAGCGATCGGTTCATCCAGAATCGGACTGCCTGTACCGGTGCGGGCCAGTAGCGGGCCGGTCGCGGAAAGAACCCATGGCGCGACACGTGAACACCCACATCACCATGGCGGTCCAGACCTGGCGAGCGGAGTCGTTCGTGCGCCAGGCGACGGGCCGCACGCCGCAAACTCCAGAGACAGAGTTGCCCCCCCTCCACCCCCCCGCAGGAAGCGCGAGGCCCTCCAAGGGTGTCGCTGTGCCGCCCGACGGCGGTGCAGCGGCCTCCAAGACGCCAACACCGGCGCCTACGGTGTGTTCTTCCCAAGTTGTGCGCGATGAGCAGCGCCATCCCGCTGGTGACCCTGGGCGCGGCCCTGGGAAGAGTCCCGCGCGTCCTTCACGGGTCGAGGAAGCCCAGCATGCACGCCGAGGTGCTGGCAAAAATGGCAGACAACCGTAGGGCTATGATAGATCTCCTTTGAGAAGGCATGATTGCTTTATTAGTATGCTTGAAGTATTTTTTTATGTCAATATTAAACTTTTGTTTTGAATCTTATGGATCTGAATATTCTTTCCACAATATAGAAGATTACATTGATAAATATGTTAGGTAGCATTCCACTTCAGCTTACGACTGAAAATCTTCAATGTGAAGCCCAAGGTGGTGAATGGCGAGCACGCCGAATGCGGTGGCACCATGGTGAGCAACATGCCCAAGGTCGTATGGCCGGCGGGCACCTTCAATGATTCCGTCAAGGAGTGGCAGCAGCAGTTGTTCTATATGACCGAACCGCCTGGTAAAAAGTGGGACGCTGCTCCGGAATTCAGACCCAGAGCCCCACTGCGGCTCACGTACTGGCCCGAGAAGGGCCTGAACTGGTCCTCATCCGACGAGCAATCAGTTCTCCAAACGCGCGTCCAGAGCATGGTCGACAAGGATGTGAAACTCGTCAACATAGTCCAGGTGATGTTAGTTCGCCTGGTTCTCCCTTGCAAGCGTCGTGCCTGCAATTTGTGGGAATACGACCCGGCCGAACACCAGACTCTACGGGAGCTCTATGGCTCCTCCCACAAGGACATCTGGAAGGTGCTCTTCAAGTCCGGAAAACTATGGCCGGGCTCTGCCGAGGAACGCGGGTATCAACTATCCCGCTCTGCAAGTCCGGTAAGTCATTGCTGTGCTCTGTCCATCCATGTTTTAGCCGGCATATCCCGAGGGAGGCGCACTTATCATGCTTTCTACAATAATCCCAGGAATGGACGAAAAAGGTGGAGCGGATACACTGTCCAGCCCCACTACCGGAGGAACTGGCCGGACCTCTTCTGATGAAGATGCTGGTCCCAGCGCCTTACGAGGCACCGAAGAAAGAGGCCTCCAAGAAGGTCAAGAAGACCCGGAGTGGCCTTCGTCGTCGTGATGCTTCAGACGCAAAATCCGAGGATTCCAGCGACCATCCTTCCTCTGAAGATGAGGAAGAGGAGGAAGAAGACAAGTCCCCCGCAGGGGGAGGGAAGAAAAGGACGGCCTCCTCATCCCTGGAGGCCGAATCGCCAAAGAGGGGGAAAGGTTCCCTCCCCGAGGCGTCCACCATGGCTGCTGATAGAAGCCCAGAGTGGGATCCCAGGGCCCAGCCCCTAGTAAAGTATACAAAACCTGCACACATCTACGTGCCTGAGGTCATTAGGGTGTAGTAGTTTTAACTGTCGCCATATTTTGTACAGCCCGGCGAGGTCCCACACCGGACAGTCCTCATTGGAGGATTCGCTGAGCTCAGATGCCCTGGCGAGCGAGACGCCTCCAGAGGCCCCTTCCCCGAAGCCTGGGCGCGACACCGAGGTGTCGTCTCAGCGGGACCTGGACCAGGGGGGCATATCCTTGGGGCCGGACACACGGGAGCAGCGGCTCCCATGCGTGTCGATGGCGGGGGCGATCTTAGGTTTCGACCGCAGTCGGACACGGTCCTGGAGACCTTTAAAGCAACAGGATCGGGTGAGCAGCCACCTTTGATGGGGGAGGCTGGCCTACTCCGCCAGCAACCTCTGTCCAAGCAGAGCTACCGGGCGGCCTATCGACAGCGCTAAGAAGCGCGTCTATCGTCGATGAATATCGCGCCCTCATGGGTGCGGTGATTGAAAAGATTCAGTCCACTGAGAGCGGACTGAATGAATCCTGCCTAAGTCTTATAAAGGGCTTTGAGGTATGTTTTTAAGAAACCTTTGGGAGTTTGTCATAATATGAGTAGTAGCCCCTGATGCACTGTCCGGCGAAAGAAAGCTGGACAGGGGATCAATTTTTTTCCGTTTTGCAGGAGACTCAGTTAATGACGTGTATCCCTTTGTTTGAAAACAGGCGTCTGCTGAGACGACCGCCGCTCATAGTGCGGAGGTGTCCGGACTAAAGCAGCATCTGTAATGGGCCGAAGAGGAACTTGGCCGCGTGAAGAAGCAGTTGGAGGACAAGCAAGGTATGTCGAAACCTTGTGCTAAGTTGAGCACGAATTAGAAGTTGTGCCTAACAAAAATATTTGTATTGTATGCTCTATGGGCGAGTTCCGAAGTTGAGGCACTGAAGAAGGCTGTGGTCAAAGCCGACAATAAGGACGCCGCCGAACAGGCTCTTCGTGAGAAGCACGAGGCCAGGGTCATTGGAGCTGAGCGAGAGCTCGAGGAGGCCGTGAAGAAAAGCGAGGCCTTGGAGCAGAGTCTAGCAGGGAAAGAATCTGAACTCGCCCAAGCTCTCCAAGCCGCAGAGGATGCTCGGGAAGAAACCTAGGTGCTCTGAAGGACATTCAGGAGGCCCGGAAGGTTGCGGCTGGTAAGGCCTTTTGTACTCAAGGCCATTTTTGCATAGTAATGGGAGGAACTCTAAGCGACAAGCTGAATTCTTGTTTCTCCAGGGGCATTTGCGGATCTACCATGCAGCATATCAGATGCTGCCCAATTCTACCGGACTGAGGAGAAGAAGTCTGCGAAGAAACATTTCTGGTCACAGTATTTGGCGCCGAATTATCCGGTGCCCTTTATCGATCAGCTGAAGTAGCTGGTCGAACTGCACCAGGCGGCCGAACTAGCCATGAAGGACTTGGTTGTCCGGCGGTGGCCCGCGGAGCCAATTCCAAGCAGTTACTTCGGACTCGTGCAGCGGATTGTTGGTACTTGCCCTCGGCTCGATGTCATTAAGCGATCGGTCTGCATAGAGGGTGCACGCATGGCGTTTGCCCGTGCGAAGGTGCACTGGGGGAAGCTTGATGCTGAGAAGCTGATGGCTGAGGGACCACCGAAGGGTACGAAGCATCGCAAGCCCGAGTTGTACTATGAGGGTGTCCTGAAAGGAGCCCGCCTTGTGGCGGATCAGTGTACCAAAGACACTATATTTCCCTGAAGGCAGTCGTGCCATTCTTTGTAATGCGGGATAATGGCACTTTTATTATTTTTTGCCTGTTTATGGGAACGTTTGTTCTTCCTATGCGGCTGTTTAGTGTATATAAATCCTGAGAGTTGGCCAGTCGTTGGCTTCTGCCCCCACATAAAAAGTACGGGGGTGTTCGGGACATACATGAACACTCTTTTTCCCATTGTTGGGTTCTTTTAAGGAGGTGTTCCTCACCACGAACCAGGCAATCAGACTATAGGGCTTTATCACTCTCACTTAGCCATAGGATTTTGAGTATGGTGGGCGCAACCCCTGGTGTTTGGAAGACCGTACTAGGGGCTCTATCGGCGCCTGATCGGAAGTCCGATCTGTCGCACTTTGCATTTATAATGGCATTATGCGGAATAAATCTTTAAAGATTTTACAACCTATCAAACAGATGACCAGCTCTCGCTGTATCATGACAGTCAGTTTTCAGCTTTCTCTACTGAGGTGCTCGTCTGGAAGAACCGGGACACAATCGCAGTAGTTCTCCCAGCGCTACCTTAGCCGATGGAGCGGAACGTAAGGTACCAAAAGATGGGAGCTAGGCAAACCCAACTAATGACCCAAGACATGATTCGGAGCTGATGCATATAGTGCTATAAGTTTAGGGTGCCGAGCGACCGAAAAGGTAGTCGGACTTTGTTGCCATATCATGAATACTATGAAGCCCCTGGCATAGTGGGGCATAACACGAGGCGTGGGTGCCGTTTATGACAAAAAGGCATCAATGAGGAACGACGACCGGTAAGTGTTATTTAGGTCTACCATTGTAGTAGAGTGATATGTCTATGCATATGAGTACGGTTTATGATGATAAAAAGAGGTGTTTTTGGCGGAACCTGTCGTGGCCGAACTGGAGGAGGCTGTGTGTGGATCTGAAATGTATCCGGACTGCCTCCTTTGGGGGGAGGTTTTACTTATGTGCTCCTGCCTTGTGCGTCCGAGCTGATTCCACGTTGCCAGACCTGTTCTGCGCCAAAGTTAGTCTGTAAAGACAAATGCTTAAAGGCAGCTGCATGTCCTGTGGTTGAATCGCGGGTGCCTGATCAGAGCCTGGCTGAACCAGTCTATCATGCCATAAAGTAGCTCGGACTCCTTAGTTGGTGTCCAGGTAGTTGGCTGCCGAATTAAAATTTGATAAATAGGCACGACTCGCTATTCCAGCAGCGGTATGATTTCCACTCTGAGGGTGGGCTTCGGCCTTGCCCATAATTGTGACTATGTCACGAGGAACTGGCCTAATGTTGTACCCCATTGTATCTAGCCAACGTGGTTTGTCCCGGTAGTATGTGGTAATTACTGTATAAGGGAACAATGCCGAAGACTTATTCTTCGGCGTGGTATTTGTTTGGTGATCCGAAGACAACCATTAGTGTGGTGGGCCAGTTAAAACTTGGCCTTTGCACCTGGCATCTTTGAGGAGATGTTATTGATAGTTTTATGCCCGTGGGGACTCGTGTGAGATGGAGCCCCCAAACTACTGGGTTGATAGTGAGTGCAATAAAATTGATATGGTTGATGTTGTCCGGACGGACGATGTGATCAGAGACGATCGGCCGTATTTTTGTACTGTGGGGAGATCTTCCTTTGACCTCACCATGTTTGATCGGTCTTTCATTGTTCGAAACCTCCCTTCATGTTTCGGCACGCGACCGGCCATTTTTTTGAGGATCCGACATTCTCTATTGGTATGCTTGGCCTCCCTTCTGGGGGTACCATGAGTTTCACATGGTTGATCGAGTATGCTGCTTGGGCCGGATGGGCTTGAGCTATTCTTTTTCCACTGACCGGACTGGGGGCCGCTGAATTCGGCACCAACTTCCCTGACTTGACGTTTATGACGATTGCGCCGAGGCTTGAGGATGCTGCCTCGTGTTTCCTGCGTATTGTCCTGGACCGTGGTGGTATATTGGCGTCGGGGTATGTGCCTTAGGTTTTCCTTCTTAGCTTGAGGTAGCGAATTCCGCCGTGTGTGCCCTTTGTCGGGGCGGTCGAGTCCATATTCCTCGGTGGCCAGGACCTTGGTCCATCAGTCAGTGAGCAAACCTTGGTCAGCTTTGAGCTGCTGTTGCTTCTTTTGCAGGCTCATCGCAGTGGCCATAAGTCGTCGCTTAAACCAAACTTGTTCCGTGGGATCCTCAGGCACGCTGAATTCATCATCACCGAGGCTCACCTCGTCTTCGTAGTGGGGCATGTAGTTGTCCCTCTCCAAATATCCGTCTGTCGCCAGTCCGGCCTGCTCGAAGGCAGGCTGATCGGGATTGTATTCATCTTCGGCACCATCTTGATTGTTTTTTACTACCGTGCCGGTAGTGTTGTGGCGGGGCTTGGGGCGGCACTGATGACGTTCATACTTTGCTTTCTTCCTTGAGGGGTTATCCTCTATTGCCTCATCGCCATTGGATTCTTTCGGAGTGTCCACCAAATATATATCATATGAGGAGGTGGCTGTCCACCGCCCCATGGGCGGTGGTTCCCGTTCCTCTCCTGCATCGCCGTCCGTATCGTCGATGTCTTCAGAGTCGAAGTCAAGCACGTCGGTTAAATCATCGACCGTGGCAATGAAGTGGGTGGTGGGTGGGCAACGAATTCCTTCGTCGCCTGCTTCCTGCTCGAGCCGGACATAGTTCGGCCGAGAGTCTCCTGACAAAGAGAGAGACTTTAACGAGTTCAGCATGTTGCCAAAGGGAGAGTGCTGGAAGATATCCGCCGCGGTGAACTCCATTACCGGAGCCCAACCAGATTTGGCGGGCTCGGGGGTGCGCGGACTAGAACCTACAGCCGGATACGAGTCTGGGGGTCCGGAGTCACAGGCTTCCTTGGGGGTGAAGTCTGTATTCGGCTCTATCGCTGATGAGTGTGCGGCCTCCGGGGCGGGGTCCATCCACCTGTCCTCGGGTGATGCAATCTGCCCCGGATTTAGGTCCGGGGCTCCTACCGGGGCGATATCCCGAGCATTGTCCGACAGTAGGTCTAAGCCGTGCTCATCATGACTGTCCGATGCACCTGGCGCAAGACCGAATCCGTTGAAGATCAAGTCTCTACGGAAATCGGGCGTGTTGTTCAAGTTTCCGAACCTGACCCGCTGGCCAGGGGCGTAGCTGTCGATCTGCTCCAGATGGCCAAGCGAATTGGCCCGCAGTTCGAAGCCGCCGAACACGAAAATCTGTCCGGGGAGAAAGGTCTCACCCTGGACCATGTAGTTGTTGACGATTGAAGGAGCCATCGAGCCTCGTAGCGAAGACACAGAGGAACTCTCAATGAAAGCACCAATGTCGGTGTCAAAACCAGCGGATCTCGGGTAGGGGGTCCCGATCTGTGCGTCTAAGGCTAATGGTAACAGGAGGTAAGGGACACGATGTTTTACCCAGGTTTATGCCCTCTTGATGGAGGTAAAACCCTACTTCCTGCTTGATTTATGTCGATGATATGAGTGTTACAAGAGTTGATCTACCACGAGATCATAGAGGCTAAACCCTAGAAGCTAGCCTATGATGATTATGATTCTGCCTCTAAGGACTAAACCCTTCTGGTTCATATAGGCACCGGATGAGTCGGTTACAAAGAAGGAAATATAATATCCGGATCGCCAAGCTTGTCTTCCACGCAAAGGAGAGTCCCATCCAGACACGGGACGAAGTCTTGAGTCTTGTATCTTCACGGTCCAACAATCCGGCCAAAGTATCTAGTCCGGCTGTCCGGATACCCCTAATCCAGGACTCCCTCATCCGCCATGACAAATGATTTACAATCCGGCTAGGGACAAAATATGTCAATTGAAGTACACTGTCACTTAGACCGACATACTTCTTCTTCTATACCATCCAACATGCTGTCTAGCCTACAATCCTGTTGGGAATACTTTGCAGCTAATCCTACCTGGTCATATACCAGACTAGCGGGAATCTCTTTCCGATCTGACACTATAGGTCCGAGCAGGGCCATGTGATTCAGATCGAGCTTGGTGTACCGTGTTTTCACCATGGCCCAAGCTTCCCTCGCACCTTGTCGACGGGCAGATTTCTTCCATAATCGGAAGCGCCGCCGCGCTCCCTTGAGCAGCTCTACAAGCTCCCCCATGCTTCCTGGCAGGGAGACGGATGGCAACAAGGCCTTGTCAATACCCTGCATCACCTGCCGAACTTGTTTGTGCAGTTGCGAAAGCTCTTGCAGAAGATCGCCTGCGGATCCGGGCATCTCCTCTTCGGGACGACCAATCAGTATACCTATAGACATAACTCTGTTAGCCCGTTTCTTCACCGAACTATATAAAGGTTCGTTTGAGCACATACTAAAAATGTCGCGTTGAAGCCTCCTATTCTCCTTCACGGAGTCAGCAAACTGGGCCCGAGCATCTTTCAATTCCACGCCCAGCCGCGTATTGGCATCCTGGAGATCGTTTTTCTTTCGCCTGACCCATGTAAGTACATGCTCGCCAGCCTCTAGTTGTTGTTGAGCTGGTTGTTCATCCTCTTGTAGGATCTCCGGACGCACTTCAGGATTGCCTGCGGAATCTATTGTTAGATCCGCAAACATGTCGAATACCAAATGGTACACGTAATTACGTTTTTTATCGATCAAGAAAAATATTACCAGATGAGGCCTTCTTGGATTCCTCCATTTCGGCAGCTGCGGCCCTTAGCCGGGCTTTACACTCCTGCAGCTCTTGAGACAAATGGGTGTTCTTCTCTGTAAGAACCTATTCATACAATGATCCTTAAATCAGTTGTACCACCTGTTTCAAGTCTCAGGGGCTACTGATATACACAATTATCAGATTTTGCTTACCCGTATATCTTTTAAATACTGGTATGTGGCTCTAGCAAGCCCATCTTGAATAGCTTGGATGTACGCATCTCCCGAGTTGAAGGCATTGAAAGCCTCTTCGGAAAAATTAGGGTCGCGGAGTGCGGCCGGCCGACACCGATGATTCATAGCACTCTCCACCTCGGAATTCGTAGCAGATATTCTATCTGCATCCTCTATAGGAGGACCGTCCGGTGTTGTCCCCATGTTAGCCTCCCCCTCGAGGCCGGTTCTGGAGTCCAGCTGGTAGAGGCGTGACGGGCAGGATCCTCGGGTACAGTCCGGCAAATACTCTTTCTGCCAGGATACAGTGGACATTGTTATATTTTAAAGATGACAACCACGGAGCAGGTCTTAAAATCATACCTCTTCGATGGTGGCTCGACCCTGTTCTCTTTCCTTTTAAGCCTACCCGGCTTGGGCGACTCTCGTTGATGAGTCGCGACGGGTTTGGCATGGCACGCCGATGGCCTTCCCTATAAAGCACAATACATGTGCGGTGGGTGAGGTGTAAAGAGGGGATCCTTTTCGGAAGATAGGTCTCCTGTTTTACTTACATGTGATGAAGGGAGGAGGCCTGGATAGTCGGCAATGATGGCCACCAAGGCTCCATCACAGCTTGCCTGGTAAAACATCCTGTCGACGAGCTCCACAAATATGTCCGGATCTTCTTCTAGTCCGGGGTCGAGGGCCCGGCTGTGGTCCTCTGGCTATGGAGGTGGGCTATGGACCTCCCTCACAGCTTTCTGCAGTTCCTGTTATGGACTAGCAAGGTAAATATTTGTGATGAAAGCATGCGGGAATGAATAGAGTTGAGTAAAAGATAGTAACTCACCCAGCTAGGGGGCTTGTACATGGAAAAACCATCCCGTGACTTAATGCGGATGAACTCCTCTTCTTCTCCTTTATATAAACCGGACAATATTTTCGCCAGAGCGGTGGCGGAGTCCTGACCTTTCCGACCGTAGTGGGTGGCATCGTCTTATCCATTGAAGTGCCACATGGGATGCCCCCGATACTAGTGTGACTGCACTCCCCGCATTATGCATATTGGCATAACCTCGATTATTGTCAATCTAGATTTGGCAAGCGTTTTTATCCTGCCCATAAGTTGAAGGACCTCTCTGCTATCTTCCTCCTGGGGGCTCCGGGGACGCCAGCTACGGCGTTTCTTCAATGGGGCATTTGTGAACTCGGGAAGACCCATCCGGATAGGGTCAGGAAGGGAGACATCCTCTATACAAAACCACTCAGAAGGCCAATCTTCGGATGTCTTCTTCGGAGTGCCGGACAGGTATCTGGTCCCGGCGATGCTCCATATTTCGGCTCCGCCCACTTGGTATATTGATCCCTCCTGATTGCGAGGGACAAGGCAGAACAGCCTCTTCCATAGCTCGAAATGAGCCTCACAACCCAGAAATAACTCACAAAGGGCGACATAACCTGCGATATGCATGATGGAGGCAGGGATGAAGTTGTGCAGCTGGAGGCCATAATACTCCAGGAGCCCGCGGATGAACAGATGGATTGGAAATCTCATGCCCCTTAGCAAGTAAGGGACAAGGCATAGTCGCTCCCCCTGGATGGGTTGGGAAACTCTCCGCTTGCTCCCCGCCATCAAAAGTGGCTAATCCGGCTCGAACGGGGACAAGATATGCAGGTGGGAGAATGTCAGGACCCCGACTCAATGCCACATCGATCTAGCATGTAACACCTCATATCACTTTGCGGCCTCACGCATGGTATTCCCACGGGTGTCGCCTTACCTTTGCTCGGGACCGTTTGCGCCTTTTGGCACACGTATATGATAGTGTCGCTAGCATCCATATGATAAGGAGCCCGGGCTGACATGGCTAGTCGTAAACCCAAAGTGGAACAAACTTACAGGGACAGACATCCACGACCCAGCATCGAACGTGTCGGTTATCAGCGAGTGAATCCAGGCTGTAGCACTGGGCTAGCAGGACTCTGGTGAACCGGGCTGTAGCGGTCTAACAGGACTCCGGTATTCATCGCGTGACATTTCCCCGAAGGGACAGACACCGGAACGAAGAAGGACACGTGCCGGCCAGCCTAAGTGTTCCGGAGCAGTAGCAAGCTACCATGGCTCAGTGGAAGCACTAGGAGACATTTCCCGGTAAGAGAGGCTACTAAGGATAAACAACTAGATAGTCAGATCCTACACATACCAAGCATTTCAATAACATACACACAATATGCTCGATATGTGCAAATACAACATGGCATCACAACATGACTCTACAACTCAAGTATTTTATTCAATAGGCTTCAAGGAGCGAGATATTACAATCATGGGTATCTCGACCCAGCATTCAGAGCATACAAGTTAAAGCACAAGCGGAAGCTTAACATGTCTGAGTACAGACATCTACAAATGAAAAAGGCTGAGAATCCTGACTATCTACCAGATCCTGCCGAGGGCACAAGATCGTAGCTGAGGTAACAAGCTAAACGTCGATGTCCACACTGTACTACTAGTGAGGATGAAGTCTCTCTGCAAAAACGTAAAATAGGCAAACGTGAGTACAAATGTACCCAGCAAGACTTACATCAGAACTAACTACACATGCATCATTATCAACAAAGGGGATGGTGGGGTTTAACTTTAGGAAGCCAGCTTTGACTCGGTGGCTATCCTGAACTACGATTGCAAGTAACTCTTTTGAGGTGGCCCACATAAGTCCACATATTCACCATATCAATACACTACTATGGATCCGCTCCCGTCTCCCTACGAGAACGCCATCCATAGCACTCACGCTTATCTTGCGTATTTTAGAGTATCCACTTTCACTTGTCTATGAACTGTACAGGCAACCCAGAAGTCCTTTTCCAAGGACACGGCTATTCGAGTAGATCATATTAACCCTGTAGGGGTGTACTTCTTCACACACGCTCTCGCCACTTACCACCATGTACACGTCGTGTATCTCGGCAACCTTCAAGTGGAAGCCTGGCGAGGGAGTCGGCCACAACCTGACTAACCACACAAGTCTCTTGTCCAGGTTTATCGCCTATTCGGGTTCCATCCACAAGGAGATCCGGCCGGGGTGTCGCTCACGGCCCCAAACGATGTGACCAGGGTTCCCAAGCCCACCATCCGGTGCCACTTGGTACACCGTGCCATTGTGCCTAGTCTGTCCCAAGCCCACCTGTACCGGGTGCCACTTGGTAGACTACTAACACTACCTACAAACACCAGAAACTAGTTGCAACTCCTGGACAGAGATCGAGTTGATTAATAAGTCGAGAGGGGCACTTAAGCATTCCAATGTGTGGTAGTAGCTATTCCTGGATCACAAACACAGAACTCAGTTCCTAAGGACGGCTTCAATGAGACAACCCACCATGTACTCCTACATGGCCTCTCACCGCTACCTTTTACCAAATCGTGTTCACACACTTAGCTCTCAACAGTAGGACATGTTCACACACCTCCAATTCATCCCTGATGAATCAGACCTGACACAACTCTAAGCAATAGCAGGCATGACAAACAAGCATGAATGAGTAGGCACATCAGGGCTCAAACAACTCCTACTCATGCTAGTGGGTTTCATCTATTTACTGTGGCAATGACAGGTCATGCAGAGGATAAAGGGGTTCAACTACCGTAGCAAGTAACACTTGTATCGTTGTTGTCCTAATGCAGTAAAATAGAGCAGGAGAGAGAGAGTGGGATTGCATAGGAATGAACAAGGGGGTTTTGCTTGCCTGACACTTCGAAGATAGTATAGCTCTTCATCGGTGTCATCGATCTCATCGTCGGTACGTCGTCTACTGAGAGGGGACAAACACCGGCAACAGAGAAGGAACACCATCAATGCAATGCAACAATATGATGCATGAGTGTGACATGGCAATATGCTGTGGTTTGAGCTAATGCAACTAGAAACCAGATTAAATGAAGTTGGTTTGAATCCAAGATTCAAATTCAAACTCCATATGTGGATATTTAAATGCCATTTATATGATTTGTGCTAAACAGAAGCTATAAGTTGTTCTAACATGCATGAAAGTGGTACAGATGGATAGATTGGATTTTTCTGATCATTTTTCATATATAATTTATTTCATTTGGAGTTACGGTTAAATTTCTATGAATTTTTGAAGTTAGCATTATTTTCTGAAATTTCCTGAATAAGAATAAATCCAGAAAATAATTAACTGCGTCAGCACTACGTCACTGTGACGTCAGCAGGTCAACGGGGCGGTCCAGGTCAAACTGACCAGTGGGTCCCGCGTGTCAGTGTTATTAGTCTAACTAATATTTAGTTAGTCCTAATCCTAACTTAATTAGCAGGCGGTTCCCACTGTCAGTGTCTAGTGTTAAACTAATAGGGTTAGTTAGCCCCTAATCTAATGATGGCCACGTCGGCTAACCAACGATTAGCCGCCGGCGCTAAGCAGGACACGGTGGAGGTCCTCGTCCGGCCGTTTCCGGCGACGAGAGGTCGTGCGGATGGGTTCTGCGGAACCAGCGCGACGAGGCACGTCGGACGGTGGCAGCTGTGGGTGCTGGGGTGCCCTGTAACGGCGGCGGCGACGAGCCGGGCGGTGGCCGGAGCTCGAAACACATGGGCGCGGTTGCTGCAGTGCGTTAGCGAGCGGGATTAGGTGCTGGGCGGACTCCACATGGCTCCAGGAGAAAGCGGGACTCGATGGTTCGAGCAGCGGAACACAACAGCTAGGTTCCCGGCGGCCATGGCGGTCGGTGGTGCTCGGGCACGCGGGTGAGGATGATACGACACGGGAACAAGCGAAATGAAAAAGGGGAAATGGGAAGGAGCTCACGGTGAGGATGATGAGCAGGTCAGTGGGCTCGGGGGAGGCCGGACGGCGTCGGAGCATCTCCGGCGATCTCGGAGCCGAAGGTTAAAGACGACGGCGTCGGCGTCACTGTAGGGCTCCCGATGTCGCTTGGCGCGGTGAGGAGGAATAGTAGGTCGAGGCGGAGCTTTGGGACGCGTTGGGGAGGTGAGGCGGTGGCTGTGGCCGCGGTGGTACTCATCGGCGGCGACAGCTGCGCTCGGTGGCTGCGCGCAAAGAAACAGAGGAGGGGAGAAAGAGCAGCGAGTGAGGGAGAGGAGAGAGGGATCCAGAGTGGCAGCGAGGGAAGGATCGGGGCTCCCAGGTGGAAGCAAGAGGTGGCCGAAGCCGCACGCGCGCGCGCCACGCCTCTCCTCTGCCTACTGGCTGAAGGAAGAAGACGGGCATGCCCCTGTGGGCTGGCCAACAGTGCTGGGCCGTCCAGGTGGGCTTCGGTGAGCGCCAGGTAAGTTTCCAGGTAAGTTGTTGTTCTTTTATTGTTTCTGTTTCTGTTTTTATGTTATGGTTTAAAATAAATACTAAACCATTTCATAAAATCCTGGAAATAATTATGGGTGTCGTCTGAATTATTCCAGTGACCCTTAACAATTTCCAACATTTTTGGAGCATCTAAAATATATATAGCATTTAAATAGCTCCAATTCAAATATGTTTGAATTAATTCAAAATCCAAAATGCCATGGAAAAATGTGCATCATCTCTGGTTACTCTTTCTAGCATTTTCCAAAAATGATGACCATTTTTGAAGGCCATTTGGGATCCTGAAAATATATTTATTTAGTTGAACCTATTTGAATTTCATGGATGCTAGGGTTTGATCATCCCCCATTTCAAGTTCATTTGAAAAGTTAGACATGATGCACACATGAAGGGCTAGCCTACTGCATACCAAGACTAGGGATGTGACAGAGAAACCCCTGGGTCTGCAACTCCACCAATTGGTCGTGGGATACGGTACATTTCTCCCAATCACCTGGCTTGGTGCTATGAGGGCGAGAGAAGGAGCTGCGGTGGCCGACCATGATGGGATGGTTTTTTCGGGCGCGCTCTGATGAATCCTCGCTCGAGGAAGATGGTGTGATTTGGATCTGAGGATCCCCAACTCTTTAATAGACGATTTATTTACATGGTCAGGGTGGCAAGTGTAAAAATGCCCCGGCTTCTCGCATTCGCTCAACATGTGGAGACTGACATTATTAAGGTACAGAAGACGATGAGTGCAACATTAAATGGGAGGACGGACACTTCTCGTCACAAGAGGTACTCTGGGGAATTCAGAGAAGAACCCGCCTTGCAATGCCGAAGACAATCTGCGCTGGACTCATCGTTATTGAAGCCTGGTTCAGGGGCTACTGAGGGAGTCCAAGATTAGTGGGTCCTCAGACAGCCGGACTATATGCTTATGCCGGACTGTTGGACTATGAAGATACAAGATTGAAGACTTCGTCTCGTGTCCGGGTGGGGCTCTCCTTTGCGTGGAATGCAAGCTTGGCAATTCGGATATGTAGATTTCCTTCTCTGTAACCGACTCTGTGTAACCCTAGCCCTCTCCGGTGTCTATATAAACCGAAGGGTTTAGTTGGACAACAACAATCATAATCATAGGCTAGCTTCTAGGGTTAGCCTCTATGATCTCGTGGTAGGCCAATTCTTGTAATACTCATATCATCAAGATCAATCAAGTAGGAAGTAGGGTATTACCTCGATACAGAGGGCCCGAACCTGGGTAAACATTGTGTCCCCCGCCTCCTATTACCATTAGCCTTAGACGCACAGTTTGGGACCCCCTACCCGAGATCCGCCGGTTTTGACACCGACAGAGATCGCCACCATATACTTGAGCTACTACTGTGTCCCTTACATCTGGTATCAGCCGCCACCACCACCCTTCCTATCATGCGGTCTGGCGCAGTTCATCGAGATGTGAAGTCTGCATCACACGCGGCTACACCTAGAGCACATGGATCCCGCGGTCAAGACATATCTCGACAAGCTCACATCCACGATGGAGGCCAACACCGCAGCGCTCACGTCGGTTCCTACTTCTTAAGCTTGCATTGGTTTTTCTGTTGAAGAGGAAAGGGTGATGCAGCAAAGTAGAGATAAGTATTTCCCTCAGTTTGAGAACCAAGGTATCATTCCAGTGGGAGAAGAACACACAAATCACCAATACCAGCACAAACAATCAAACACTTGAACCCAACAAGATAAACGGGTTGTCAATCCCTTCAAGGTCACTTGCAAAGGTTGGATTTGATAGAGGTAGATGAATAGAACTAAACAAAAGATAAAATATTTTCGGGTTTTCTGGTTTATAGTTCTGAAAATAAAAGATTGCAAAATAGTAGATCGGAAACTAAGACGATGGAAAATAGACCCGGGGGCCAAAGGTTTCACTAGAAGCTTCTCTCATGAAGGCAAATAATATGGTGGGTGAACAAATTACTGTCGAGCAATTGACAGAAAAGCGTGAAGTTATGACGATATCCAGGGCAATTATTATGCAATATAGGCATCACGTCCATGTCAAGTAGACCAAAACGATTCTGCATCTACTACTATTACTCCACACATTGAACGACTCCTACCTGCATCTAGAGTATTAAGTTCATAAGAACATAGTAAGGCATTAAGTAAGATGACATGATGTAGGGGAATTAATTCAAGCAATATGATGAAAACCCCATCTTTTTATCCTCGATGGCAACAATGCAATACGTTTCTCGCTACCCCTACTTTCTCACCGGGTGAAAATTTGCAAGATTGAACCCAAAGCTAAGCACCTCTCCCTTTGCAAGAAAAACCAATCTAGTTGGCCAAACCAAACTGAAATTCAAAGGGAAATACAAAGATACCAAATCATGCATATAAGAATTCAAAGGAGATTCAAATAATATTCATAGATAAGTTGATCATAAATCCACAATTCATCGGATCTCGACAAACACACCGCAAAAGAGTATTACATCGGATAGATCTCAAAAAAAATCAAGGAGAACATGGTATTGAGAATCAGAGAGAGAGAAGAAGCCATCTAGCTACTAGCTAAGGACCCATAGGTCTGAGGTGGACTACTCATGCTTCATCGGAAGGGCAATAGAGTTGATGTAGATGCCCTCCGTAATCGAATCGCCCTCCGACAGGATCCCAGAAAAGTCCCCAAGATGGGATCTCATGGGAATAGAAGGCTACTGCGGTGGAAAAGTGTTTTTGTGGATGCTTCTGGTGGTTTGGGAATATATTTTAATTATATAGGAGGCAGAACTAGGTTAGGAGGGTCACGAGGGGCCCACAAGGTAGGGGAGTGCGCCCTACACCCTTGTCGCTGCCTCGTGGCTCTTCTAACTTGAACTCGAAGTCTCCTGGGTGTCTTCTGGTCCAAGCAAAATCATCGCGAAATTTAATTCCATTTGGACTCCGTTTAGTATTCCCTTCTGTGAAGCTCAAAAACAAGGAAAAAAGAGAAACTAGCGCTGGGCTCTAGGTTAATAGGTTAGTCCCAAAAATAATATAAAATAGCATATTAATGCATTAAAACATCCAAAACAGATAATATAATAGCATGGAACAAAAAAAATTATAGATACGTTGGAGACATATCAAGCATCCCCAATCTTAATTCCTGCTCGTCCTCTAGTAGGTAAATGAAAAAAACAGAATTTCTGATATTTAATGCTACCTAACATATTTATCCATGTAATTTTCTTAATTGTGGCATGAGTGTTCAGATCCATAAGATTCAAAACAAAAGTTTAATATTGACATAAAAACAATAATACTTCAAGCATACTAATAAAGCAATCATGTCTTGCCAAAATACTATGGCTAAAGGAAGCTATCCCTACAAAATCATATAGTCTGGCTATGCTCCATCTTCATCGCACAAAGTATTCAAATCATGCACAACCCTGGTTTCAGCCAAGCAATTGTTTCATACTTTAGTATTCTCAAACCTTTTCAACTTTCACGCAATACATGAGCGCGAGCCATGGACATATCACTATAGGTGGAATAGAACATAGTGGTTGTGAAGAAGGCAAAAAGAAGGGGATAGTCTCACATCAAGTAGGCGTATCAACGAGCTATGGAGATGCCCATCAATAGATATCAATGTGAGTGAGTAGGGATTGCCATGCAACGGATGCACTAGAGCTATAAGTTTATGAAAGCTGAAAAAGAAATTAAGTGGGTGTGCATCCAACTTGCTTGCTCATGAAGACCTAGGGAATTCGAGGAAGCCCATCATTGGAATATACAACAAAGTTCTATAATGCAAAATTACCACCAGTATATGAAAGTGACAAAATAGGAGACTCTCTATCATGAAGATCATGGTGCTACTTTGAAGCACAAGTGTGGAAAAAGGATACTAACATTGCCCCTTCTCTCTTTTCCCTCCTTTTTTTGAATGGCTTCTTTGGCCTCTTTTTTATTTGGCTTCTTTAGCGTCTTTTATTTTGGTTTCCTCACATGGGACAATGCTCTAATAATGAAGGTCATCACACTTTTATTTACTTACAAATCAAAAATTACAACTCGATAGTAGAACAAAATATGACTCTATATGAATGCCTCCGACGGTGTACCAGGATGTGCAATGATTCAAGAGTTAAATGTATGAAAGAATTATGAACGGTGGCTTTGCCACAAATACTATGTCAAATACATGATCATGCAAAGCAATATGACAATGATGAAGCCTGTCATAATAAACGAAACGGTGGAAAGTTGCATGGCAATATATCTCGGAATGGCTATGGAAATGCCATAATAGGTAGGTATGGTGGCTGCTTTTAGGAAGGTGTATGGTGGGTGGCACCAGCGAAAGTTGCGCGGTACTAGAGAGGATAGCAATGGTGGAAGGGTGAGAGTGTGTATAATCCATGGACTCAACATTAGCCATAAAGAACTCTCAAACTTATGCAAAAATCTTTTAGTCATTGAAACAAAGTACTACGCGCATGCTCCTAGGGGAAGGTCTAGTAGGAGTTAACCATCGCGTGATCCCGACCCCACACAAAGGATGACAATCAATAAAAAACATGCTCCGACTTTGTTACATAACGGTTCACCATACGTGCATGATACGGGAGCACAAACTTTAACACAAGTATTCTTACCCATCCACAATTACTCACTAGCCTGACTCTAATATCACCGTCCTCATATCTCAAAACAATCATAAGGAATCAAATATATCTTAGTATTCAACGCACTTTATATGAAAGTTCTTATTATCTCCCTCTTGGATGCCTATCATATTAGGACTAAAGTCATAACCTAAGCAAATTACCATGCTGTTTAGAGAGACTCTCAAAATAATATAAGTGAAGCATGAAAGTTCAAAATTTTCTATAAATAAAGCCACCGCCGTGCTCTAAAAAGATATAAGTGAAGCTCTAGAGCAAAATTGCCTAGCTCAAAAGATATAAGTGAAGCACATAGAGTATCCTAACAAATGATGATTCATGCGTGTCCCTCTAAAAAGGTGTGTACATCAAGGATGATTGTAGAAAACTAAAAGGTGAAGACTCATATCATATAAGACGCTCCAAGCAAAACACATATTATGTGGTGAATAAAAATATAGCCTCAAGTAAAGTTACCGATAGACGAAGACGAAAGAGGGGATGCCTTCTGGGGCATCCCCAAGCTTAGGCTCTTGGTTGTCCTTGAATATTATCTTGGGGTGCCTTCGGCATCCCAAGCTTAGGCTCTTGACACTCCTTATTCCATAGTTCATCAAATCCTAACCCAAAACTTGAAAACTTCACAACACAAAACTCAACAGAAAATCTTATGAGACCCATTAGTATAAGAAAGCAAATCACCACTTTATGTTGCTGTTGTGAACTCCTTATTTATTTATATTGGTGTAATATCTACTGTGTTCCAACTTCTCCATGGTTCATACCCCCCGATACTACCCATAGATTCCTCAAAATAAGCAAACAACACAAAGAAAACAGAATCTGTCAAAAACAGAACAGTCTATAGCAATCATAGACCTTCGTATACTTCTGTAACTCTAAAAATTCTGAAAAATTAGGACATCCTGGAAAATTTGTACATAAATCTTGGGTAAAAATATAAGATCAAAAGCACGTTTCTGTGAATTATGAAAATTATTTTTCTGGGCGCAAAAGTTTCTATTTTTCAGCAAGATTGAATCAACTATCATCATAAGCCATCTCAAAGGTCTTACTTGGCACAAACACTAATTAAAACACACAAAAAACATCTAACAAGAGGCTAGATGAATTATTTTTTGAAAAACAGAACCAAAAAAGCAATAACAAAATAAAATTGGGTTGCCTCCCAACGAGGGCTATTGTATAACGCCCTTAGCTAGGCATAAAACATAGATCTAGGTATTGTCATCTTTGGTATGCAATCCATAAGTAGTTCTCATAATAGATAAATATGGAAACTTAATTTTATATCTAAGAAAGTGGTCCATGTCCTTCCTTAGCGAAAATTGAAATCTAATGTTTCCTTCTTTCATATCAATAATTGCACCAATCGTTCTAAGGGAAGGTCTACCAAGAATAATAGGACATGTAGGATTGCAATCTATATCAAGAACAATGAAATATACGGGCACATAATTCCTATTTGCAACAATAAGAACATAATTAATCCTCCCATAAGGTTTCTTAATAGTGGAATCCGCAAGATGCAAATTTAAAGAAAAATCATCAAATTCACGGAAACCTAACACATCACATAAGTTTTTGGAATTGTGGAAACGCTAGTACCCAAATCACGCAAAGCATGGCACTCATAATCTTTAATCATAATCTTAATAGTAGGTTCCCATTCTTCATAAAGTTTTCTAGTGATAGAAACTTC
The DNA here is from genome assembly GCF_002162155.2 of Triticum dicoccoides. Lineage (NCBI taxonomy): Eukaryota > Viridiplantae > Streptophyta > Magnoliopsida > Poales > Poaceae > Triticum > Triticum dicoccoides. The sequence goes on from NC_041389.1 coordinate 166,940,509, forward strand.
CAATTCAAGTTGTTCTTCAAAAGAATTCATCATAGCATCAACAATATGTTTACTAAAAGATTTATTTTGATTATAAGCATGAGGAGAATTCAACATGGATTCAAGGAAAAACAATCTATCAAAGAACAATTATCATAATTAAAATCCTTGAAATCCAAAAGAGTTAGTTCATTGCTACTTAAGGTTTTAACCTCCGCAATCCCAGTTTTATCAATTTTTGCATCTAGATCTATAAACTCCGAATCATTGGGATGCCTTCTAACTAAAGTTGACTCATCTCCAGTCCCATAATTATCAAGATTTATATTGGAAAACAAATATTCAACAAGAGTCACATCAATCACTTTAAGATCTTCATCATTATTTTTATAAAAAACTAGAAGAACAGGCTTTTACAAACCAATCTCGTTTAGCACGCATCTTAGCGGTTCTTTCCTTACACTCATGAATGAAAAGTCTCATAGCTTTTAGGGACTCATTAATATCATGCTTGGGTGGAATAGATCTAATTTTCAAAGAATCAATCTCAAGAGAAGTTCTATCCATGTTCCTAGCCAAGTCATTAATCTTAAGCAATTTTTCTTCAACCAAAGCATTGAAACTCTTTTGCGAAATCATAAATTCTTTAACACTATTATCAAAATTAGAGGACAACTTTTATAATTTCCATAAGAATCATTGTAGTAATTACCATAATTATTAGAGGAATTACTAGGAAATGGCCTAGGATTAAAATTGCCTTTATACGTGTTATTACCAAAATTGTTCCTACCAAAAAAATTCACATCCATAGATTCATTATTATTCTCAATCAAAGTAGACAAGGGCATATCATTCGGATCAATAGGAGCACTCTTGCTAGCAAATAATTTCATAAGTTTATCCATCTTTCCACTCAAAATATGAATCCCTTCAATCACATGCACTTTTTTTTACTAGTAGAAGATCTTTTGGTGTGCCATTGAGAATAATTAACCATAATATTATCTAGGAGTTTAGTAGATTCTCTAGTAATTTTCATAAAAGTACCTCCAACGGCCGTATCTAAAAGATTTCTAGAAGCAAAATTCAATCTGGAATAAAAAATTTGTATGATCATCCACAAATTTAAACCATGAGAGGAGCAATTTCGTATCATCAGTTTCATCCTCTCCCAAGATTGTGCGACATGTTCATGATCAAGTTGCTTAAAGTTCATAAAATCGTTCCTAAGGGAGATAATCTTAGTGGGAGGAAAATACTTGGAAATAAAAGTGTCTTTACACTTATTCCATGAATCAATACTATTTTTAGGCAAAGATGAAAACCAAGTTTTAGCACGATCACTAAGTGAAAACGGAAATAGCTTCGATTTAACAATATCATTATACACATCTTTCTTCTTTTGCATATCACACAACTCAACAAAACTATTTAGATGGGATGCGACATCTTCACTAGGAAGGCTGGAAAATTGATCTTTCATAACAAGATTCAGCAAAGCGGCATTAATTTCATAAGATTCCACACTGGTGGCGGGAGAAATCGGAGTACTAATAAAATCATTATTATGAATATTGGAAAAGTCACATGATTTGGTATTCTTTTGAGTCATTATGACAAAGCAAGCAATCTAACATACGAGCAAACAAAAAGCAAACGAGAAGACGGACGGAAGAAGGGCGAAAGAAAAAGGCTAATCTTTCGAAAATCATTTTAGAAGTGGGGGAGAATAAAATGAGAGGCAAATGGAGAATAATGTAATGCAAGAGCTGAGAGTTTTATGATGGGTACTTGGTATGTCTTGATTTGGCGTAGATCTCCCCGTCAACGGCGCCAGAAATTCTTTCTGCTACTTCTTGAGCTTGCGTTGTTTTTTCCCTTTAAGAGGAAAGGCTGATGCAGCAAAGTAGAGATAAGTATTTCCCTCAGTTTGAGAACCAAGGTATCGATCCAGTAGGAGAAGAATGAACAAATCACCAATACATGCACAAACAATCAAACACTTGCACCCAATGCGATAAAGGGGTTGTCAATACCTCCATGGTTACTTGCAAAGGTGAGATCTGATGGAGATAGATGAATAGAGTTAAACAAAAGATAACATATTTTTGGGTTTTTTGGTTTATAGATCTGAATATAAAAGATTGTAAAATAGTAGATCGGAAAATAATATGATGGAAAATAGACCGGGGGGGGGGCGTAGGTTTCACTAGAGGCTTCTCTCATGAAGGCAAATAATACAGTGGGTGAACAAATTACTGTTGAGAAATTGATAGAAAAGCGCAAAGTTATGACAATATCCAAGGCAATGATTATGCAATATAGGCATCACGTCCGTGGCAAGTAGACCAAAACAATTCTGCATCTACTACTATTACTCCACACATCAACCGACTCCTGCCTGCATCTAGAGTATTAAGTTCATAAGAATAGAGTAACACATTAAGTTAGATGACGTGATGTAGCAGAATTAACTCAAGCAATATGATGAAAACCCCATCCTTTTATCCTCGATGGAAACAATGCAATACATGTCTCACTACACATACTTCCTCACTGGGTGAAATCACGCAAGATTGAAACCAAAGCTAAGCACCTCACCCTTTACAAGAAAAACTAATCTAGTTGGCCAAATGAAACCGATAATTCAGAGAGAAATACAAAGATACCAAATCATCCATATAAGAGTTCAGAGGAGATTCAAATAATATTCATAGATAAGCTCATCATAAATCCACAATTCATCGAATCTCGACAAACACACACCAAAAGAGTATTACATCGGATAGATCTCCAAGAGCATCAAGGAGAACATGGTATTGAGAATCAAAGAGAGAGAAGATGCCATCTAGCTACTAGCTATGGACCCGTAGGTCTAAGGTGGACTACTCGCGCTTCATCGGAAGAGCAATAGAGTTGACGTAGATGCCCTCCGTGATCAAATCTCCCTCCGACAGGATGCCGGAATAGGCCCCAAGATGGGATCTCACGAGAACATAAGGTTGCGGCGGTGGAGAAGTGTTTTCGTGGATGCTTCTAGTGGTTTGGGAATATATGTGAATATATAGGAGGCAGAACCAGGTCAGGGGGGGCACGAGGGGCCCACAAGGTAGGGGCGTGCCCTCCGCCCTTGTCGCCACCTCGTGGCTCTTCTGACTTGAACCTCAAGTCTCTTGGGTGTCTTTTGGTCCAAAAAAATCATCGTGAAGTTTTATTCCATTTGGACTCCATTTAGTATTCCTTTTCTGCGAAGCTCAAAAACAAGGAAAAGACAGAAACTGGCACTAGGCTCTAGGTTAATAGGTTAGTTTAAAATATAATGTAAATATCATATAATGCATATAAAACATCCAAAACAGATAAGATAATAGCATGGAACAATAAAAAATTATTGATACATTGGAGACGTATCAGCAGTCACCACCCACCTCAACGTTCTGGCGGCGTGGTGGCCCAATCTGGAGCGGCGCGTGGCCGATCTAGGGGATGCAGCCATCGCGCTCCAGCAAGAGCGGCCTAGTAACAACGACACCAATGGCGGGGGCACCTAGGCACCAGCTCCCACGGCGCCACCGCCAGCGACCTGTGGCACTCCTCTACGTGCCGTGGAGGGTGCGACAGATGCTCCTCGCGGGTCCGATGAGCACGGCTTTTTCCATATGCAATGGGGGATGTTGGCGGTGTCATTCTAGCCGCCACCGCCGCTCCCAGCCAACGGTCAGATCAAGATCCCGTCTCCTAGTGCTTTGCCATCACCTTTCGTGCATGCTAGCGAGATGCTGGCGGGGCTGGGTCAGGCTCACCCATCCATCGCCTTTCCACAGTCGGCAGAGATGTAGAACAAAGCACCAGAAGAACCAGGACAAGCATTAGTCATGGTTATCTCAGGATCGGCAGCGACAGGAGGAATGTCCCAGAAGGCGTTCCAACTCTCACTACAAAAAAAGGTACATCCGTGACATTTTGGGCCAAACAAAAAAATTATGTCATACTTATGACACTTCTATGACGATAATTGTGACAAAACCTGGTATCATCATAGATGTGGTGGGCTCCTACTTCTATGACAAAAATTCAAGAAAGAAATGGGCTTTCGTCCTGGGCGGGCCGGAGACGCAGCTGCACGACATTCTTTGGGCCGTCCATGACAGAAAAACCCATGGTAGAAGCGAGGGCCAGGAAAATTGCGGGGAGTTCCCAATTATGGTGGGTGGTCGGGGGCCGAGCGATGCGTGTTTCTCTCATACATGTACGCGCGTGTGCGAGGCATTGGGCTCTAACTGAACCCGAGCGAGGCGTTGGCCTCTAACTGAACCCGAGCGATTACACTAGCTACGTTACTGAACCCTGCTGCCTTCTTCCCTTGATGAACAGTGAGCGTTGTTGGGGGGTGGGGTGGATGAACAGTTGCCGATGGGGGTGGATGAACAGGACCCCATGGTGTTGCCTCTGGATGAACAGGACCCTGATCGAGCCGGTTGGGACTGGATGAACAGGACCCCGTGGAGGGTTGGATGAATAGGACGACCCCGTGGAGGGTTGGTTGAATAGTAGCCGGTGGAGGGCTGGATGAACAATAGCCCGTGGAGGGGGGTTGAACAGGATCCCGTGGAGAGGGCTGGTTGAATAGTAGCCGGTGGAGTAGCGCACGGTGGAGGCTGGATGAACAGGAGCCCGTGGATGAACAGTCGCAGGTGGAGGCTGGAGGAGGTCGACGGTGGATGAACAGTAGCCCGTGGAGGCTGGAGGAGGTCGATGGTGGAGATGAACAGTATCCCGTTGAGTCTTGTTTTGGGGTACGCCACACCCCTCCCGATGAACAGGACCCCGTTTCGACCGTAGCGCTCCAACACAAGTCTGTTTCCTCCGTTTTGCAGTATGCCACACCCCTCCTGATCAACAGGGCCCCATTTCGACCGTAGGAGGCCCAATAGAAGTCCGTTTCCTCCGTTTTGCGGTACGCCAGACCCCTCCCGATGAAGAGGATCCTGTTTCGACCATGGCCGGTCGAACAGAAGGCCGTTTCCTCCGTTGTGCGGTACGCCAGGCCTTGTTTCCATCGGCTGTTCCGTCCAAGCCCTCCCGATGAACACGACGACGCATTCCATCCGACCCTGCCGGTTGACTCCCCATGAACACGATGACGATGCAGTTTCTCCATGCCGACCCAGCCATGTACACAAGCCCTGGCCGTACGTATGCGCGAGTAGGCGTTCGAGACCCCGCCCGCATGTACGTACGTGGCCGTATTTTCTTTCTTGCACACTGGCCGTTGTACGTACGTGTAAATGCTACATGCGCACGTCTACTATGACACGTGCGCGGCTCTACATCGACTAGTATGTATGTACACGTTCATGACCAGAATGACAATGCTACGTACGCTTCGACCAAGTGGGTCCCAACTGTCAGGCACTTCCTTCCGTGTGAAGATGTAGCTGGTGGGTCCCAGCAGTCAAGGGGGTGAATCATTTTTTTGCCCGGACGCACTTCCTTGCGTTCGCAGATGTAGCTGGTGGGTCCCAGCAGTCAGGGGGGAAACGTTTTTTTTTCATGAAATACAGTGGCCCGTACGATGGCTCCCTGCTGTCAGGTGGAGGAATCTTATTTTCCGCGTAATAAGGAGGCACTTCCTTGCTGCGCCATGGACCCAGCTGTCATCCTCTCCATGTACAATACTCTTCCGATGGAAGTCGTTCCTTGACCACGTTGACCATGCCACGTTCCGTTGCATGCATGCGTCCATGGGCGTGGTGCGTCCCCACTGTCAGCCTCTCACGTAGGGTCATCTTCCGATGACTCTCGGTTGTTGACCACATTGACCACACCGTGCCGAGCGCACCAAGGCCGATGGACGACGGCGAGGCCCCATAATGGAACGACCTGGAGATGGGGAAGATGCAGCAGTGGAGTCGCAGATGGAGAGGAGTAGGAAACTTCACTGGTGCGGGCGTGTGACAGCATAGCCGTGGTGCCGCCCATGGGAGACAGGAGCAAGAACAAAGGTTGAAGAAGGAGCAGGGCTGTTGGCTTAACATCCAATGGTCCAGCTACTAGAATAATTTCTTGATTAAGTTGACAAAGCCCTGCATACACGTCCGCTTAGTAGGCCCACAAGTCAGCCACCAAATCTGACGGGTCACAGCTGTCAATGGGAGGAATAATTTTTTTTCACATAACAAGGAGTCACTTCCTTCCGTGCGAAGATACAGCCGCTGGGTCCCAGCTGTCAGGGGGAGGAAACACTTTTTCAGCTTAATAAGGAGACTTTCCTTGCGTGTGACCATGGACCTCGTGGGTCCCAGCCGTCAGGCTCTCCACGTACAGTCCTCTTCTGGCGACTCTCGTTTGTTGACCATGCCGCACCGAGCGCAGCGAGGCTGTGGACGACGGTGAGGCCCCGGATGGGAACGACTTCGAGATGGGAAGACGCGGCAGTGGAGTTGCAGATTGAGAGGAGGAGAGGGTTATAACTGGTTCTGGTGCGGCGTGGGGCTGCAGTCGGTGGAGAATAACAGGAGGTGTGGAGGGGTGGAGGGATAGCCTGGCCATCGGTGGGGTAGCGCTTCGCAGCGACACGTGCTAAGCAGAGCCACTAGCCGTCGGAGGCCGGATGAGGCGGTCCCAGCGACACTAGAGGAAGAAGACGAGAGATTGAAGGTGCATGCTGGCCGTTGGATATAAATTCAATGGCTCTGGATGTCATAATCATTTGTTAACCAAGTTGACAGTGCCCTGCGTAGGCTTCGACCTATTGGCCCACATGTCAGCCTGCAAAAATGTGGCATATATTTAACCCATGTTTTCTAGAATGTACAGTCCATTTGTTGGGCTGGGTGAACAAATAATTTCACGTCAATGATGCCCATTTATATTTTCTAAGAAATCCGAGCCCATTTGCACTTCCTTGAAATACACGAATTAGCTGGGCTGGTTCTATATATAATGTTATGTTAGAAGGAGCAATTAATATCAAAAAATAAATCAGGGAGGCAAATTTTTTATATATAAAATTAACAAACTAGCGAGTTATTGCCCAAAATAAAAATGAGCGCATTATTATTACATTGGTCCTTAAAATCTTCGCAAGCTTTTGTACGCAATCACTAGGATTTTCCTTGCCTGTGAGTGAAAAATAACTAGGATTTTCCTTGCCAACTTCTGTTAAACATTTACTTTTATAAGTTAATAACACATGGGATGTTTTTATAATGTATATATAAGTCTCTATAAAATATACAATAATAGTAACAATATAAATATATATAATGTGGTTAGAAGGGAAAACATAAATTTGACACAACATTATTTCTTATATATAGATAAATAGAAGAGAGACATGTTTTTATTAAAAAAATACATTGGGATGCCGATATTTAAGAAAAAGCCCATAGGCCAGTATGGACCTCAAAAAATAAGTTGAAACCACTATCTCTGTATGTCGTGGGCTACGCATGTTAAAATACAAAACCTAGGCCTAGCTGATACTTGTTCGCCCTTTGGAAAAAAATGATACCAGCTAGAACCCCGAGCAAACTGGATTAAAGAGGGGCGGCGGCATGACTGAAGAAGCACATCAGGAGTGGTTTTTTTTTCTTCAGTGGATGGCTCTCGATGGCGTTTTTTTACTTGCCTCTGCACCATACAACTTGTATTTTTAGCCTCCCAGTCCATGGTGGACTAGCAGCCCATTTGCTGGGCGGGCCAACCTATAGAAACCAGCACTCGATTTTTCATCAAGCCCCAAAAACAACGCCGTACTATGTTTGTTTTGTGCCTGAAAACATTACGACAGGGGATGAGCGGGGGAGGGGGAAGACAGAGCAAAAAGATTAAAAAGAGCTGATGCGCCGTTGCTACCCTAACAAAGTAGGTGTAAATCTTCTCAGGAAGAAGGTGTTCCCTTAACACCCACATGTCACATATCCCACATTAGGCATACTAACAAGTTCACACACAAGTACAACAGAAAAGGTAAACATTCGTATCAAACTCAGGTACACAGGAAACATTCATATTCATAGTCAACATTCACAATCAACAACTCAAAAGATTCGTATATACACAAGTTCAGCATGTCTATGCATCCAAATGATTGATAGATCCCATGACAATATTCATAGATAATTCAAAAAAAGATTCCGATATACACATGTTCAGTATGTTTATGCATCCAAATGATTGAGATCACAACCAATATGATCCATGGATGAACTTTACTTACCTAGGGTACAGACTGGTAAATGGTGTACAGTCGGAGGTATTTCTTGCTAAAATTAATGCTTGTATGAGTAAACTTTCGAGTACATAAGAGGCAGCACAGACAATCTGAACTTTGCTTGTAGGTTTATCCTCAAATAGTGGCCTCGTGCCAAGGGAGGTTTGAGCTACTTGGGCACTACTTTCATCCAACTAGTTTACTGGCTCATCTTGGTCATGTAGCTCGCCAAAATTCTACATTGCAGACAAGAAAGGAGGTGGTTGAGAAAATGAACCACCCAAATTTTTTGTGCAGTTCAACTGAAATGGAGCATCCCTGGAGTGCAGACTGATTAAGTGCCAGATGAATATACACGTCAACCAACTTGTCGGGAATCTTTAGACTCCATGCCATACAGTTCACTACCATATCTGCCGATAACCAAAAGGCACAAGTTGGGACCAAAGACTGGACTGCGTTCTTCTGGGCTATCTACCAAGCAATATTTTTGGCGTTCACTCGCCTAATACTTGGAGTTTGAAAACTGGTTGACGCCGGTTGATACTCGAATGAATATAGGCAGTTCTTCTTGTCAACATCGATGCTTGTCTAAGTGAACTTTGGAGTACATAGCAGCAGCATAAGTATCTGTCCATCTGATCTTTTTGTGCAGTTCTACTGAAATCACACAATGCAATGATTTGCCTGCGAGTTTAGGCTCCAAGTTACTCCTTTATAAAATCGGCAAATAGTAGCACATACCAAATTACCAATATATGATAGGCACAATAATCAGGATAAAGACCAGTACCAACCTATGTGAGGTAGCATATCAATTACTATTTCCTTTGACTGGAAGCCGAGATAAGCGAAACGACTGACAGTAAAGGAAGGAAGCAGGCCTAGATTAGTGACTGACAAGAAAGGGCGGAAGCTGTCTAGGAAATGAAGCACCCAAAGTTTTTGTGCAGTTCCACCAAAATCGAGCAACCTTGTTGGCACATATATTGAGAGAGTGAGATTACTATAATAGTGGGACTAGTTGATGAAACATACACTAACAAATAGAAGCACCCTCATTATCTTAATGGGTAAAGTTAGCAACATAGTAGTCTTGCTTAAAGAGAGGTATTAGTTTATTTAATCAGTGCCAATTAGCTCAACACTCAAAGCATTGCCATGTATCATAGGTTGCAAACTTTAACATGCAAAGATAAATGAGTTTCTCATGACAGTAGCATGATACAAATAGAGATGACAGCAAACTAATATGGATGAAGGCCTTAGGCCCGCACCAACCTGAGGAAAAAAGCTTATTCATGTAGTCCCATCAGAGATGATAAAGCACTCACCAGAATCACTCAATAGTATATATTTTGGTGCACTTCAAATGTATGGTTGAAATCACACTTGTTTACCAGTGCTGAGATTATATCAAAAGATTATCAAGAACTACTAGCAAAGTCAAAGCACTGGCTGGGATACAATTCATTGTATTGTCTTGTGTAGTTCCACTAAAATGTATGAACAAGGTCAAACCTTCATTAGCTTAGAGAGAAAGGATAGAAATACATTAGCATATTACTCTAACAGTAGCATCACATTCATGATGGACAATACACAAAACATTGCCTCATTGAACCAATGGCAATAAATTGACATGCAAAACAATAGCACTATTATTTCATGACACTAATAATATTCGCTCCCTCCTCCACCACATGATTCACCTCCATAGACAAACACACACACGTACATGATTCAGCATAGGTTGCTACTAAAGATTTGTTTAACTCCGACAGGAAAATTAGGCAGCAATAAATTAGCGGTACTTAAGTACTCCTAATTAATTAAGTGACCTTGCAGAAGTGGAAGGGCTCCCTGGAGGATCGTCTCACATGTAAGGTAGTCGTTGCCGGAGCCCTTGAATTACCTCGACTGAGGCCTCTGGCTTCAGCAAGATCACCTTGGCACTGTTTATTCTTCTTCTTCCTCCTCTTCATGCTCTGTTTCTCTATCTCCTCACCAGTTGGTGAAACCAAGTACATGATTGGCCTTCTATTTCAGAATTGGTTTAGTCGGTGAGGGAGTACAAGTGTACTAGTAAAAAATAGCATTATTTTCTCATGGCAGTCGCAAAATAGAGATAAACACATGCAGTAAATATCATTCTTACCTAAAGGAAGGTAATGGTGCCAATATGGATGATGAGGATTGGAACACAGATCTCCCTTTGTGCAGTTCCACCGATATGAACCAACTATTCCATTCTGACATTCCAGTTAAACAGCACAAAAGTCACTTCTTTTAAGAAGTGTTTTGTGCAGTGCACCAAAAGGTCACAACAGCAACCAGGTGAAATGGATATCCCTGTTTGCACAAAAAGCTACAAAGGAAACAGTCAGAGTCTCAAACAATTACATGCAAAAACATTTGGCTAAACTTGTCATGGCTTATAACAGTGGCATGGCTTCATTTTACCAGGGGCATTAGATTAAGAACAGCTAAATATTTGGTATAAGGGAATGGGACAGTGGGTGCACCAGCAGTCCATCACCATGTACCTAAACAAGGGCATAAAGTGGTGATTCATAGTTTGTTGCCCCGAGAAACAAACATCCAAGAAACATATCTGGGTTGGTCCCATTTTTGTTCACTCTAGCCACCTATTCCTATGTGTGGATAGCAAATCTAGTCCTGGTCATACCACTGTGTACAGTGTTACCCCTATATTTCCCTTTTTGACCAAGAGACCGGTTGGATGACCAGTCTGTACTACTTTCACCCTCTTTCCTTCGTATTTGTACCAAGTCCAATGTACATACTAAATTCCCCCACCCCCACTTTATTTCTTGTTTGAACCGAGTACAAGATTCGACTCCATGAAGTAGCTTTACCTCTAACAATAAGAAAAAATAGGTGATGTTGGACCATCCGATCGAGAGGGGCTAAGAGGTAGAAAATGATGCACATGCAGCGACGTAGCAAGCTAGGGAAGTAGAACTAAGGAGGTTTTGAAGGAAGATATACCTGAAGGTCATCGAGGTGTGGATAGGTGGGAGGCGGAAGGCCAGATCCGCCCACACTAGGGCAACGACGAATGGATCGGAGGACCTCCCGTGCCGGCGCTCGGCCAGAGATAACGGTGTGGCCGGCAGTGGGTCTCCTCCCTCGCTGTTGATGATAGCCTAAACGCTACCCCTCCTCCCCTTCACCGGCGGAGGGGGATACGTCCGGATGTGTAACCAGCGGTGAGGAAAGAAAGAGAGTGTTATTTGAAGGAAGAAAGACAGTTTTACCACCGCTATCTTGTTTAGATCTGGAGAGGATGGGAGTGTGTGAATAGAGCAACCATAGCAAGCAAGCGCGGAGGATGCAGCCTATATATATGTAGTGGGGTAGTTTTCCTTTTTCACTCCATCAAAACAATCGTTTAAAATTGTGTACTACATGCCAGGTCGCACTTATTACAAGTGGTGTTACGGTGTGCCAGGTCGCACTCGAGGATCCAGCCTATTTTTTAGTTGTTGATTGTTTTTTGAGATAGCTACCCACTTATTACAAGTGGTGTTACAGTGTGCCAGGTCGCACTTTCTATCGTTCAAGTCGGGTACAAGTCCCTCCATTAAATGAACAACCACCCCCTCGTAAAAATTGTGAACAAGCCCATGGCTAAAATTATCGGAAACGTGGGTTGCCCCAACATGCATTATTATTTATATTATCTACTCCCTCCATTCCTAAATATAAGTCTTTTTTATTAGCCACACCTAAGACAAGAATTTTTTTATTAGCAATGAACCCCACATGTCATAGACACAAAAAGTGTTGCAAGATTCCCTTAGGCAAGCCAAAGTGTGTCTAACAATTTGAGCAACTCAAGTTAGGCAAGTGTGGGAAAAATAATGTGGCAACATAAGACAAACATAGTCACAATCCAAACAGCCCCGTAATTTTTTGCGACATGCATGAACATTTGGTTAGTTAAATTTATAGTCAAAATTTGGCAAGGTGCATCAAATAAACACATGCAAGTATCAAAAGGAAAGTCACAGCATGCATGCATGCGTTGTACTCCCTCCGTTTCCAAATATAAGTCTTTTTAGAGATTGCAACAGTGACTACATATGAAGCAAAATCAATGAATCTACACTCTAAAATATGTCTACATATATCCGTATGTTGTAGTCCATTTGAAATTTCTAAAAAGATTTATATCGAGTGCAGTGCATTGATATGTTGCATAATCAATGCATCGGTAAACGCAAATTATTGAAATATATCGAGTGCAGTGCTTTGATGTGTCGCGTCAACTCATACAAGACCGAGAAGTTTCATTACTACAACGCCCTCTCCGTCGCGGACTGAGCTCCGGTGCCTTAACTGCACTTGCCTTTGGCTGCATGACAGGTGGGCCACCCACCTGTTGGGCCCACCTATCATAGATGCAAAGGCAGGAGCAGTAAGTCAATGAAGTTGTGTCCCTCCCTCGTGCATGAGCGTGGTGGCTGGCAGGACTAGTAGAAGCTTTCACTACACGCTATCCCTCCCGCACGAGGTGGACAGACATGCAGCAGTGGATTCGATACTGTAGAAGTAGTAGTAACATCATTGTTCATCTTCTCGAAGAGGTGAAGAGCCAAGCGCAACCCGAACGTGGCAGTTGCGAACACTGGCATGGTAGTCTTTGTGTTGGGGTGGGGCGTGGTGCGGTGCCTTGGAGCATGCATATAGCCAAGCTCTTGCACGAGACAAAATTGCTATTTGATACCACTATTGTAGTACTAGTACTTGCTAGTATAGCCCTGTAAACCAGAAATGAGTATTTGCTTTTCTAGAGATTTCAACAAGTGACTAGACTACACCGCGTGCAGTACTCCCTCCCTTTCGGTTTATAGGGCTCAAATCTCAGATCTCATCAACCAAGGCATTTTGTGATTGGAGGAATGCATCTCGTACTTTGCAAAATAGCCCTAATTAAATTCATGCATTAATTACGTAGTTCTCTTGTTTTCCTCTCCTCCTTGGTCGCGGTGCACAATATTGAGCACTCCTATATGACTAGCCGTTCTATCTACATGCGGGACATCAAAGCATCCGGGCCCGCGTGCCATCCACCAAATCACAGCAAGGTGCTACAGTCGAGATTCTCGGGTCACCCCAGTGTGGCCGTCATGACCCATCATATCACAAAATTCACACCTTTACCAACAGTGGTAAAGTGGCCTTGAAGTTGGAATGGACGAAGCAACCATCATTTCACTGGAACGCTCGTTGAAGCCCTTTCTCCCCTTTCTTGAAGAAAACCTCACTCCAGGCTACTCACTTCTGCCATTTTTCTTCTATACTGACGAAGGAAAGGTGGGTGAATCAGTTTTCATTCCAAGAATCTTCTTTTTGCGAAGCACCGACCGATTCTCACAACCTATTCTTTTCCCGTTTTCATTGCGATTGTGGTTTCCTTTCGATTGCTTTTTGTTTGTCAGTTCATTGATGGATCCTGGAGCACTAGCCAAAGAGTTGCCGGCAGACAACCCATTGGAGACAGTGATCTCCAGGAAGCGAGCAGCGACCAACGAGTTTACCATGTTGGCGGGCTAACCCATGGAGACAAAGAACTCCAAGAAACAAGCACTGGCCAAAGAGTTGACGATGTTAGCGGAATAGCAAGGGCCCCACCGTGCCTATCTTAGAAACTCTAATAGCCACCTATGCAACTCTCAAGGCCGAGTTTGAGGAGATAGTCGACGTTGAGAAGCAGTATTTCCCTGGCAAGGTGATGGCCCCCATCAAGGACAAAGAGATGTCCCCCGGAGGGACGTGATCCCCCGGTGAGCTATAAAAGGTAAAAAAAATAATGGTTTACCATAGTTGTGGTTTTTGATTATTTGCAATGTGCTCGCTAATATGTTAGGGTTGTGCACGTGCCAGTGGACGTCCTTGATGATTCCGATGTTGCGGCCCGTCCTGTGGCCAACACCCTAGAGATCATTTTCGATATCGCGGTCCGTCTTGTTGACATCGCCCCGAAGAATGATTCCGATGCCGCTGTCCATCTTGTGGACATCGCCCCAGAGATCGATTCTGAAGTCGCGGTAGGTCCTGTGGACATCGCCCCAGAGATCGATTCCCATGCCGCTATCCGTACTATGGTCATTGCCCGAGAGCAATGTTGAGGATATCGCTTATCGTTATCATCTCAGTCAGCTAGGTATTAGAGATTAATCGGATATCGGCCGATTAATCGATTTTATCAATCGACTATTAATCAGATTTTTTTTCAAATCTCATGTTCCCAATACTAAAATACGATATATTGAACACCAAAACAATATTTGACAGAAGTGTTACCTTTATTTCTAGCCTTTGAATCCTCGTATAATGGCAAATAAAATAGGACAATAGTACATATTCCATAACAATGTCCACAAAACGTAAATAAACATAGTTTTTGCAAACATCGTGTTATGAATAGGTCCGATTTATCGGTAGATTCCCAATAAATCGCTTCTCAGAATGATAAATCGGTCCAAAAGATAAAAGACAAAGATAAGGCATGATCTTATCTGTCACCCCCCGATTAGCAATAAATCGGAAGATTAATCAGTGAATCGGAAGATTTCTTGAGCAGTGCCCGAGAGATCGATGACAAGAAATAGTTGGTCACGCTAATCCTTCAGGCTAGTTTGCATTGCCCTGTGTTCAATTACCAGAACGATGTGTGTTATCAAACCATCTTAGGGCTAGTGCACTATCTTGTGTTGGCGGTACTTGCTACTTTTGTTTGATAGTGAATCATGCGAACCCTCTCCAAGTTATGGAAAAAGATGTATCCTCACCAGCTTTTGATGTAGGAATCCAATAACTCCTCAATGTTCGGGATTTGAGCAGTTCATCCCGAACATTTTTACATGGCAACTTTAGTTCGTAGGGATGGCAACTTTAGTTGATAGGGGATGGCAACTTTGTCCTTCTTCATTTTTCATCAGAAAATTTCCATGTTTCCCTAATCTCACGCAAACTAAAGTTACCACGTTCGGGAGTTACTATTAATGTAACATATGGAATGCTTAGATGTAAGTTTGATCTGTTTATCATATCAGCAAGGCTTGTTTGATGATTCTTGGTGTTAGTAGGCTAGCTACTGTGCGAGCTATAATACTTGCAAAACACTCACCGAAGAGAAACGTTGGGGCTGATGAGCTCGTGGTATGCTTATACTTATCCGTCATCGATCGGCCAATAGCCCAAGCTCCTAAAATTGTAGGCTTAGTCGACACGGATACATTTAGGCCTCATTTGGTTCATAGGGTAGGAAAATCGTAGCAAAAGTACAGAGACGTACAACACAAAATCATAGCAGTACAGATACATACTCCCTCTGTTCCAAAATAGATGACCTAGGCGGGCTTGTTTGGCATAGTGGGTTTTAGTGATATGACTTGGAACAGTGGCGTCCAGTCTTCACGTGTGGTAGCAGTATTGCGGGTACAGTAAGTTTTCTTGAAGAAGCCTAATTCAACGAAGTCATGATGGTTCCTTCATCCGACCAACTTACAGTGGGAAAGGTTGGGCCTGCGATACGACCGGGGTAGACCAGGATAATTTTGTGCATGGCAGGTGGACCAGGATGGTCGATCCCACATGTTGGTGAATGAAATTATTCTTTCCGATATAGAGGACGAGCAACGAGTATTCACTGTTTATTTTTGATGAAAGCTATTGTCTCCACTGTTACGACGGAGGAGTGTGAAACACGGCATCCCAGTGAACTAGGCATGTGCACCACTCCCTCCTCCCTCATGTAATACTACCATACCGTTAAGTATAAGGTTGGCTATAAGGTTACAACTTTCTCTCACTTTCTCTCTATCTATTTCGTCTCAAATGTTTCTTATCTTTGTTTTTTTAGACACAATTGTTTTTATGCCTCTTTTTTAGATTTAGTTTTTTATACCTAGGAGCACGTGTAGAGACGGGCTCTTGCAGAGCCCACTCCTTGACTTTGTCAATGCCTCTCTCTCCTCCACATAAGCAGGCTTATAGCCTAGTATTTTACTGGTACTACTTGCTATGCATGCATGTGGCAGGCAGTTGGCGTCTTAGGGGGGAGCGCGCTTGGGGAGGTGGGGGGTGGTTTCTGGTGGGCCAGAGCGGTCAGAAGTGGGCTTGGAAGCGGTCCGGACTCCCGCATGGCCCACCTCACATTATCACCATATATTTCTTGGAGTTCGTGTGCGGCGGGCAGGCGATTTCTTCTCTCTACCCCGTCTCTCTCTTCTCTGCCAACGCCCACCGAGCGATTAGATTTCGGCTATCGATGGTTTATTCAATTGCAGTCCCATACGTCAGTGAAATTGCAAGACAACGTGTGTCCCCTCTAGTGAGTGGCGTGCGAGCCGGACTGTCGGGGGTGCGATGCGTACGAGTCGTAAGTGTGCTGCCTTTTCCTTTAGAAAGTGTAAAGCGTAACATTTTCGTGCGATCGATCGATAGAAATCCAGAACAAAATGATGAGGGTGGTGCTTTCCCACGCATTAGGCAGACTAGTTTGAGTGATATGACGTGCTACAGTGCCATCCACTTGCTCCATTTTTATGTAAGCAAGAGTTTACACTCTTACGTGGGAGGAGTGCGAAACACGGCAGATCTGATTTTGATCGAGGGATAACTGTTCCCTACCAAATAATGGAGCATTGTTAGTGATTATAGCATGATAGGTAGGGCATCTCCAGTGCTGGCCCACAAATTTACATCGACATCTATTCGAGGACACTGATGGATGCCATCCGATGCTGCCCGCATACCTTTCGACAACTATATGAACTAACCGGACGAAATTCTTGCAAACAAAGAAAATTTCAAATTAACTGGATGAAATCCATCACATTTCAAAAAAAATTCCTGCAAACTGGACGAAATTCATTACATATTTCGCACAAACCATACTAAAACCTACTGTAAACCTAATCTAAACGATCGCCGGCGCCCGACCACAAGGTGCGGCCATGAACCCGAGAAAGCCGGCCATTGCCTTTGCCTCCTCCTCATCTGCCTCGATAACCTCCTCCTCCAGAGCACAAGGTTCTGAAGATTTCCGCCTCCACATCGCTGTCAAGCAGCTAATCGGCCATCGATGTTTACCCCACCAAGCTTGGCGTCGACTGAGTGGAGTAGCGGTGGCCTTCTTGGGGCCAGAGCGGCAACGACCTACTATTTAATACTCTTCCTTGCTTCCTGCTACGCCCGCGCATGCGCGCCGGCTTCGTGGTCGTGGTAGTGGAGGGCGGCCGGGGGGGGGGGTGTTGGGGATCTCCTTTCTCTGCTCCTGCGACAGTACGTCGAAGCGAGCTTTGGAGCACGCCCGGAGCGGAGCCTCCGATGTCCTTTGTCTGCTCCTGCGATAGTACGTCCAAGAGAGCTTTGGGGCGCCAGGAGGCCATGGTTGGAGTGGTGCCGACAGAAGGAAGGGACCGGAGGAGAATGAGTGTAGGTCTTTGGCTATGGCTGGGAGCTGGGGCTCAAGTTAATATAGCGGGCGAATGGCAATGAGCCGCTGCAGACGGATGGACGGCTTGCACCAGAGTAGGTTCGTCGGGCATGAATGCGGACGCTGCTTCAGTGACTTAACTGCAGGTGCGTTGGGTTACTGACATGTGGGCCTAATGGGCATCTGGCCCGCATGTTAGTGACACACCAACTGCGCCTGCAGTTATGTCCGGTGAATGCGGCATTGACGTTCTGGAGAGACGGTGACCATTTCAGGCGGGAAGCGCGCGCTAGCGATGGAAGGGGTTTCGGTAGGCCAGGGCGGTCAGAAGCTAGCATGGTGGTAAAATGTGAACTCATGGATGATGAGCCTTTGAAGCATATGCGGCACATATTGACAACCAGGCGTCCATGCAACCACTCTTATCGCCAGCTAGCCTTTGATAACCACCATTAGACACCACACAACCATGCATAACTTATGAATAATGGACGAATCGATCAAACACACACTCGTGTGGAGTGGCACTAAGATCGGCCGCTCACGATAGTACATACTCCGTACCATAGTACCCTCTCTAGCTAGGCTGTTTTATAGATTGTCGTTGTGATGGACGATATACATGAGCAAGGCGCTCCTGAGTATGACCATTGGTGTTGAGCCAGGTGAATACATGCTCGGCGTTCACGTCGGCCTCCATCAAACGTCTAAACAGTAATGTCAGGCACCACCAGGGCGCGCAGGTGATGGGCTCGCCGTTTGCGTTGCACCATGAGTAGGACTTTGATTCAGAGGGCGATGTGCATGCATTAGCATGATTTGACAACGTGAGCGTGAGTGTCTGACGCAAAGTATTTCATTTTCATTTGGCTGACGAGTGTGCATTGCAGGGACAAGTCTGTGGTTTGATTCCCCACATACGCATAATTTTGGTTTTTATTTCTTTCTCCACTGACAGGTAGGCCCGCATAGATAGATAAAGAACATGAGCTGATGAGGCGCATGCGGACTATTTGACTGGTCAACCATACAAATACGGAGCTAGTGACCGTATAATCACCATATCTCGTATACAATGATCAAAGTGAGCTATCAAGACAAGTTCGATGACCGCCAATGCATTTTGCTCGGTAATAAATGACTAGGATTGAAGGAGAATCCAAATTTCCTTCGTCTTCTGTCCTTGAGATCTTGACAACCAATACACTATACGGTTGTCCGGCCACTCCACCCCAGAACTCTCACCAAGCGTCGTCCATGCCACCGCGCCGCACACTAACCGGTAAGGAAGCGATGGCATCCCACCACAATGAGTTCCTCGCCGCCCACGACCATACAAAAAATGGTAGGGAAGCGATGGCATCCTGCCGTGCCGAGTTCATCACCGCTCGGGACCTCACTCCTATGTGGGCAGAATTTGAAGATGCCAAGGCCGAATGGGCGGTAGAGCAAGAGGTGGCCAAAGCCGCACGGAGGGAGTAGAGAATTCAGAAAGCACTCAAGAAAATAGAGGCCCGCCGCCACAAGAAAGAAGAGGACGCACGCGCTGCTGCGGAGAGTTCGGCGGAGATCCAAGCACGGTGGCATGTCGCCGACAAAGCCGGGAAGGAGAATGACGGTGTCCGGCCAGCATGTGAGAAGTAGTAGTACTAGTATTTAGTGTGTGTTTGTGTCTGAGTACGAGCATGTACCAGTACTACTAGTTACTACTGTGGTTTTTAGAGCAAATTACCAGTACATTAGCCTAGACTCAATGGAAAAATTCCTATCCTATGCATCAAATGGCATATCTTTCTCTATAGTAATTGAGATGCATGTCATCTCACTTCCTATGATTTTCATATTCCTATAAAATTCCTATCCTATGATCGAAAGGAGGCCTCTGTTGGAAACTACTGTAGCTAGCAGTACTGCTGTTACAGTAGTTTTCTTCAAGAAGCGGAAATCAACGAAGTCATGATGGTTCCTTCATCCGAGCAACTTCACAGTGGGAAAGGTTGGGCCTGTGATTTGACGGATCATTAGTCATTATTACTGTGGCGTGACGACCGGGGTGACTCTCCCTTGGAGTTCTGCGTGCATGGCAAGTGGGCCAGGATGGTCGACGTCCCACATGTTGGCGACCGATAGTATTCTTTCTGATATCGAGGAGCAAGGAAACCGTGTGGTATAGTATCACTGCTGATTTATATTTATTTTTTATTTCTGATGAATGCTAGCGTTTCAACTCTTCCGACGAAGAGTGCCAAACACAGCACGTGCTGGATGTCCCACACGTCAGCGAAAGGAGTGGGACATGAACAACGTGGTAGAGCCCAACACAAAAAAACAGCGTGGTAGAGCGTCTCCACTTCTTCCACTTCTGGGTCGGAGACCACACGTAGTAGTACTAGTGGTATGAACGATACAAAGTGCGACCCGGAGAGAAAGACACATCTAGTTGGAAGGTCTCAGGACACACACGTAAACAAATGTAAAAGCTAATATGTGCCTCCATTTAATATAGTAGTAGCAGAGTACTTAGGCACGTACTCCATAACATCACCGTGCATTGCACGTACAACATTTAGTGGTACGTAGTAAGAGATAAATGTCTATATGCCATGCATGTTCATACTATTTGTGCCTTTCTACTTCACTTACTGCGCTACATTACTCAGGTTCGTACATCCACTCCTAGGTACATGTCCGTCTCATAGTTCCAGTCCCACATGTTCTTCATATAGATGGAATGATCCTTGCATGACACGTGCACCTTGATGCTAGATGTCTCACGTGTTGGCAAAAGGATGAACAAAGCTCACGTAAAAAAAGAGTGGAAGAACATAGATTCCCGATGACCGAGAAGGAGCAAGGAACCTCGTGGTGGAGCGCCCGCACTCATAATATTTTATATTATTCAGCGATATAAAATAAACCAATCATCTCCACAGTGGATCGGAAGAGTATGAAACACGGCAGCCCAGTGTAGTTACATCATACTAGTACATGGCTAACCCACTCTATCACCATATTTCTTGGCTTCAGTGTGACACCTAGCTCTAGTAATCCAGCAGCTTGTATCGCTTCTTGCTCCTCGTCTATCTCAAAGTGCAGCGGCTGGCGTTTTTTTCGTCTATTGAGGTCAGTTAATTCATCACATGTTAGAGACATTCCAAGAGCATTCTAAAAAATAGTACTGTTCTCTATTGTTATGCCAAGAAGAGGAAGCTCTTTGACCGACGGACCAAATGAGCCAGGCGTGTTGTGCCGTGAGTGGGTCCAGTTTCTCGTTTTGAACTCGTTTAGAACACTTGGTTTTGACTATTGATATGATTGTATATAGGGCCTAATGTATTCTTTGATGATGCCTTTGACTATTGATAAGATTTTATATAATTTGAAAATTATATCATTCGAAGATCCTTTCATGTTCCATTTAAAAAAGATCCTTTCACATACGAATTTGAGTGTATGATTTGACCAACTTGCATGTCCTACACTGCTCCTGTTTGGATGCTCTAACTTAGCTAGAGGTTAGACTAACTCATGACTAACCCTGAACTAACTGTAGCCAAAGAGGTGTTTGGGTGACAGGGTTAGATTGACAATAAATGCACTTGATGGAGAGAGAAAAGTGATTTTTTGAATGAGCCCAATGAGAACTATCTCCAGTTAGCACCTCTTGGGTGGGATAGTTTTTTTTTGGTGCGTTCGGTGCAACTTGCTCCAATTTAACCCTCATGCTTGGATACTTTAGGGCTATTTGAGCCCCAACTAGCTCAAACTAACTCTAACCCATGGATCCAAACAGGGCCTATGGCCAGCCTCGATGCGGAGCAGTCGCGTGCACCGGGAAGCGGCGCTCTCTCGACCGTCATGCTGCTTCAAAGCCGGCGCTAGTGAGAGGTCGCCTCCGCTCTGGCCGGGCATTAATGCGGCACTGACGCTCCAGGGCGACGCTGATGGTTTCATGCGGGAAGCGCGCGCTGGCAAGGGAGTATTGGTTTTGAACTGTTTCGGGTGTAGTACTGGTAGTTTGCAAAACTACTCAATTATTGCACTCATTTTCCTAAGAAATTGTGGTAAAAAATGTTACTCCACAGCCTGCTTCCCTTGTCCTTCCTCTTCCACCACCCGCGCACATCCGCATGAAGCGACCGGTCAACGCTTATATAGGAGTGCTAGCATAAAAAGATGCATGCATGACCACTAAAATTTCCAGATTAAAGCGCCGCTCCGGCGGGAGTATGGCGTCTGTTGTCACCTTCGGCTGGGACATGGCTACCGGGCGACGGCGACCAGAGAAGAGGTGGTGGGAGGGGAATGAATGCAGCTACTATTTGGGTTCGCCGTCCAGCTTAACTAAATGCGCACCATCACGTGTACCCGCCGGTGCACAAATTGTAACATACGTGTCTACTTAAGTGGGCGTCACGTAACAGGTGTGTGTGTGAGATTCTGAGAGACAGAGTGCGTGTGTGCGACTACTCTTCGGACATGTACTCAACCTTTTCCATCGGGATATAAGTGTAATGGTATTATACTTTAGCTAGTGATTTACGTGCCCATGTTAACGTGGTTGTGTAAAAAAATGTCACTTCCTGCTCGTGATTTGCGTTATATAATTACAAGGAAGATGCTCGTGCATTGCACGGAACATCAATATGCATTTTTTTTACAAAACACCTGTTGTGATTGACCCATGCAGGAGTAATCCCATTTGTAAAAACGTTCATGCTTATGTGGACGACACTGTGGTCAAGTCCAGAGAGAAGGAAACTTTGATAAATGATTTGAAGGAAACCTTTGATAATCTCCAGGTCTACAAGATGATGCTTAACCCGGCCAAGTGCGTTTTTGGTGTGCCAGCAGGCAAGCTTTTGGGTTTTCCGGTTTCTAACAGAGGCATTGAGGCTAACCCGGAGAAGATCAAGGCCATCACCTCCTTGGCTAAACCGGTGTGTATCAATGATGTTTAGTGTCTGGCGGGTCGTATTGCTGCTTTAAGCCGGTTCATAAGCCGGTTGGGTGAGAAGGTTATACCACTATATCAGATGATGAAGAAAACAGATAACTTCGTCTGGAGTGATGCCGCCAGTTCGAGGACCTGAAAAGACAGCTAGCTGAGCCGCCAGTTCTTCATGCTCCTATTGATAAGGAGCCATTGTTGTTAGGGAATTTTACATCTGTGCCCTTGGTTCCTTAGCTCTACTCATTCATCCCCGCCCTCTTATCTTTTGCTCAATTTTCCCCACTCCCTTGCGAGAAACCCTAATAACTGGGCACAACGGACGTTGCCGTCGGGTCAAAGGCTTGACCGTTAACTCTGACTAGTGGGGCCATGCTGGACTGTGTCGTCCGTTCCACCTGACAAGTGGGGCCGTGTTGGGTGGTTTCACTGTTCGACCATTGGGCCGTGGTTTCGTGGGGCCGTCCCTTGCAGTAAAAGTCTGCGCACGCCACCAGGACAGAAGCCTGCTATGCATGCACCCAACAAAGTCTGCCTACATGCGTCGATCGAGCCTGCATGCGCTGATGCCACAATCCCACGATGCGCCGACCGAGCCTGCATGCACCGATGCGTCCGCCACGAGCACTGACCGAGTAGCTTTCTTGCACTCCAGCCGCCACGGATGCAGCGATGGTCACTGCCACTGGTTCCTCTCTTCTAGCTAGGTGGCTACATATTTGTGGCTTGTGTAAAAAAGAGCCACTCCCTTGCTTAGTTCTACTGATTCATCCCTACTAACAAAGCTTTCCTGCATGCACTAGGTGGTTACTAACAAGGGAACCCTACTAAAAAGCCGAGCTCTCTAAGAAAATAATCAACAAATATGTAGTCCCAATATAGGGCCAACAAGCCCATAGCACGATCACATATCTCAAACTAGGAAGAACTTAATAATAGAATAGATAGAAAACTTAATAATAGAAATTAAGAAAAGGGCCAACAAGCCCATAGCAACTCCAACATAGTTAAATTACATCTTAACATAACATAGACTAAAAATGATAGAGGGTTTAGAACCCTAGCCGCCACCTTCTCCACCTCGCTCCTCCTCCGGGCGCCCTTTTCACTGCTCCTCCGGGGCGTTGTCGATGGGGTACGAAAGAGTGTGCATGCGCGTCGCGGTGGGGAAGATGTTGTTGTACTCCGTGAACCTGTTGTGGGTGGTGAAAGCGATGAACTCAGAGCCACACCAAAACACCCGGCCGAGGAAGTAGAAGGTGTCGAATGTGTTGGTGAAGTGGGCAAGGAGAGCAACCACCACCCGGTTTTGGATGACCTCCTTGACGCGTAACATCATTGGAGATCCCCTCGGGAGGTGGTGGTAGCCGGATGCGAGGAAGAACTCAGTGAAGTTCCTTGCGGTCCTTAGCCTTGATATCGCCCACACACGTAGTGTGCGATCAACGTACATGCCGGTAGGGTAGAGCCTCTCCGGCACGATGGGTGGGAAGCGGTAGGTTGGTCTGGTGTACTACATGGCTGAGGGATGTGCAGAAGACGAAGAAGGGGTCGAAGAGCAAGAAGGGAGATGGATGAGGGATGGCAGAGGCAGAGGGTGGCTTAAATAGCCGTAGTGCTACGTGTTATTTGGCCATGTGACTAGTTTGTGGCCATTTTGATTGATAAAAATAAATTGCGCGCATGGCCATTTGGCAGATGCAGAAGAAAAAGAAGCTAATTGCACACGTGGGAATCCGTGGTCATATATATTATATGAACAAAAGGAGACAATTTTTGAATAGTTTGTGGCCATTTTGCATGATAAAAATAAATTTGGCCCTTAAAAATTGGTCATTTGCTACGCCGTGTCAATTGATTTCAAGCGATGCAAAAATACAGAGCCAACATGTTCACAAAAAATAGAGCAAATGATGCAAAAATATAGAACCAGCACGTTAACAAAAAACAGAGCAAACGATGAAAAAACGACGCAATTCGATGGCCCAACCAGAGCTTGGTTTCCTTTTGGGCCCAATAACAATGTTTTTTTTCCACGGAGTTAGTGGTGGGCGAGCAGCCAAGCACAACCAATAGGATCGCCTCTCGTGGATCGCCCCACGATCCAACAATGCAGAGCCATCCTTGTGGTCCAACGGCGCGGAGCCTGCACACATCCAGCCCACCTAGTTCCTTCTAGAAGGCCAGATCTGAGGGTTGTCGCTTGGCGCGAGGGTATGATCGGACGGCTGACGTTGGGAGCTAGGGTTAGGCGAAACCCGTGGGGTTTAGAGGGGTTTTGAGCTGGTCAACGGGGTTTCGATGGCTTTGACTGAGCATAACTCATTTTAAAAAAATCGAAAAAATATGAAACCTTCGCCGTTCGTTGTTTTATAAGATAAAATAACGAGGAAAAATACTAAACTTGGTCGATGGTCATTTTCATGAAAAAAACCCTAGCTGGTACTATCGAGGTCAAATGAGCAACATTAATTGTAAAAAAATTAAAAAAATATAAAACCTGTGCACAATGTTGTCTTATGTAACATGTTACCAACCAAAAATCATAAACTTGGTCTATGGTCATTTTCATGAGAAAACCTTCACACATATGAGCTATCATGTACATGATTTCATAGAGTTGAAGGAGAGGAGGTGGTGTTACCTTCTGTTTTTGATTTTTTAAAAAAAAATCAAAACAATCACTAAAGCTTTATTTTAAAGTAAATATGAAGGATCTGAAGTTAGTTTTGCATTTTCATATTTCCAAACGTGTTTTAATAGTTTTTATATTAAAGCATATGTTTTTAAAAGAAAATCTAAAAATATGAAGATTAATTGAAAAAATAGTGAGACTTTGAATCTACACTATGGAAAGTGAATATGTGTTAATAAAAAAACATTTGGCTCATTTAGAGTAGGCTAATAAACTAGATAACAAATGGGTTGTTTACCCTAGCGTGGGAGCTCATTTGGAGCACATTTTCTCGAATTCAAATTTATTTGACCTCCTCTAAATCACTTCAAATTTCGCACACATGATCTCCTACACAAACATAGATAGTTTGGCAAGGTTTTACTTGTTTTTGCATTTTCTTGAATTTGTACTTTCCATGTTTGCCAAGGTTTACATCAACTCATTAGGAGCATGCATTTGATTTCCTACACAACATGTGTGATTATTGCAGCACCAAAGATCATAGTTCACAACATCTAAACATAACTAACCATAGATTCAGGACAGAAAAATATACCACATGCAAATTTAAGGACAGACAAATATAGATAGAATAACCAAATTCAGTTCAATAGACCATAACCAACGGCATTCAGTTCAACACACCAAAAGTAACCCAACATTTGAACAAACCAAACTAAAACTAATACAGCATCACATCATCGATCACATCACGCCGGAGTCAGGGCCTTCACGAGGGTGGCATGCTTCCCCCTGATCATGTAGTCCTCCCCGCAAATCGCCACATCCTCAGCATGAGACAGAAGGTGGTCGAAGCGGCCATACCATGGCTTTGGCTTGGTGTTGCAGTAAGGGCAGTGCCACTTCTTGAACTTGCGGTTGTAGAAGGAACCAACTCCCTTGGCCTTGATCTTCTCCACCTCCTTGGCTGTGAAGGACGCGACGTTCCCCTTGTACACATCATCTCCAGAATCATACTGCACACATGCATGAACTGCATTAGATTCATATACACCATGTCAAAGGAACTAAATGAACAAGGGATATGCTTACCTCATATTCAAAATCGTCACTAAACTCCCCCTCGTATGGTCGTAGTCGCCCAGCTTCCTCTTCCTCCCCCCAACCATCATCCTCCTGAATATACAATTACATCCATCACTAGTATCCAATTGAAAATTGGTATGCACACATGACACATTGATCATAGGGCTAATATACTCCCAATATCAGAAATGTTTTAGAAGTGGGATTTTTTATTTATTTCTATGCCCCTTAGCTCTATGCATTCAAAAACCACATCCATCACTAGTATATCAATGTATTAGATTTGTACACACAGTGATCAAAAACCCCAATATGACATTCAAATAACACATTGATCATTGGTCATGCACACACATTGAAGAACAGAGCTAATATATCAAATTTATATACTAATGAATCAAAAACCCCAATATGATAAATTTACACACATTGAATCAAAATTATAACTTCTTAATCAATGGATTCCATTTGGGCATATGACATTCAAAACCCCAATCTAAGTAGCATTCAAAAACATCTAGCATTAAAACCCCCAATCTGTGAGCACTAAAAACAAATCTAATAAGCATCATAGCATTAAAAACTCCAATCTGTTCACAACATCTAGCATTTTTGCAACGAATTTATCCAAATCTAAAAACCCCAATCATTGCAGCACCTAAAATCATAGTTCACAACATAGCATTTTTGCAACGAATTTATCCAACAAACCCTAGTCCAAAAACCCCCGTCCCCCCAACCCATACCCTACAAAAAAAACCCACCCATCCGTCAAACCAACTACTCTAACCATCTGAAATACCGTATGAATCACAATCTAACCAATACAACTAGGGCGCAATTAACTCTAAAAGCTAAGCATGTGCAAATACCTGCTCCTCCACGGCAGGCGGCGCAACGGGGGCATCTGGATTGACTGCGCCCTCGACGCCTTCACCTTCTGCAGTGATGAGGAGGAGCCTGCCACATCTGCAGCGGTTGCGAGTTTCCGCGCGCAGCCGTGGACGCCGCCAACATCCGCGGTCGCCGCGCCTGGACCCTGCTGCTCCACCACATCTCTGGCCGCTGTGCCGGCGTCACCACGAGCGTCGGCCATCTTATAGATGGAGGTGATGAAGGTGAGGAACATGATGCAGTGGGGAAGAGCAAGACGGTGCGGTGGAGGCAGTGGAGGAGAGCGAGACGACGCCGATGGGGGAGAGGAAGACGATGCGGCAGGGAGGGGATTTGGGGGTAAATGGTAGGGGCGATGGAGGTGGTTGCCCTCTTTATATGATGGGATGTTTTGGGCATGTCCATGGACACGTGCTACCCCACGACCGCGGTCTCGCATGCGCCCACGTATACGCGGCCCCACTTGTCAGCTAACAGTCAAAGGCATTGACCTGACGGCAACATCCGTTATAACCTAGCCAGAGGCTTTCGGGAAAGGGAGTGGGGAAAAGTGAGCAAAAGTTAACAGAGTGGGGATGAATGAGTAGAGCTAAGGAACCAGGGGCACAAAAATAAAAATCCCTTGTTGTTATACGTGGCTGCTAACACCCGTGCTGTCAGTGTGGCCATTGTGGTGGAGCATAAGGAGGATGGCAAGGAATATCCGGTTCAACGGCCAATTTACTACATCAGTGAGGTGCTGATTGAGTCCAAGCAGAGATATCCACATTGGCAGTAGCTCATTTATGGGGTGTTCATGGCTAGCCAGAAGCTTAAACAATATTTTCTGGGTCATCCGATCACTATGGTCAGTTCTGGTCCTTTAGGAGATATCATTCAAAACGGAGAAACCACATGATGAGTCGCCAAGTGGGCCATTGAGCTTGGGTGTCATGGTTTGAAGTACATGCCTCGACATGCTATCAAGTCTCAAGCACTGGTGGGTTTCATCAACGACTGGACAGAGCTACAGATGCCTGAAGAGAAGCCGAATAACACATATTGGACTATTCATTTTGATGGGTCCAGGCAGTTGGAAGGCTCGGGGGCTGGAGTTGTCTTAGCTTCCCCTCGAGGTGATAAGTTTTGTTATGTCCTAAGGTTGATGTTTCCCTGTACTAACAATGCAGCTGAGTATGAAGCCTTGCTCCATGGTCTTCGGATGGCTAAGGAGATGAACTTAAGCCGGGTGAGATGTTTCGGCGACTCAGACTTGGTGGCTCAACAAGTCTCAGGAAAATGGGATTCCAAGGATCCCCTCATGGCGGCTTATCGCCGCAAAGTTGATGCTATTGCTGGGTACTTCAAGGGTTATGAAGTGGAGCACAATGATCGCAGGAAACATGAGGTGGCTGACGCCCTAAGCCGTCTGGGGCCCCAGCGTAAGTCGGTGCCACCTAATACTTTCTTGGATATCCTACATAATCCTTCTGTCAAGTTTCCTACAGAGGAAGACCTGGCTGTTCCTGACCCGGAGGCACAATTGGTGGCGGCTCTTCACGTTATCCCAAATTGGACAGTGCCATATTTGGCTTATATGACCCAGGGCGAGTTACGTGAGGATGAAACCTTGGCCAGGTAGATAACCCGGCGGTCTAAGTCAATGACAATTGCCAATGGCGAGTTACACCATCGCAGTGTCACTGGGGCGTTTCAACGTTGTGTCTCTCCTGAGGATGGTCAAGAGATTCTTCGTGAGATTCATGAAGGAGATTGTGGCCATCATGCCGGTTCAAAGTCCCTTGTGGCCAAAGCTTTCCATCATGGATTCTATTGGCTGATGGTTCACACTGATGCAGAGGATTTGGTCAGTAAATGTGATGGTTGTCAGAAATTCTCACGACGAGCTCACGTGTCGGCTCAAGAATTGAGGATGATTCCAATTACTTGGCCATTTGCAGTCTAGGGACTTGACATGGTTGGGCCTTTTAAAAGGTCGAAGGATAAAAAGACCCACCTCTTGGTGGCGGTTGACAAGTTCACAAAGTGGGTTGACGCAGAGCCGGTTAGTAAGTGTGACGCGGCAATGGTGGTTCAATTCATGAAAAGGGTGATTTTCCGTTTTGGCTTTCCCCACAGTATCATAACTGATAATGGCACTAACTTGTCTAAAGGTGCTATGAAAGAATTTTGTCAACGTGATCATATTCGTCTTGATTTATCATCAGTAGCTCACCCTCAGTCCAATGGTCAAGCTGAAAGAGCCAATTAGGAAATTTTGAGAGGCATCAAGCCCCAGCTTATGGCTCCTTTGCAACGGGCGTCGGGTTGTTGGGTGGAGGAATTACCTTCTGTGATATGGAGCATCAATACTACCCCGAACAGGTCTAAGGGTTACACGCCTTTCTTCATGGTTTACAGAGTAGAGGTGGTTCTCCCTAGTGACATCTGTCATGACTCTCCTCGCGTGGCGGCTTACGTCGAATCTGATAATGAGCAGGCACATCAAGATGCACTAGACCTCTTGAATGAGAAATGTGACCTTGCAGCAGCCCGTTCGGCGATTTATCAACAAGACCTACGCCGCTACCATAGCTGCCTGGTTAAGTCCAGAACCTTTCAAGAAGGTGATTTGGTGCTTCGACTCATCCAAGATCAAACTGATATGCACAAGTTGTCCCCACCTTGGGAAGGGCCCTTTGTGGTAAGAAAGAATTTGAACAATGGGTTATACTACCTTATCGATGTTTGAGAGCACAAAGACTCACGTAGGTCGGAGGAGGAGACCCGCCGGTCGTGGAATATCGCTCATCTTCGGCCTTACTACACTTGAGCCGTCGGCTCTTATGATGTACATATTTTTGATGATGTATATATTACGATAAATAATAAAGCAGGACCTTTGTCCTTTTCATGCTCAGCGATCATGTGTCTTCATCATCATAAATCCAAAGACCAATTGGGGGCTGATCGTATTCGAATCTAGCTTAACCCCTTTGGCACAGCTTCCTGATCGTATTCGAATCATAGCTGTTCAAACCTCTTGATCATTTGGGGGTTGGATCATATTCGAATCATAGCTTAACCCCTTTTGATCCGACTCTGATCGTATTCGAATCAGGAGTCGTTAAAATTTAGACCACTGGGGGCTGATCGTATTCGAATCTGGCTTAACTCCTTTGGCACAGCTTCCTGATCATATCCGAATCATAGCTGTTCAAACAACTTGATCATTTGGGGGCTGGGTCGTATTCGAATCATAGCTTAACCCCTTTAGATCCGACTCTGATCGTATTCGAATCAGAGTCATTAAAAAAACGTCTCAAGGTGATTTGGGGGCTTCCTGTTCAAAACATAGGTCGTATTCGAACCAAAGAGAACATAGCTGTCGGTACCCTCTTGATCGGTGCAATGCCAAACCCAGTACGGGGCTTCCTGATTGTATTCGAATCATAGCTTAACCCCTTTTGGTCCGGCTTACTGATCGTATTCAAGTCAGAAGCCTCGCTTTTTTCTCTCTGTTTGACATAAGTTTTTTGAAAACAATCTTTTGGGTTTGTCTTGAGACTTTTTGTTCATATCTGAAGCATATATGTGTGATCTCTATTTAACCCGGCTTGACTTTGGATGATAAGTCGCCAGCATATGAAAATCATAAACATTTGGAAGCCTTGGCTTCTAAAGATTGGGTTATCACCCTTACTGCACAGGTCACATAAGCCGGCGGTACACATTCAATATCACAGGTATGATATTGTTATTATAGTTATGTTGCAAAGTTATGATTCATACCAGGCTTATATGTGACCCCTTTTTACACATCAATGGTTATATGTGAGATATTATGACCAGCCCTACGGTAAACCACCAAGGGTTCTTATGATCTATTTCTGTCTGCAGGATAATTCAAGGATTTTCTTATGCACAAGACACACAAATGATAAGTGTAAATAAAGTAAATATAAGAGGGCAGCTTAACAGTGTTGAGCACCAAAATCATGCACGATGGCACGACAAAGCAAAGTCATTTCTACCCTATTACATGACTCCCCGAGTCCAAATGATCAACAATTTTTTCAAAGTCACAGGTATGAACCGCTCCGCGGGTGAATCTTCCTGCCTCTGCCGGCCTGAGGCTTCTGGATCAACCCTCTCCGCTTCTTTGTCCTGTTCTACGTCCTGGAAGGTTGATGACGACCAGTCAATGCCATTCAAAGCTTCAAACTCAGCTTCATCATCAATTAGCCTGGACAGGTCAACTTCAGGG
Source organism: Triticum dicoccoides (assembly GCF_002162155.2). Taxonomy (NCBI): domain Eukaryota; kingdom Viridiplantae; phylum Streptophyta; class Magnoliopsida; order Poales; family Poaceae; genus Triticum; species Triticum dicoccoides. The sequence continues at coordinate 166,971,996 of NC_041389.1, forward strand.
CCAATGGTGTGCTTACGGATTGGGGGGATCAGGCTTGTAACTTTATAAGTCCATGTTGGTTGCCTTTCATTTCCCACATCGTAAGTCGGATGATACTTGGTCAGATCTGTTTCATTGGTAATTAGGCTGGCCACAGGACGTATCTCCTTCACGCAAGCAACAAAGTCCGTCTATACAAACGGAGTGCCATCCTCCTTGAGGCTGGGGTATCCAATGGCGATGTCGGCCGGGTCTAATTCCGGCAGCCATGCTTTGGCCCGGCTTAAGGCTGATACAGCTCCGGCTCTTGCAGATGAACACTTTACTTCATTAAACCGCCGGGGCAGCACATAAAGCTTCCTTAGCACATCAACCAAGAGTGTGGGGGCTTCACTAGATAGAGCAACTGTGGCCAATGCGCGCTGGGCACCAGTGTAAAGCTGCTCTACCAATGTATAAACCGCCTTCAGCTTCACAAGCATGTCTTGGTTGAGGTTGGTGCTCCTGGGACCTGCATATTAATAACAAGTGAGTTAAAAATAGTTCATATGATCAAGAGAGAGATTAAACACTTGACACTCCTAAGGCGGCTTACCAAATATAGACGAGACCATCCGAGACACATGGCATTTTAAGCCGGACAATTCAGTGGTCACCTCTTCAAGAGCCGCCTCTGCTTTTTCAGCTTGATGGGCCAAGGCAATCTTTTCTTAAGCCCAGGCCTTTTTCTCAACTTCAAAGTCGGCCTTTAGTTTTTCTTGTTCAGACACGCTAAATTCAAATATTGAGTTTGCTCTCTGGGTCTCAGTCTCCTGCAGCTCCAAGCGGTTCTTCAATTCGGACAGCTCTGATTGAAGTTGAGCAGTGGTGGTCTGTACATATGTCAGGTCACAATCATAAACATTAGTATTCAATATTAAGTCTCAAGCCTTTTGCAAGCAACAACACTTGGCACTTGGGGGCTAATATCTACCGAAAGTTCTATCTAAGTGGCGGCTTATGAGAGTAAGTCCCAAGCACTTTGCAAGCAAGAGTACTTGGCACTTGGGGACTAATGTGTATTGCTGTTGAAAACTACACAAGTAAGTAATGTCTTCTACACAAATGTATAAAGGACTGGCTCATTCATGCTGATTAGACCGACCCTTGGGGACTATGGATTAAGTCGGATGATCAAAGGATTCTACCAAAGGATATGACTTATGCTCCTGGTTCATCTAAATCTACAATGTATTTATCATAAACCGTAGACTTGGAGGCTGGCATAGTAAGCATAATTCAGTAAAGGAAGAATTCGTACCTCAAACTTCTGGTGCCTTTGAGTCACCATGTCTACTTCAAGATTGCAGCTGCTGTGCACTTGGCTAAGATAACCAATAAAAACCTCGCCAAGGCTCAAGTGGGAGTAATCAGCCATATCAAATCTGACTTTATGTCGTTCAATATGCTCCTCCTTGGCAGAATTCTTGGCTAGCACAGTGGGCCTTCCCGGTTCTCTAAAGCCGGTGGCAGTGATTGTCACGTCTTCATCAAGAACATCAGCCGCCTTCGGTGGACTAGAGACTTCAAGATTTAAAGACTCATCAATGCCTCGCTCCATAGGGGGGTCAGAAGTTGCTGGCGGGTTATCAAGAGTTGGTTCAGATGATTGCGGGATAGCGATCTCAGGTGCTGGAGCCTGCAACTCCGGTTCATTGACCTTTGGATCTTCAACTGGCTTGTTTTTCTTAGCCCTCTTGTTTGGCTTTGCTTTTCCGCTGCATGAGTCAAAAAGGTCAGTACAAGGTATAAAAAGATTGTAATGGGTAAAGTACAAATAAATCGTTATTACCTTGGAGCGGTCTTGAAAGCCGGAATATTTGACTGGATTGAGTCACCGGAAGAATGTGAAGTTTCCTGATAATTTGAATCAGAAGAGTTGAGCGGTTGACGAGTGAGACCCACCAAAGGATAAAAATAGTTTAAGTCGGAGGTGACCTCATTTCGGCGCTTTCTTGGCGTATTCGGTAAGCCGGAGGAGAGTTCCGCATCCTTGCTGGTCCGGGTCTGCCTCCAGCTCTGATGAATCTATTGCTTCAAAATAAAGTGAGGATCCAGATGAGCTAAGGGGTGTGAAAATCTTACTTTCGGGGTTACTCTTTGTCCGGACCCCGACTCATAAGTCGAGGTCACCGAATGCACGTGTACAGTGATCCCAGAGATCAATGCTCACTGAACACACAGAAGCTGAATAACAAGAGTCTTACATCCATACATACCGTCTTACACAAATTATGACCATTATGGTCAAGTCTTACATTGATAAAGCCTTAAGGGCTGAACATCAAATGAAACTCAAGCAGCGGAAATCTTCGTCGATAAGTAGAACCCATGCCATCTGCATTAACCCTACATGCATTCTGACTGGAAGCGTCCTAGTTCACGTGTTCGTCACCAAAGAACTCTTCCTCGAACTCCTGCTCTTCCATGCCTGGTCAATTAAATAACCAGTGGGAAGCCAATGAGTACATTGAATGTACTCGCAAGCAACCCATGATTTGGTCCAAAGGAACAATGCAATTGTACAACAAGTAAGCAACCTAGCTTCAAGTTAGTTGAGATGTCCTATCAACTTGTGAGATATGCATCAATGAACATGGGCAACCTTGGGAACAGGTTACAGATATGAACATAAATAGAGTTTGAATCAATGCCATGTCATTCAACATGTCAAGTCACCACCTTGACACAAATAGTTCCTTTCCACACACACATGCACCGAGATTGTAAAATTTTTGGACATAGTTTAAGTAGCACCTCCCAACTGTCGATGACCATGGACACGGCTATTCGAATAGTTTGACACTCTGCAGAGGTTGCGCACTTTACCAACAAGATTCGGGAAGCTTTCGTGTCATCCACGATCCCGCAGTACCTCAAGTACTCAGGGGAAGCACCCGATCATTACCTTTCCCTAGACGACACTAACATAGGGTCCACTCGTTGATACATGGCCCTCGCGTATAAGCAAAAGATCGTGGGACTCTGCCCTTTTCACATTATCACACATACACGAAGGGACCAACGGTGTGTCCAGTGCCCTGTGAAAATAGTCATCGACGCCTATCCAAGCACGACCCCGTCCCGATAGTAACCTCAAGTCACCCCCGTCACTAGTAATGTGGGCACCACGTTAGTATCAGCCTAAATAATCAATAATGCCCCGTCCCATAAAGGGGTAGAGTGGTTGCACATGTTTGGTTGGGACGGTAATCACACATAAATCTAATCCATCATTTTACACACACACCAAAAGCACTCTTCGATACACCACTTCTTCCTGAAGTGGTGACCTTAGTTCAACATCTCCCAAGGACATTTGGGGCAGCCGATGGGGTTTTCGAAAGAATGTAACAACGAAGAATTCATGGTACACATGCATCATCATGCATCAACTAGTCTCTTGATAATGCAATCATGAACAAGGTATAATCATGAGTAGGGGGTATGCGTCATGTGATGGTTCACAACAAGCTTACCACTGTCATATTTCATCATCATGCAATCGGAAAAAGGGTACCGATGAACAAGAGGGGTGTCATGGTCAAAGGGCTGCTTGCCTTGATTGGCTTGGTTTCCAAGTTCTTCAAATCCTTCTCCTTCTTCTTCTTCTTCTTAAGAAACTTCGTCTAATACGGGATCTAATAGTCGCAAGAAAATAACGAGAAAATAAGGCAATAGTAAAACAGAAAAACCAAAGTGCTTAGAAAAATGTCAACTTATTTTTGATAAATATTAGGGGGAAATCTAAGAAGGGGAAAATTCCTAGTTTTGGATTTGGAGTTAAGGAATAGTGGAAATGGATTTTCAAAGAAGGATTTAAATGCTCAAATTTGAATTTAAATTTGAACAGTACAGAAAAGTGTGATGGATGTGTATGAAGGTTACGTCAATAAATAGGTGGAATTATTGTAAGATTTTAGGAGTTGGAATTATTCCATTTGGATAAATATTTTATCCTTTGGAATTTTTATAAAACAGATAGAAAAAGAAAAAGAAAAGTGCCACTGGGCCATTGGCCAGAAGGGACACAGTGCAGCAGGCCCAGAGGAAAAAGAGGCCCAGGCGAGCCAGCGCACGCGCGCCAAGTTTTTAAACCTGATGGGCGGGACCCAGCTGCAAGTGGGAGAGAGAGAGGGGGCGAGAGAGAGGTGAGGATAACAGGCGGGGCCCGCCTATCATCTCTGACCTTGCGACCAAAGGGTCGGTGTGCTCACCCGCGGTGAAGCAGAGCACGGCGGGTCGAGCTGACGGCACGGTTGGACTCGACATGGAGTCGTCGTTCGGGTGGTGGTGGTGGATGTCACCGGAGTTGCCTAGTTTGCCGGCGATGAGGAGGCATGATGGAGGAGCGTCGGGCGACAGTGGCTCCGGCCGTTTCCGGCAGCTACAGAGAGGGGAAATATGGGGGAAAGGATCAGGGTGATGCATAGGCTCCAGATCGAGAGGAAAGAGGGGCGGGGACGGCCTGTACCTTGCAAACTTCGACGAGCCGAAGCGGCGAAGCTCGCGCTCGATCTCGAGCTCGGGCGGCTCTGGAGAGGAACTGGGGATGCAGGGGGATGATCTGGTGGTGCAGAGGGCGAGCGGTGAGGAGAGAATGGCACGGGGAGGCTTTATGTAGCCGCACGATGGTCCACAGTGTACTCGTGCCCCGGCGAGCTTGTTGCCGACGCCACGGGTCACGGGGGCCTATTTGATCGTGTCTGGGGTGCTCGTGGGGTTGGTCCAGAACCAGCAGGTGAAGGGAGGGAGCTGGAGGAGGTCCAGGGGCACCACGCGTGTGAGGGTGCTCGCTGGTGGATTCGGGCGGCCGGCGCGCGTGCAAGCTGGGGAAAGAGGAGGGAGAAGGAGGAGGGGGGCAGAGGCGTGGCGTGTTGCGAACGTTGAGGCGCGTCGCTAGGCGTGCTGGGGAGGCCCAAGGTGGCCGGAGGTGCTTAGCAGGGGGCGGCTACAGTGCGGGAGCGCACTGTAGCGCGCTCCAGAGCGCCCAAATAGCGCGCTACAGTGCGGCATGGCTATATTCTATGCAATGTGGGCGCGGCCAAAGATGTCTGCTAGCTCTAGGGGGAAGTAAAGAATAGGGGAGGAGCATTGGATGCCCTGGGGAGCCAGTAGGAGAGGAGTGGGGTTGAGAGTGAGAGAGAGGGAAAAGAGCTGTCTAGAGGGTTAAATGAGGTGGTTTCACCCCTCAATCATTGATCTGAGATGCAGCCATTGTTACTGGAGGTAGAGGAGGACTTGGAGGGGCTGTGGTAAAAAGTGGAGGCCATGGAGAAAAGTGGAAGTGGTCAAAGTAGATGTTTTGGTAAAGTGGCGGAAGGTGTTTGTTGATGGTTTGGACAGGTAAATGAATTCCATTTGGCATGAGACTCCACAGTGTGAAATGGCACATATAATTAGGGCCTTACACCCATTTTGAGCTTATTTGGGCAAAGTTCACAATGTAACTTTTGTAAACCCTAGAAATCCACAGAAATGGACTTGCTTAGATCTAGCTAAGCTAAACTCTTCTCCTTGGTTCACCACTTGGTGTAGTGTCATCATTTGGGGTTTAGAGCATGCCCACAAAGGTTGAGAGCAAAATAAGAAAGTTGACAATGTAAAGTTGTTCAAATTTGATTCTGGACAGAGAGGGTTTTGAGGAGATTTGGTGATGTAATGTTGTTCTCTAAGACATGAGGCTTGGCAAGATCATCCAATATGTCATATGTGACATGCTAGAATTTTCTTGGATTTTTTAGAGAATATTCCTTTGTAAATATTTCAAAAGCTTGAAATATCCAGAAAGGCATTTTGAGGGGTTTGACCAATATTTTGAACATGACCATGTGTTGAAACTCTTATATATGGACAATATATGTCCACTCAGTTTCCCTAAATTTTCACAAATATTTTTAAAATCATTCAATTAATTTTAACCTATTAAAGACCATTTCTGGCCTAAAGAAAAAGCCCTTAAATAAAATAGCAAAATAATATTTAAAATTATATTTTTGTGGTTTTTGGGAGTCCTATACCTAATAGGTGTCAAACATACTCTTTGACAGATTTTTCATACCCCAAATCAAGTACTTGCAGTGCAAATCTCAATTTAGGGTTTTTTGGAAAACTAAATTTAGAAAATTCTTTTTGGCCAAATTCTTTTTGTAAGAAAATTCTATTTTGTTCTATACACATGATATAATCATTGGGCAGAAGTTTGGAGCAAGGAGATGTAGTATAGAAGGTGGAATTGTGTTGACTCTAAAGAGCTCTTGAAAATCAGAGAGAGAAAGCCAACTCAAATAAGAAGCCAAATAATGCAAAAGCTTTGTCAAACCACACTTTATCATGATTTATTAGCTTAAGTGTTGTGGCATGAAAATCATGGTGTGACAGACCTACCCCCCTTACAAGAATCTCGTCCCTGAGATTCCCAAACTAGGCGCGAAAGGGAATACGAAAACTTAGGTTTGGGGTAGTCTTCACGTCCTCATACTGCTTCTGCTTCCGAGTGGTGCTCCATTGAACCTTGAAGTACTCTATGGCGTGGCTTCGTGTATAACGTTCTACTTGATCAAGGTTGGTAATGGGTCTCTCATGGTGGATCAGTCTAAGCTGGGTGTCGATGGCCTAGTGATTGATGTCCTCGTAGAGGTCGTGCTTGTTAGGAAGTTGAGAACGTTTCCGTAATGGTGTCATGTGGAAAAACGTTGTGCATAGTGGGTGACTCAGGTGGTAACTCTAGCTGGTAGCTGTCTATCCTTCGTCTTGCAGTTACCTCGGAGGGGGTTGTTAAATCTTGGTGTGAGCCTCCCTTTGACATGGAAATGCTTGGTTCCTTTGAGAGAAGTGGCTTGTAGATACACCTGGTCTTCGACGCGGATGTTTACTTCTTGACGACAGTGGTTGGTGTAGTTCTTCTTTCTAGACATGGCGGTCTTAAAATGTCTTCTAACCAGCCGAACGACTCTTCTTCCGTTTTCGGCTAGACAAGTATGTCGCCAAGTAAAGACGACAACTAACTTGTCCAAGTACTCCATGAAGTCTATGGGGTACGTAAAGTAGGCTGGGGAATTGGTGGTGCTCATGGTTGAGTACTGGCCAAGGTCTTCTCGATCTAGACCCAAAGCATGTGGTCATGATCTGACCATGTTGTGGCCTGGCAGGGCTTAAGGGTTCCAAGGATGATAGTGTGAGAGTGAACGTTTATTATCTGACCTTTGAGCATAGTTTCTGAGATGCCAATAGTTCTATCTAGTCCTCAAAACAAATCACATCATATTACCGAAGGAATCATCTCGCATAGGTCAACTCCAAATATCACTCATGTTATCTGTATCCTTACTACTCCGGAGAGGAGATCTAACAAAACCACATCTGTCAACTATCCCCAAACTCATATGTATGGCTATCTCTATGCAAAAATCCATGGGTATAACATACAGCTGCTAAGCTTGAATTAAACATGACAATCCGACCGCTCAACCTATTCCTCCAAGGCCAAAGATAGTGCACCTCTATCCTAAGGAAACACGTCGTATGCCACACCAAGATTTTGTTTCCTTCCTATGAATCAACCCCAACAGTCCCTTAACTTCCATCAATAACTACCTAATCCATTAATTTTACAAATCCAATGTCTATGGTGTTCCACACGATCTTCCAATGTCCTATAATCCTCAATACTTGAAAGGGCTGCCTTTACTGTAGTCAGTCCACCAATTTCCCTCTATCATGGTCAAGTAAGCTCCAAGGTGAGCCTTTTATAGATCCCTGAATCAATTTTTACAATTAATCCAATATCCTAGTTTATCATCCACCAAGAAACATGGTATTATGATTGAGATCATCAATCTAAATCCAATTTACTCCGAACCATGCAGACTTGCTTAGCATCTATACTCCACTAGGATCACCTATTTTAAATCCAAATTTACTCCGGGGTGATGAAAGCTATGCTACTCTATTATCAGGATCCCACCAAGTTCTTGTACCATCAGGAAAACCTTATGATCCACCAAAGAGTCTTAAATAATTCCTCAAGGTTACTGATATAATCTCATAAAGTTATTAGTCCTACTAATCATGTATCCTCGAAACAATCCTCCCTATGGCATCGTTAGTTCTGGTGCTATCTTAGGATGATAACGTGCTAGTTCACTATGTCCACTAGTTCCATAATGAACCTTGTGATGAGCAAAGGTTACTGAAGCTTAACTAGTTCTCTTGCAATTCCGTAGGTTAAGCTCATGGTTAAGGATTCGAGCTAGGTTATATCGTGAAGTCTTGAAGGGTCTAGGGATGGGTTTCTAACCTTGAGGGGTAAACATAACTCTACTGGCTGCTCTTGGTCGAGGAGGCTGCAGCAAAAGTCTCCAGTGCTAGTTGGTCGCCGAAGTAGAATCCTTGGTGTACCTTGTCTTGCCGATCTTAAGTTGAGGAGAGAGGGATGAGAGGGAAAAGTAGCATAGATGGGGGGTGCCTAAAGGGGGTTCTGTAGTGCAGGTGCAAACAAACAGGTGCCAAAAAGGCCACACACAATTCCATTAAGATAAGATAGGTGATATAGTCACATACATGTTGCCTAAGGCAAAAGTGCGACTTATATCAAAACACAAACAAATAAGAACAAGCAACACTCAACATGGTTTCATTTGAACCATCATATGGACTCGACTGCGCATAGGGGTTACATGATTTATTCAGTACTCGTGCTTGCTTCATCACTTTGAAAGAAAGGCGTTCGGTTTTCAGCCTCTAGGTTCCCCTGGGTGCCAATGGACATGCGATAGTCGGCTGCTTGTTGGGACACATCCTATTAATATGCCCGAGTTCACCACACCCGTGACATGTGACGGAAGCAAAAGGGTTGCTATTCAGTCTTGGGTATTATCGTCGGGGGCCTGACGATGATCCTCTATGAGGTGGATATGGAAATCCATTCCTATGCCTTCTGCATGGAGTTTGGTGGTGAGCTCTATGAAGTTCCTTGATTTGCTGCTCCTGATTAGAAACGTGGGCTTCTAGGGAAGTGATTTGATGTTCTTGCTCGACCACCCTCTTCTTCTGGAGGCAGTGGAGGTGCAGAAGTGAAGGGAGATCTTGGCGAGCCTTGAGAAATGGTTCAGTAAGGTGGCGTAGAAGGTAGTCTCCTGTGTTGACGAAAAGGATCTGGTACTTGAGGGTTGGATCCTCATCTTCTGGGGAAATCATCACTTGAGTCGGTGCTCCAAATCCGCTCTTGCCAGGCAGGTAGCGGGTGGCATGTTCTTCTTTCATTTCTGGAAGGAGGTCTCGAAGACGGAGGAGTGCTTCGTATGCCACTTGCTGAATGGCTAGGTATCTAGCTGGCATAGGCGGTCGAACAAAGAACCACCCTTGAGGTGAGGTCTTGGCAGGCACAAAAACCTTGGCGTAGAACTCCTTCTCGAACACATCATTTTCCAGTTCGGGCAGGGTGTATATGGGCAGCAAGGGATAGTGGCATTGTTGGAGGCAATCTCTTAGGAGTGATGGAAATCCTGTCGTAAGGAGTCTCAAAGGGGCGACGGCCATCTACAAAAGTTGTATAGGAGGGGTCAATACTGAAAATATCCATCAGTTTTGGGAAATCTTAGAAAAAAGGCAAGGTATAGGTGGGTTTGATGATTTGTTTTATCCTAACTAATGACCATGCTCACTAAGGCATCCAACAGTCAGGATGGCTTTTTTACCAGCTCTGTGGGGACCCCGACTCATAAGTCGAGGTCACCGAATGCACGTGTACAGTGATCCCAGAGATCAATGCTCACTAAACACACAGAAGTTGAATAACAAGAGTCTTACATCCATACATACCGTCTTACACAAATTATGACCATTATGGTCAAGTCTTACATTGATAAAGCCTTAAGGGCTGAACAACAAATGAAACACAAGCAGCAGAAATCTTCGTCGATAAGTAGAACCCATGCCATCTGCCTTAACCCTACAAGCATTCTGACTAGAAGCATCCTAGTTCGCGTGTTCATCACCAAAGAACTCTTCCTCAAACTCCTGCTTGTCCATGTCTAGTCAATTAAATAACCAGTGGCAAGCCAATGAGTAGTTTGAATGTACTCGCAAGCAACCCATGATTTGGTTCAAAGTAACAATGCAATTGTACAACAAGTAAACAACCTAGCTTCAAGTTAGTTGAGATGTCCTATCAACTTGTGAGATATGCATCAATGAACATGGGTAACCTTGAGAACAGGTTACGGATATCAACATAAATAGAGTTTGAATCAATGCCATGTCATTCAACATGTCAAGTCACCACCTTGACACAAATAGTTCCTTTCCACACACACATGCACCGATATTGTAAAATTCCTGTACATAGTTTAAATAGCACCTCCCAACTGTCGATGACCGTGGACACGGCTATTCGAATAGTTTGACACTCTACAGAGGTTGCGCACTTTACCCACAAGATCCGGGAAGCTTTCGTGTCATCCACGATCCCGCAGTACCTCAAGTACTCGGGGGAATCACCCGATCATTACCTTTCCCTAGACGACACTAACATAGGCTCCACTCGTTGATACACGGCCCTCGTGTATAAGCAAAAGATCGTGGGACTCTGCCCTTTTCACATTATCACACATACACGAAGGGACCAATGGTGTGTCCGGTTCCCTGTGAAAATAGTCATGGCCGCCTATCCAAGCACGGCCCCGTCCCGAGAGTAACCTCAAGTCACCATACTAGTATCAGCCTAAGTAATCAATAATGCCCCGTCCCATAAAGGGGTAGAGTGGTTGCACATGTTTGGTTGGGACGGTAACCACACATAAATCTAATCCATCATTTTACACACACACCAAAAGCTCTCTTCGGTACACCACTTCTTCCTCAAGTGGTGACCTTAGTTCAGCATCTCCCAAGGGCATTAGGGGCACCCGATGGGGTTTTCGAAAGAATGTAACAACAAAGAGTTCATGGTACACATGCATCAACTAGTCTCTTGATAATGCAATCATGAACAAGGTAAAATCATGAGTAGGGGTATGCATCATGTGATGGTTCACAACAAGTTTACCACTGTCATATTTCATCATCATGCAATCGGAAAAAGGGTACCGATGAACAAGAGGGGTGTCATGGTCAAAGGGATACTTGCCTTGATTGGCTTGGTTTTCAAGTTCTTCAAATCCTTCTCCTTCTTCTTCTTCTTCAGCAACTTTGTCTAATACGGGATCTAATCGTCGCAAGAAAATAACAAGAAAATAAGGCAATAGTAAAACAGAAAAACCAAAGTGCTCAGAAAAATGTCAACTTATTTTTGATAAATACTAAGGGGAAATCTAAGAAGGGGAAAATTCCTAGTTTTGGATTTGGAGTTAAGGAATAGTGGAAATGGATTTTCAAAGAAGGATTTAAATGCTCAAATTTGAATTTAAATTTGAACAGTACAGAAAAGTGTGATGGATGTGTATGAAGGTTACATCAATAAATAGGTGGAATTATTCTAAGATTTTAGGTTTTGGAATTATTCCATTTGGATAAATATTTTATCCTGTGGAATTTTTATAAAACAGACATAAAAATAAAAATAAAAGTGGCACTATGCCACTGGGCCAGAAAGGCCATAGTGCAGCAGACCCAGAGGAAAAAGAGGCCCAGGCGAGCCAGCGCGCGCGTGCCAGGTTTTTAAACCTGACAGGCGAGACCCAGCTGCCAGTGGGAGAGAGACGGGGCGAGAGAGAGGTGAGGATGACAGGCGGAGCCCGCCTGTCATCTCTGACCTCGCGACTAGAGGGTCGGCGTGCTCACCGGCAGCGAAGAAGGGCACGGCGGGTCGAGTTGACTGCACGGTTGGACTCGGCGTGGAGTCGTCGTTCAAGTGGTGGTGGCGGACGTCACAGGAGTTGCCTGGTTCGCCGGCGACGAAGATGTACTACGGAGGAGCGTCGGGCGGTGGTGGCTCCGGCCGTTTCCGGCAGCTACAGAGAGGGGAAACAGGGGGGAAAGGTTCAGGGTGATGCATAGGCTCTAGATCGAGAGGAAAGAGAGGCGGGGATGACCTGTACCTCGCGAACTCCGGCGAGCCGAAGCGGCGGAGCTCGAGCTCGATCTTGAGCTCGGGCGGCTCTGGAGTGGAACTGGGGGTGTAGGGGGATGATTTGGTGGTGCAGAGGGCGAGCGGTGTGGAGAGAATGGCACGGGAAGGCTTTATATGGCCGCACGATGGTCCACCATGGACTCGTGCGCCGGCAAGCTCGTTGTTGATGCCACGGGTCATGGGGGCCTGTTTGATCGTGTCTGGGGTGCTCGTGGGGTTGGTCCAGAGCGAGCGGGTGAAGGGAGAGCGCAGGAGGAGGTCCAGGGGCACCGCGCGTGTGAGTGTGCTCACTGGTGCACTTAGGCGGCCGGCGCGCGTGCGAGCTGCGGCAAGAGGAGAGAGAAGGAGGAGGGGGGTAGAGGCGTGGCGTGCTACGGACGTCAAGGCACGTCGGTAGGCGTGCTGGGGAGGCCTGAGGTGACCGGAGGTGCTTGGCAGGGGGCGGCTACAATGCGGGAGCGCACTGTAGCGTGCTCTAGAGTGTCCAAAAGGCCGGCATAGCCATATTCTGTGCAATGTGGGCGTGGCCAAAGACGTCTGGTAGCTCTAGGGGGAAGTAAAGAAGAGGGGAGGAGCATTGGATGCCCTGGGGAGCCAGTAGGAGAGGAGTGGGGTTGAGAGAGAGAGAGAGGGAATGGGGCTGTCCAGAGGGGTAAATGAGGTGGTTTCACCCCTCAATCATTGAGCTGAGATGTAGCCATTGTTACTGGAGGTAGATGAGGACTTGGAGGGGCTGTGGTAAAAAGTGGAGGCCATGGAGAAAAGTGGAAGTGGTCAAAGTAGTTGTTTTGGTAAAGTGGCAGAAGGTGTTTGTTGATGGTTTGGACAGGTAAATGAATTCCATTTGGCATGAGACTCCACGGTGTGAAATGGCACATATAATTAGGGTCTTACACCCATTTTGAGCTTATTTGGGCAAAGTTCACAATGTAACTTTTGTAAACCCTAGAAATCGGCAGAAATGGACTTGCTTAGATCTAGCTAAGCTAAACTCTTCTCCTTGGTTCACCACCTGGTGTAGTGTCATCATTTGGGGTTTAGAGCATGCGCACAAAGGTTGAGAGCAAAATAAGAAAGTTGACAATGTAAAGTTGTCCAAATTTGGTTCTGGACAGAGAGGGTTTTGAGGAGATTTGGTGATGTTATGTTGTTCTCCAAGACACGAGGCTTGGCAAGATCATCCAATATGTCATATGTGACATGCTAGAAATTTCTTGGAATTTTTATAGAATATTTCCTTTGTAAATATTTCAAAAGCTTGAAATATCCAGAAAGGGTTTTTGAAGGGTTTGGCCAATATTTTGAACATGACCACGTTTTGAAACTCTTATATATGGACAATATATGTCCACTGAGTTTCCCTAAATTTTCACAAATATTTTTAAATCATTCAAATAATTTTAACCTATTAAAGACCATTTCTGGCCTAAAGAAAAATCCCTTAAATAAAATAGCAAAATAACTTTTAAAATTATATTTTTGTGGTTTTTGGGAGTCGTATACCTAATAGGAGTCTACTCTTTGAAAGATTTTTCATACCCCAAATCAAGTACTTGCAGTGCAAACCTCAATTTATGGATTTTTTTTGGAAAACTATATTTAGAAAATGCTTTTTGGCCAAATTATTTTTGTAAGGAAATTCTATTTTGTTCTATACACATGATATGATCATTGGGCAGAAGTTTGGAGCAAGGAGATGAAGTATAGAAGGTGGAGTTGTGTTGTCTCTAAAGAGCTCTTGAAAATCACAGAGAGAAAGCCAACTCAAATAAGAAGCCAAATAATGCAAAAGTTTTTGTCAAACCACACTTTATCATGATTTATTAGCTTAAGTGTTGTGGCATGAAAATCAGGGTGTGACACTCTTCATATTTTTTGTCTTGGCAAAGGCTCGGAGTTGGAGGAAATAATAGTTACCTCTTCTTCCACTCCCTGACTCGTTCTTGTGTCATCCTGATGATAGTCAGTGTCAATAAGATGATTGAAAAAGGAGCCAAGAGAGTCGAGGGCTACCTCCGACTCAGAGGAGTCCCCCTGTTGAAGCAATTCAGAAGCGCTGGGCTTCTTTCTTCTTTTCTTGGCACTGGCTCTCCTGGCGGGTTTTTTGGCATTCCTGGCTCACTTTGCAGCCTCATGGTCATATTGTTTCTTCCAAGACTCATCATCAGCCTATGAAAATCAGCAAAGGTTTGAGTTAATATAAAACATAAAAAAAGGTAAATTAGCTAAGCTTAGCGGCTTACCCCTGGAGCCGGGTTAGCTTTGCAGAAAGGGCTTAGGCCCACCTTGCCATAGTCTACTAGGCTTTCATTCAGAAGCGACTTTGTCATATCATTGATAATATCATCAGGTAAATCGTCAGGGCTGTGGCGCAGAGGATCCTTTTTGTCACCTGTGTAAGTGCACATTAACCCGGAGCGGTGGCTCAACAGGATGATCCGCCATGCGACCCAACATCGGACCAAGTCAATACCATTTAAGTCGTTCCCCCAAAGAGCCTTAACTTTAGCAATGGTAGGGGCGAGTTTTTGGCGATCAGCAGCTGACAGCTTGTCTGGAAGAGGATGAATGGACTAGAGGCGCAGGGCGCGAAAGCCGGGCAGGGGGTTCACATCTGCCGGAGAAGTATCTTGGCAGTAGAACCATGTCTGGTTCCAGCCCTTAGGGTGACTCGACGGTTGCGCATAAGGAAAAATGGGTTCTCTCCGTCATTGGATTGAGACCCCGCCATGTTCCAAACTAGGTCCATTGGAGTATTCATTCTGGCATTTCAAGTAAAATAATTCTGTAAAAAGTAGCAAGCTGGGCTCTTCTTCAAGGTACACCTCACAGAACACTTGAAAGTTGCATATGTTAGACACGGAATTGGGTCCGATGTCTTGAGGATGGAGGTCGAAAAAGCATATAACGTCTCTGAAGAACTTAGAGCCGAGTGGCGAGAAGCCCCGGTTCATGTGATCAGTGAAAACGATGACCTCCCCATCTTTGGGTTCAGGCTTCTCTTCTGTCGGTTTAGGAGGGTGATAAGACAGGACATCGTTTTTGGGCAGATTCCGGTTTTCACAAAATGGTCAAGCGTACTCTCCGTGACAATAGATTTGACCCAATTACAAGAAGTGGTTGTTTTGGGCGGCATTACGAAGAAGGAAGCATAAAAAAGAGTAAATTTCCCGGTTCAACTTTAAGCAAGAGGAATCACGTATTCATACTGGTGGCTTAAAAAGGGGCCTAATAGTATATGACTAATTACGTCAGGTTATTTAAGCCGCCATGAGCAGTTTGATGTTATCTATTGAACATTGCAGTCAAAGCCGGTGGTGTAAGCCGCCATGGCTAGGTGGATCTATCAACGTGCAGTTTTTGGCTAAGTATCACACAACAGGTTTCACAGATTGCAATCATTATTTTGGATCAGCAGCAGCTCAGAAAAAGGAAATAAATCAAGACCTAAAAAACCAATACAGATCAGTTCATAAGCTCTAAGGGGATCTTTTCTTCAAGGAAAGGGGGTCCACTAGTATTGAAAGAAAAGGCAAAACAGCTACCGCATTAGTTATGCGCCATTTTCAGATCAAAGAGGCTCACGGTGCAAGTACTGAAGATGAACTACGATGAACTATGAAGAACACAGAGGAGTTCAAAAGCCCTAATGCGGATCTGGGGTACGAGAAAGCAAATACTTATAGATGCAGATCTATTGCGGAGAGGCACCGTCGTTCTTTGGTTTGTTCAGGGTGATGCAACGGCCAAGATGAGGACGATGGTGTGCTCCGCGACAGTGGCGGAGCTCGAGTGACAGAAGGTCGCGAGAGGAGCAAGACGATGGAAATGGGAAGAATGAGAAGAATACCGGTCGTGGTTATTTATAAGGAGAGACTGATAAGTGGGCGCGAAAAACGAGTAGGCCGAAAACATGGTTATCCAGCTACCTGGACGCCTCAATTCTCGGGACAGTCATTAAGATAAGGATCCATTGAGATATGTTCGACAAAGTGTGAATTAATGACAGATGACGTCATGGAGGGTAATCACAAATCCAGAAGATGACGTCATGGTGGGTTATAAACTCTCGCACAATGAAGAACAGAAGATTTTTTCTAGGTGTTGAAGATTGACATGAACCAGTTCAAATCAATCTGTGGCCTAATGTTGGGGATATAACTACTAGGTATGACCCGCCCAGGAGGGGACGGGTTATACGTATGGTGAGTCATCATATGAAGCCCAAGACGACATTTGAAGATGGCGGTTAGTTAAGGGCCCAAGGCCCAAAGGCGGCATAAGGCCCCTAGAGATAAACCGCCATATATGTATGACTTGTATTCTAAGGCAAGAATAGACAGTCACCAAGCCGGACACTGTTTATAAGCCGGCCGGGACTCCGTGAGCCGCTGGTCGTCGACCTTTGTATATGAAGGGACGACCGACGGTGGTTCAAGACTAGTAACATCAGATCGAAAGCTAGGTCAAGCAGATTCGCTCCCTGGTAATCGAGACATAAGAAATCCCACCTCAAACTGGATTAAGCCTTTACCTTCACCGCAAGGGGCCAAACCAGTATAATTCCCATGTCCTTTGTCCCGTTTTAACCCCTTTAAGCTTCCTAGTTGCAATGGCTCCATGACTAAGTCGTTTTGCTAGGACATCTGTCACGACCTTTCCACGACAAAGGGTGTTGTGCTTTTGAAAATATATATAAAAATGATGTATATAGAATTTTATTCCAATCGAAAATGCATCCTGCCCGAAAAAAATAGAATACAAACGAGATTTGAATTGAGTTGGCACGGTAAATGTGCACTCTACAAAATTTGAACGAAGCGGGGAAAGTCGCAGTAACCGCCTAAAACCAAAATCTGCGCGATGGAAATTACTACTGCCTATCCCTGCCACGCAAAGCCTATCGGCTCGATTTCTATAGGTTTCGATAGAGGTAGGTTTGTAATTTCACTCAAATGTGACATAACCGCCTCTCACCCGGATTTATACATGGTGGGCGCCAAAACACAGTGTCTCCCGGCTAAAATCGACTCCCCGATTCATACATGGTGGGCGCCAAAAACAAACTCTCGTCGGCAAATGTTTGGTGTATGCGAGATTACCGTCCTATCCCCAACCGACTAATATTGTTGTGATGTAGAAAATTTGAACTGGTGGCTAAGTTTGTATATTTCCTCGCATTTGAGACAAGCACGCCCTGAAGACATGGTTCCCCCCTTCCTCTCTCCCTGCATTTCACCATTTGTATTCCGTCGGTGCGAAAACACCCCAGCCTCCTCCGTCCGCCACCCCATCCACCGCGGTCCTCCTCCACCATGCCGGAGTAGATACCCTGACGTTGTCGTCCATTAGAAGAGATCGACCTCTCTCATCCACGGCTTCGGACCGGGATCCTTGCATCCCATCCTCTTCCTTTATTCCTGCCGTCGTCCACCTTGCCGGCGCCGCTCCTACGACCGTCTCGTCCACCACGCCCTGCCGCCACTGTCTACCCTTCTAGATCTTCTTCCACGCTGCCGACAGCCATCGCTACGGCAACACCGTCAAATTCTCAGCTGATGCATACACGGCGTCGCACCAGAGGCGGTACTCTTTCGTATCTGCTCAAGTTATTTATCGCAGCAAGAAAATAGATCGCCACTGCTTTACTCTGATTTCTTGTCCATCACTTACTTGCTAGTTGAAAGCAAACATTGGTTGCAAAGTTGCCTTTATCCGATTTGCACCTTCAGATCCGCCATGGCACGCTAAACACTATACTCCCAATGCTTATGGTTTTCCCTTTTTATTTTCCACACTAGTTAAATCACAGTAGACTAAATTTCAAAATTGGGTCAGTCTATTTTTCATAGCTCGCTGGAGTTCGCCGGTGCGAAGGAAGGAGCTCGGGTAGGGACTGTGGTTGTGGGGGGCGATGGTGGGGCCTCACCGAACAAAGAAAACTCAACGCGGGTGGGGGCGGGGGTGGGGGGTGGGGGTGGTAGAGGAACACAGATGGTGGGGGCCGGCGGCCCGTGAGGTGTTCTGTATGGGAAGAATCAGAGACGAGGAAGAAGAAGGGTTAGGAGACGTAGGATCTTCATCCAACCGCCTAAAATGGTCGACTGACCCAAATGACAAAAGTCACGCAACTTGCATGCAGGCATGCCTTTATATTCAGTACCATCATCGTACCTGCTTAGCACTGCTCCTGAATCCATCAAGCTAAACACCGTGCCACTCATAATTCCAAACTTGTTGCTCAAATATGAATCTGATAGGATACTGATATTACTAAAACAGATAACATTTAATTGGTGAGCTAGTGTTCCTACTTTACCTTCGAAAAGCACGTGCACCACATATAGAGAGACAACAGGGAGTTGCATTCTTAGTGAGCTCTGGTTCATCATGTGTGGGCACTGCGCAACGAACATTTTATTATCCAAAATCTGATTGCTCTTCTTTAGCATGTTCCTCTTCCATTCTTCCTTAATAAGTACTCTCTCCGTTCCTAAATACAAGTCTTTGTATAGATTCCACCATGGACTACATATGGAGCAAAATGAGTGAATCTACACTCTAAAATGTATCTGGATACATCTGTATGTGATCCATAGTGGAAATCTCTACAAAGACTTATATTTTGGAACGGAGGGAGTATGATAGTAGTACAGTATGTTCCTTGTAGTGAAGATGAGCAGGGACATTTGCAGTGTAGAGGTCTATATGGTCGGTTGCGATGGACACTTTGAACTCTTCGGGCCTCTTTGATTCATAGGATTTTGTAAACATAGGAATAGGATTTGTAGTGGCCTACCCACTTGAATCCTATAAGAATAGCAAGAAAACGCGGGGAGTTGTGTCTCCTTTGAGAGTTACACTGATATTAACAGTATGGCACCTTCAGTTGAAGAGAGCTGGTATCTGAAGCCTTTCTAGTCGTACCGGCAATACTAGCACATATATTCCAGCAAGTTCCACTTTGCTGATTTTACTCTGATGCTT
This sequence comes from Triticum dicoccoides, assembly GCF_002162155.2. Taxonomy (NCBI): domain Eukaryota; kingdom Viridiplantae; phylum Streptophyta; class Magnoliopsida; order Poales; family Poaceae; genus Triticum; species Triticum dicoccoides. Next base: position 166,991,071 of record NC_041389.1, read on the forward strand.
AAGGTTTTCCCGTTATATCTACACTATGATCTGTGTAGCTGCTTTGTGTCGCCCTAGCAGCAGTCCACTCTTCAAGCTAAACACTGCAATAACTTACAAAACTGGCACCAAGGCATTCAGTGCCATTCTGGATGCAATGAAATTCATACGCTCCCCACCTGTTGACTGTTGTTCAGAATATGATCATAATGACTCTTCTTCAAAATTGCCACATATAGAGAGACATCATGGAATTGCATTTCTTTGGGCGCTGTGATTCATCATGAGTGGACAACCAAAATTGTATGCAATGAAGCGAAACCTCAAGAATATGCTTCATCTTCTGTTCTTTAACATGTTCCTCTTTTTTTATTCTGTATTTAGTACATACAGTATGTTCCTTGTTAGGAAGGGGAGCAGGGACATCTGTAGTCAACAGCTAATAGAGCTCGCATGTACGTGATCGATAGGCGTTCAATTACTAGTGGCAATACAACACCGTATTTTCAAGCCAACTCCACTTTCCCGATTTATATATCGTGGTTATGGTGTACCCCTTTTATGTACACTATGATCTGCCTAGTTGCTGTGTGCTCTTGTTATCATGGTTTGACAATAAACTCTCTATACAGTATATTATGAACCTATCATCTGCCAACTATCATTACTTCTGGAGCATATTTCTTGTGTACTTGTGCCAGATTATATTAATGCATGCACCATATGACAGCACACATGACTCTCTCATCAGAATCCAGTGATAGCACACAGGTGTTTACAGGGGCACCCCTATATTAGAATATCCTCTGCATTACAAAGATAATCTCACTACTATTTATGTTTTCATGGTTCTCAGATATTATAAGTAATTACAGTGAATATCAGAATCCGTGCATTAGAATAATATTTTGGAACACTGCAATGACTTACAAAATTGGCACCAAGGCATTGAGTGCCATTCTGGATGCAATGAAACTCATACGCTCCCCATGAGGGAGTCCTGGATTAAGGGGTCCTCGGACAGCCGCACTATATACTTTGGCCGAACTGTTGGACTATGAAGATACAAGATTGAAGACTTCGTCTCGTGTCCGGATGGGACTCTCCTTTGCGTGGAAGGCAAGCTTGGCAATTCGAATATGTAGATTTCCTTCTCTGTAACCGACTCTGTGTAACCCTAGCCCCCTCCAGTGTCTATACAAACTGGACGGTTTAGTCCATAGGACAGGAACAATCATAATCATAGGCTAGCTTCTTGGGTTTAGCCTCTACGATCTCGTGGTAGATCAACTCTTGTAATACTCATATCATCAAGATCAATCAAGCAGGAAGTAGGGTATTACCTCCATCGAGAGGGCCCGAACCTGGGTAAAACATCGTGTCCCCTGCCTCATGTTACCATTAGCCTTAGATGCACAGTTCGGGACCCCCTACCCGAGATCCGCCGGTTTTGACACCGACATTGGTGCTTTCATTAATAGTTCCACTGTGTCGTCGCGGTAAGGCTTGATGGCTCCTTCGATCATCTTCAACGATGCAGTCCAGGGGGAGGTTTTCCTTCCCGGATAGATCTTCGTATTCAGCGGCTTTTCATACTGCGGGCCAACTCGCTTGGCCATCTGGAGCAGATCGATAGCTATGCCCCGGGCCATCAGGTCAGGTTTGGAAGCTTGAACTATACTGCCGACATCCATGGAGACTTGATCTTCGACGGATTCGAGCCCATGTCAGCCGCGCTGGACGGTCACGACGGGTATGACTTTGATCTGCCATCGGACACTATTCGGGAGATCACGCCTGCGGCGGCGCCGGGAATCAATCCGGAGTAGATCGTGCCCTCCAAAGACGGCTGGATGGACCCCGTCACGGAGGCCGCGCACTCATCGGCGCTGGAGCCGAACACTGATCCCACCCCGTGTGAAGGTGCTGTCATCGGGACCTCGGACTCGTCTCCGGCTACAGGATCGGAACCGCGTGCGTCTGTGCCTATCAAATCTAGTTGGGCACCGGTCATGGATTTCACCGCCGCGGATATTTTTCAGCACTCGCCCTTGAGTGACGTGCTGAACTCACTAAGGTCTCTTTCCTTGTCAAGAGATTCTCGGCCGAACTATGTCCGGCTCGAGTGGGAAGCGGACGACGAAGAAATTCGTTCCCCACCCACCACCCACGTCATAGCCACTGTCGATGACTTAATCGACATGCTCGATTTTGACTCCAAAGACGTCGACGGTATTTACAACGACGCAGGAGAAGAACAGGAACCACCGCCCACTGGGCGCTGGACTGCCACCTCATCATATGATATATATATGGTGGCCACACCAAAAGAAGGCGATGGTGACGATGCAATGAAGGATAATCCCCTCGATAAGCCACCAAAGCGGCGCCATAGACGCCACTCTAAATCCCGCCACAGTAAAAACAGCGACAACAGGGCAACAAATAATAATACCCCGGTTGACTCCAAAGGAAACGACGCCCCCATGGACCCAGCAATGGAGCAGGAGGAACCAGTGGACGATGAACATAGTCCGGAGCCAATGTCAGATGACGCTGATCCCGAGGGTAAAATTAACCAACCTGTCTGCAGAGAGGGGAACAGCCCGGACGATGATGCACTCATCATCCCAGAAAAATTCTTGGAACAAGAGAACCTCCACAGAAGGCTTATTGCCACCGCGAGGAGCCTAAAGAAGCAGAAGCAAAGGCTTAAGGCCGCGCAGGACACGCTCAGCCGCAGGTGGAACAAAGTCCTTGACACAGAAGAAAAATATGGCGGCGATGGTCACACAAAGAGCCATCCGAAGCGCAAGCTGCTGCCCGAATTCGACGATGAGGCCATAGAGCCCATTCAACCGAAAATGACCAATCAGCCGGACCGACCACCCCGTGGCCATGACAAGACGGCTAGTGATGCCGCACACAAGTTAGCACACGATTTACGTGAGCTCCTGGAAAAAAAGTCCGGTATGGCCAGGTCCATTTATGGATCTAGGAAGCGCGCTTCGGCAAAGGATTAGAGCTACCAAAACGATCACATTGATCGAATACCAGCTAGGAATCAGCACCAAACACAACAACCGTCGATAGTATGTCGCGACACGTCCAAATACAGGGGTGCCGCACACCCCCTGTGCTTCACCGATGAGGTGTTGGACCATGAATTTCCGGAAGGATTTAAACCCGTGAATATAGAGGCATACGACGGAATGATAGACCATGGGGTCTGGATTGAGGACTTCATTCTCCATATCCACATGGCTCGCGAAGATGATCTCCACACCATTAAATATCTACCCCTCAAATTGAAGGGACCAGCTCGGCACTGATTGAATCCCGAAAACTCAATCAGAAGTTGGGAAGAACTTGAGGATGCTTTTAGGGCCAATTTTCAAGGGACCTATGTCCGACCTCCAGACGCAGACGACCTAAGTCACATAATTCAACAGCCCGGAGAGTCAGGTCGAAAACTCTAGAACAGATTTCTTACTAAGAAGAATCAAATAGTCGATTGCCCGGACGCCAAAGCCTTAGCGGCCTTCAAACACAGTATCCGGGACGAATGGTTTGCCAGACACCTCGGTCAAGAAAAGCCGAGGACAATGGCAGCCTTAACAAGCCTTATGACCCACTTTTGCACGGGCGAGGACAGCTGGCTGGCCCGTAGCGGCACCAGCGACCCAGGAACATCCGAAGTCAGGGATGGCAACGGGAAACCGCGACGTAACAAAAACAGGCGCTGAAACAATGAGGGCAGCCAGAGAACACGACGATCAATGCCGGATTCAGGGGCTCTCGACCCGGTCAATGGAAGAAGCCATTTAAAGGAAGCAGAGATGTACCGTCCAGCTTAAATAAGATTCTGGACAAATTATGTCAGATTCATGGCACCCCCAAAAAACCTGCAGACCACACCCACAGAGAGTGCTGGGTTTTCAAACAGGCCGGCAAGCTAAATGCCGAACACAAGGGGAGGGAGACGCCAAGTGAAGAGGAGGATGAGCCTCGTCAGCCGAACACTGGATGATAGAAAAACAGTGAATATGATTTACGCAACTCACATTCCAAAGATTAGGCGCAAACACGCACTCCGAGACGTATACACTGTGGAGCCCGTCACCCCCAAATTTAATCCCTGGTCAGCCTGCCCGATCACCTTTGATCACAGGGATCATCCGACTAGTATGCGGCACGGAGGATCGGCTGCCTTGGTGCCCGACCCAACAACTGACGGATACCATCTCACACGAGTCCTTATGGATGGCGGCAGTATTCTAAACCTGATATATCAGGACACTGTCCGCAAAATGGGGATAGACCCTTCAAGAATCAGCCTAAGCAACACTACCTTTAAAGGAGTGATTCCAGGCGTCAAGGCCCACTGTACAGGCTCTCTAGTACTTGAGGTTGTATTTGGTTCCCCAGACAACTTCAGAAGCGAGGAACTAACCTTCGACATTGCTCCATTCTGAAGCGGCTATCACACACACCTCGGAAGAACGGCCTTTGCTCGTTTTAATGCAGTACCGCATTATGCCTACCTTAACCTTAAGATGCCCGGTCCACGCGGCGTCATCACAGTTAGCGGAAATACAGAGCATTCCTTACGCGCGGAAGAATACGTGGCGGCTCTAGCAGCCGAACATTGAGCGGTCCCTCCAACCAGGATAAATGGTCGATCGTCAAGACCATGGACACGGTTAGACGAGTCCGGCGCTCCACCCAATGTAACAGCCCAGTTGGGATTTCCCATAAAAGATGCTAGGGGCTGCCTGCAAAAAGGGCCCATAGTTTGGCTCGACCCTATCAATACAATCACATATTGCATTTTCATGGTTCATTCAGATTAACGAACTCCCCGCACGAAATCTTTCACCTGGGTTTTTTCTTTTTACAGATGATCATCATGCTACACCCTTCAAGGATATAGCACAACGGAGATAAAGGCGCGGACATGTAGTAGGGCCCCGGTCAAAGGTTTCTTTTTAGAATAAGACCTTGCGTAAACCTTTTTAATGTCTCTTGTTGCTTCTTCCCCTTTGGAAACTTTATACAGCCAGGAGGGATACTGGCATTTTCAGCATTTTTGTCACACCAGACTATTGCTCTTACGTGGAAACTCAGGGCTTATTATCAAGGGCGTCATTCAGCCCAGAACACATTATAAAGTCCGAATACCTTAGGGAGTGTTCGGTGTCGCGAGTTTGGCCTTATATGCATCAGCTCTGAATCATGTCTTTGGTCAAATGTTGGGTTTGCCCGGCTCTCGTGTTTTGCTACCTTATGTTCCGCTCTATCAGCTAAGGAGGCACTGGGAGAACTACTGCGATTGTGCCCTGGTTCATCTGGATGAACACCTCAGTAGAGAAAGCCGAAAACTGACTATCATGATACGTCGAGAGACTGGTCAACCACTCGATGACTCAACGGAATCTTCGCGATTCCTCCGCATTAACGAAGGAACGGTTTCCCGGTCATGTACGTACGCGCACCATCTTCGGATGAACGCGGAAGTACTAGGGGCTATATAGTAGCCCCATCGTCAAAATCCTATGGCTAAGTGAAAGTGTTAAAGCTATATAGTCCAATTGCCTGGTTCGCCGCGCTATCACCTCCTTAACGGACCAAGACGTTGGATCAAGTGTGACTATGCGTTTTTCCGAGCACCCCCGCATTATATGCGTGGGGGCTGAAGCCGACGACGGCTAACTTTCAAGTTATATACATACATAAATGGCCGCACAGGAGGCATTATAATACTTCGGGCAAAAGTATAAACACAACCTTTATACTCAAAATAGCATTGTCTTGACAATCGAGATACATGTCATTCGAACATGGCATTCTTCGGGCACTGAGCCTCTATTAAACGGGTGCCTTCTAAGACTTCTTCGAAATAGTGCTCGGCCGGGTCCTGGCCTTCCGCCGCACCCCGGGTTGCAATAGCGGTGATTTCCATCCCAGCCCAGTATGTTTTAACACGGGCAAGAGCCATCCATGCACCCTCTATGCACGCCGACCTCTTCACAGCATCGATATGCGACACAACACAAAGGAATTGTTGCACCAATCCGAAATAGCTGTTCGGCCTTGGTCCACGTGGCCAAAGATGATCCACGGCAGACCTCATAGGAAGCCCGGACAACTTGTGGAGTTCGGCCCATGCGGCCATCTTTTCATTCAATGGCAGCGGACGCGTCGGGGCACTGAACTGCAACCAGAATAACCTCTCAGCCTTATGGTCTTTTCGATCTTTGAAAAACTCGGTCGCATCACCAGCACTCTTTGCCAGGTCTGCATATGCGTCTACCGCACTCCACAACTGATACAGAGGGGCATACTTCGGATCTCCGAATTTCATTCCCGGCCACAATATCTCCGGCTTCACGAAGCTCCTCCCTTAGCCCCCTCATTTTAGAGCGGGTTTCCTTGGCTGCCTCTAGGGCCTTCTTTAGGTCAGCCGCTTTTGCTTGATTTTCCTTTTCAAGGAGCTCATGGCGGTTGGTGGCATCTTCCAGCTCGGTAGCCATCTGGGCTATCTTTTCTTCGCTCCGTCGATGAGCTGCATGTTCGGCTCTTAACTCTTTGACCACCTTTAGAGCGGCCGCATCACTTATTCGGGCTTGCTCCTTGGCTCGGGCAAGCTCCGCCCGAAGGGTCTCCACGACAGCAGCTCCATCTGCAGTCATAGCATATTATAGATACTAGCATCATGCTCCTCTTAAACATTTGCTGACAAGCCAAATATACATATCCTGGGCCTCGTCAAGCCGCTTGGTAACCAGCGCGATGTCGGCCATATCAAGCTGCTGCTTTAGTTTGGCAAAATCAGCGGATCGGTCAGTCGCCGGACCCTCAGCCACCTGCACATAAAGCAGCGCACTAATTAGCAGAGATTATGATCCTCTGTTCGCCACGTTGATGGCAACCAGAGTCTCAAGGGCTACTATCTATACAGAGCACACTTAGCATGTGCGGTACCACCAAAAATGCATTTTTTGCGTACCTCAAAGCCTCTCAGCAGACTCGTAAAAGCTTCATTCAAACCGCTTTTCACGGATGAAATCCTCTCAACCACCGTACCCATTAAGGCACGATGTGTCTCTGATATGTCCGCTCGCTCCAGAAGGCCCATTAGTGTGTCCGGCGGTGTGCCGGATCCCGCACTCCTCCTGAATCTCTCATTGGGAGCCGGATATTCTAGACTCTGGGCAGCCGAAGTGTCAACTTCTGGCCTTGGTGGATTAGGAGAAATCCTCCGTGACGACACCTCGGGGTCGTCCGCCCCATGTGACGGGGAGGCAAGGGGAGGCATTTCGCTCTCCATCATCTACGGAGGAAGATACCCCAAAGACGAACACTGTGGAGAAGGGCTACGAGCCGGACTGCAACAAACATGTTTCAGTTATTATCCTTAGAGACAAAACGGGATATATTTACCAAAGTACTCTTTTACTTATGGCTCGGTGGAGGGCTGGCCCCTTTGTGGGCGCTGTGTGGCAAGAACGCCCTCTAGGGCAGGGCCCCTGGGCGAGGGTATCTTCCCACATTTGGAAGCCTCCATTTCCAAGTCTTCAGAGGCGACCCTTTTCTTACCTTGAGGGGAGGGGATTTTAGGTTCCCCTCCCCGATTATCCTCCTTCGTGGCGGCGCTTACTCCCCCGATTCGGATGTGTAAAATATGAGGCCCACCTGTGGCTTCTCTATTGCCCCCCCCCCCTTGTCTTTGGCACCTGATACGGCGCGCGCTCAAGCATCCTGGTCAACAAAGGATCCGGCGAGCCTTCGGGAAGAGGGGCCAAGCACCTAATTCTCTCCGCCTTCCTTAGCCAGTCCTGGCAGAGAGCAATTTTTCAGAATGATGTTGTAATAAACATAAAGGATGGTGTGTTCGGTAGCGGAATTACTTACTTGGGTATCCGGATGGTTGTAGTTGAGACCCACGTCCTCGGTGGTGTTCGAACACTTTATTCGTGATCCGAAGAATGACCCATACATCTCTTTGAGCGTCATGACAAAGAATTGTTGAATGGTTCGTGGTCCTTCCGGGTTGAACTCCCACATACAAAGAGGACGACGCTGGCAGGGTAGGACTCGACGAACCAGCATCACTTGCATTATATTGACAAGACAGACATCCCTCTTAAGGAGCTCTCGGATGCGGCTTTGCAGTGTCAGAACATTGTTAATCGGCCCCAATCCAGCCCCTTGTTGACCCATGACGCCAGTTGCGGTGGGGGGCCTGAGCGGAACGCTGGAGCGGCCGCCCGCTTTGTACCTCGGGGAGCTGTGATGTAAAACCACTCTTGCTGCCATAAATCAGATGTTTTCATGAAAGAACCCTTTGGCCATGGGGCGTCGGCACCTTTCCTTATTATAGCACCTCCGCACTCCACGTGATGCCCGTCAATCACCCTCGGCCTCACATTGAAGGTCTTGAGCCACAGGCCGAAGTGGGGGGTAATGCGGAGAAAGCCTTCACACACGACGATAAACGACGAGATGTGAAGGATGGAATCCGGAGCTAGATCATGGAAATCTAGCCCGTAATAGAAAATAAGCCCCCTCACGAAGGGATTGAGACTAAAACCTAGCCCTCGGAGGAAGTGCGAAATAAATAGGACACTCTCGCTGGGTTCAGGAGTGGGGATGACCTGCCCTTGAGCAGGCAGCCTGTGCGGGATTTCGGCGGTGAGATACCTAGCCTCCCTGAGCTTCAGGATGTCCCCCTCTGTGACGGAGGAGGCCATCCACCTGTGATTTAGCTCGAGCCTTGGGTGTTGGAACTTGAGGTGCGGGAGGGGAAGGATCGAGCGTGGGAAGAAAAGGATAGGCCTTGGCCCCCCTTATAAAGAGGACGAATATCAAGTGTCCCCCGCGTGACCGTTTGGGACTTGCCTAAAATCGAGGAGTCATATTAAACAAACACGGTTGGGTTACGCACACCTGTATTGATGAGAATCCCGTGATAAGGGGGACACAATCTCTGCTTTGACAAGACGTGCCAATAAAAACGCCTCGCACTACGTGTAGTGACTGGTTGTGAGAAACGATTAAAATAATGACCGGACCACGGCGTGATGTCATGCTATAAAAAGTTGTCAGCAGATTAGATTTGTGGAATATTGTAGTCTCTACGGTGGTATGTGGGATTTGTGTTGCAGAGCCGGACATGATGCTTGTGTAAAAAATCTTCTATGGAGTATTCGGAGAAGGAACCCGCCTTGCAATGCCGAAGACAATCTGCGCGCCAGACTCATCGTCATTGAAGCCTGGTTCAGGGGCTATTGAGGGAGTCCCGAATTAAGGGGTCCTCGGACAGCCGGACTATATACTTTGTCCGGACTGTTGGACTATGAAGATACAAGATTGAAGACTTTGTCATGTGTCTGGATGGGACTCTCCTTTGCGTGGAAGGCAAACTTGGCAATTTGGATATGTATATTTTCTTCTCTGTAACCGACTCTGTGTAACCCTAGCCCCCTCTGGTGTCTATATAAACCGGAGGGTTTAGTCCGTAGGACAGGAACAATCATAATCATAGGCTAGCTTCTAGGGTTTAGCCTCTATGATCTCGTGGTAGATCAACTCTTGTAATACTCATATCATCAAGATCAATCAAGCAGGAAGTAGGGTATTACCTCCATCGAGAGGGCCCGAACCTGGGCAAAACGCCGTGTCCCCTGCCACCTGTTAACATTAGCCTTAGACGCACAGTTCGGGACCCCCTACCCGAGATCCGCCGGTTTTGACACCGACACCCCACCTGTAGATTCTTGTTCAGAATATGATCCTAATGACAATTCTAACCTCGAATACTCAAAGGCAGATGCCCTGTCTTGTTCACCCATCAAGGTGCCTGTTCTAATTTGGCAAGGTTTTATTGATTGCGCATATCTTGCATATGTTGTCCTGCATTTCTTCTACTTTCTTGCACCGACATCTGCTTAGTTTACTCATCATATATGTCGAGATGCCATGCCCATCCATTATCAATACATATTCCATCTGTCATCATACCATGTTTTTCCACTCAAATGTTGTTCTTGTGCATCAGACATCAAAAAGGAAGAGGGTGATTGCCGAACCTGAAGGAGCACCAGCAAAGTCCTTGAAAAACGTGGTTGTGCCGGAGAAATCAAACAACACCCCACTTATATTGGCTATACAACCAGTCACACAAAACGTAGGACCGACTCCAACAGACTATACCCATACTTCACTGGCCACACCAGTAGCCCCACCACACAGGACCTGCACTCCAGCAAAAGGTATGCCAATTTCGTTGCCATAGCACCAGCTGTACCACAGAAAAATCCCACGCCTGCAAAAAGTACAGCAAGTCCACCGGCCGAAGACCTATCCCAACTGCAGAGGCGGCCAATTCCTGCAGATTGGAAGCCCGTTCCAGTTATTCCCATTTTAAAAGACAATACTTTCAATGTTGTTAGGGACTACATGCATATATTCCCATCATGGGAAGATTATAGTGAAGACAAACACCATTTTCACATCTTCCTGTCCCACTTACGTGTAAGTGCTATTATTCATGGTGATTATTTTCCTATTTTCTGCTGATTGAACACATCAATGATTTAAATTACAATGTTGTAAGTAAGCGAGGGTGAATCTGGATAGTCATGAAGAGCAAAGCTTGCTTGCGCTTTTCAAGGAAGCATTGAAGCAGTATAGGTGTTACCTGAGGAAATCACACTTTGATGGCAAGTCTATAAATGAATTTTCGGTGAAGTCTCCTGTGCTAAATTTAGAAGACATTGAATGGAAAAACCTTGTTATACACTAGTCACATTCCCAAGATGAGGTATTGTCTATGAGATCGCATGAAAATTTGAACTTCTACTTTTCCGCATGTGCTTTACGGATCTTTTTTGCAGGAAATCTGCTCGAAGAAGAATTCCGGTTTGAAAAGAACGACAGGATATCGCAAATATGCTGCCCGCTGCTTTGCTCTTGTTAGTACCTGTTGTCCTGTATCACTGTACTTGCATACGTACTTGGTTCATTATGTGATAGCGGTATGCATGATAGCTTGCTTATCAATTGTTCGCTCCAAATTATCTGATCTATATGAATGGTTACATTAGTGTAGAATATATCCAATGTCAATGATAATTTTTAGCTCTGCATTGTTCTTGTAAGTACTTGTTGTCCTTTATCAGTGTACTTATATTGACAGGTAGTTGTTCATGTACCATCACTCCGCATCTTATTTTCCTTTGCCCTGCTTTTTCTACACATCAGATCTATATTTAGTCTTACCACAAGGTTGGGTAACACCGATGGTACTGAAGAAGTTTAGCTTTGCATTGCTCTTGGTTGTACCTTTTGCCTGTATCATTGTACTTACATTTATAGCTACTTGGTTATGTAGCATCACTCTTCATCTTATCTTAAATATTCTCCATTTTTTCTTATATTATCACATCTATATTTATTCTTAACAAAATGTAGAATAAAGGCAATGCTTATGAAGAAGATTATGTGGTAAACTTCTTGAATTGCCACCCCCCCTATCAGCATGGACAAGGGCTTTATAGAGCCTGTCTTCACCAATAATGTAAATTTGTCCTTCTCAAGCCTTCAAACTTTGTTGTGTATATTTGGTTAGGCATGACTGCAACAGCTGTTTGTTTGGTGTTTGCATCAAATTGCATGTTTAAAGTTTATTATGTAGTTTATAAACAAAAGTTTGTCCTTCTCAATTTAAGTTTTCAATTGTACAATCAAGTTCCTTCTTCATACCATGTAAATTAAACTATACAGATCAAGTGATCTTCTTTTGCACTGCATGTATGCTTCTGTTCTTGATCCGTAATCCAGTGGTGTGGTGAACCTACCCACTACAGCACAATGTCATATTCTGCAATGTCTTAACTATGAACAATGTCATATCATTCTACTATTATTTAAACATTCTCTTTATTTGCCAGTCTGAAAAGGGATGAATTGACAGCACACTAACCATTGATACTTATGAGTTCTTGATCTGTAATCCAGTGCAGTCGTGAAGCTATGAACTCCTTCACAATGTCATTCCATGCCATGTCTTGACCTTTACAATACCATATTGTGTTAATGCTATTTTAAATTGTGTCACTTTATTTGTTAGTAAGAAATGTGATGAATTGTCAGCACTGATACTTATATGTGCAAAACCTGTCATTTGTCTGCTTGTTTATCTTTTAGAGTGAGGAGGATATAAGTGACAAACTAGCGCAGTCTCATCAGCTTGCTCAGCTACTTGTGCTGCAGCTCCCGAGCAGGGCTAACCTTTCTTGAACTCTATTGAAGTGTTGTCTTTTTTATATTATTTTGTCGACGTGTTTATTTGCACTGGTGGCGATCTTTGATGCCCAGTGTATGTAATCTGCTGTCTGCTTGTGCTTTATTATCATAGTGGCAAACTTTGATGCCCAGTGGATCTAATATGCCGTAATTGCTTTATTGTATAGTCTAGGTTTTTTCTTATTCACGATGCTGCAGTTATTTTACAGTACATATATCTTGTCTTCGCAGTAAACTGGCCAACCCGTAAAATTAGGGTACATAATCGGGCCGTCATGCAAATCACTATGTATGATCCGCATCATGGGCCCCATCATCTTGGTCCGTTAACATGCCTAAATGTAAACTGGCCCACTAGTAGATTCGGGCCTTTAATAGGCCGAGTAAATCGCCGACCCTATTTTTGGAAGAAAACTGAATGGGCTTTAGGAGGCTAAAAAGTAGGTTGGGCCTGAAACGTGCCGAACTGCTCACAAGCCGGTAGCAGGTCAAAATAGACCCCGACCCATGATTGTGCCAATCAAATCACGGGCTTTTAACAGGCCAAAATTGTCTCTGTCCTTGTTTGGCCCAATCAGATTATTGGCTGTGAGCAGGCCGGATGCAAACCAAGCCGTAGTTAGGCCCAACTATATGACAAGCTTTTAACAGGCCGAAATAAAATATAGGGCCAAAATGTTAAATGGGCCTTTAAGAGGCCGAAACTAAGATCAGGCCGAATTACTAAATTGTCCTTTATCAGGTGGGCCCAAAAGCATAGCGTCCAGTTGACGGGCCGAATCTGATATGGGCCATAATTTAGCCAAAAGCCTCTTAAAGGGTCGGACCTGATCTGGGCCGTAATTTGGCCCAAAACGTGGTAGGCTTTTAACGGGCCGGATCTCATGTGGGCCTTTATTAGGCCCGGAACGTGGCAGGCTGTTAATGGACCAGATCAAATGTGGGCCTGCATTTAGCACAAAACATAGCGGCCTGTTAATGGGCCGGCCTACTAGTGTCCTCAAAATCTTGTGGGCCTTCAGCTGGGCCGGCCCATTATGGTCCGCAAAATCTCATGGGCTTTTAGCTGGGCCGGCCCATTATGGTCCGCAAAATCTTGTGGGCCTTTAGCTGGGCCGGCCCATTATGGTCCGCAAAATCTCATGGGTCTTTAGCTAGGTCGGCCCATTATGGCCCACAAAATCTTATGGGCCTTTAGCTGGGCCGGCCCGTTATGGTCCGCAAATTCTCGTGGGCCTTTAGCTGGGCCGGCCCATTATGGACCGTGAAATCTTGTGGGCCTTTAGTTGGGCCGGCCCATTTAAACTTTATGGGCCACTTTTGGGCCGGTCCACATGTCAACATATCATAGGCGCATCTCACCCATTGGATGAGTGACACCCTATGCCAACGCAGAGCTGACACGTGTTTCCTCCAGCCAATGATGATTTTACACGTGCAAAATCCCCATTGGTCCGGGCTGTTAACGGGTTATCGGATCCAAAACCGTACCCGAAAGCGTAACGGCGTTCCATTACGATGGATGCCACGTGTCGGTCACCCTTGAAGAAAGCACTTCTGTGACGCGCGATTTATCGACATGGAAGTGGACACTTCCGTGATGATAATTTTGGTAATGTCATGGATCACTTTTACGACAACACAGGTATGACTATCTTGATTCTGTCATAAAGTCATTATGGATGTACATGCATGACAGAAAACGTGACCTACTGTGACAGACACGTATCATCACGGAAGTGTATTTTTTTGTAGTGTCTGCGCTTGGATTCAAGGCCGATAGGTGTTGATGTTGGTTAACTCAGGAAGCACGAACTCATTCATCAACAAATGTTTCGCAGGGGGCATTGAGGACGTGCAGCCATTGTCAAGGGCCTACAAGGTGCGCGTGGCAGACAGAGGGGTGTTGATCTGTTCCTCACATGTGCCAGATTGCACATCGTGCTCCCAGGGGCACCAATTCTCCACCAACATGAAGCTACTCGACCTCGGCGTCTACGACGTCATTTTGGGCATGGATTGGCTCAAGGAGCAAAACCTTATGACGGTCAATTGGCACGCTAAGCTCATCAAGATCCCATCGGCGGAGGGCTTGATTAGTCTACGTGGCCACGACGACTCGTCATCCATGTGCATCGTCATCAACGCTCTACAGCTACAGAGCTTGTGTAGTAAAGGCGCCATCTATCACATTGCTCAAGTGTACGCGCTGACAGGTGAGGACTGGGCTGTGATGCTGTAACACCCCGGATGTAACTTTCCATCTTTGTAACTCCAAATCTTGCCATTTTCGGCTACGTGCTATGATATTCCCTCCATGGTTGGGTTTTGTTTTTCATTTTGCATTTTGTTCATGTCATGCATCTCATATCATGTCATCATGTGCATCTAATTTGCATACGTGTTCGTCTCATGCATCTGAGCATTTTCCCCGTTGTCCGTTTTGCATTCCGACACTCCCACATGCACCGGCGCACCCCTCTTGTCTCTTTTCGTGTGCGGGTGTTAAAACGTTCTCGGAATGGACCGAGCCTTGCCAAGTGGCCCTGGTACACCACCGGTAGACCACCTGTCAAGTTTCGCGTCATTTGGAGCTCGTTTGGTACTCCAACGGTTAACCGCATATCCGCAAAGGCCTCTTTTGAGTTGCAGCCCAACACCCCTCCAAAACAGCCCAATAACCCATCTAAGTCACATCCATGCTCTCCGTCGTCGGATCACGATCGTGTGGGCGAAAACCGCACCTCATTTGGACACTCCTAGCTCCCTCTACCTCTATATATAGATCCCTCCCCCGAAATTCACGGGCAAACCCTAGCAGATTCGTCCCCGCCGCCACCGGACACGTCCGGCCGCAGCCGGACACATCCGCCTCTCCGCCCCCAGCCAACCGCGACATGCCACGTGGCACTCCGGCCTCCGCTGCCGCCGCCGGCCCGCGCAGCCCGCGCGCTCGCCGCCGCCGCGCGCCCGCCGCCGCCGCTGTCGCGTGCTCGCCCGCCGCCGCCGCCGCTACCGCGTGCCCGCCGCCGCCGC
>NC_041389.1:167006770-167007873 GCF_002162155.2 Triticum dicoccoides
CGCCCGACCCCGTCTCCGACACGCGCCCCCCGCGCTCCTCCGCGCCGACCCGCGCTCGGATCCGGCCGGCCGACCCCATCTCCGACCGTCCCCGCCCTCCGGCCGCCTCCCCGAGCTCCGACGAACCCACTCCGGCGACCTCGAACTCCGGCCAGATCCGATCTGGAAATCGCTACGGTTGACCCCGAAAACACCCAAGTCATTTTCCTGTCATATTTTGTTGCATCTTCATCGCATCACATCTATGCACCCGTGGCTCCGTTTTGGGCGTGTAGCATACCAATTGTTCGCCTCAAAGAGTACATCATTTCATTCCATTGCATCATTTACATTTGAGCTCATCTTGATGCCCGAAATGCTATTGAAAGAGGGCTATGTGATGTTAGTTTCTGTTTCGTAACAGAATTTGCACTTTTGTCATTTTTGCCATGATTAATGTGTGCACCTTATGAACTTAAGCCCTACATATGTTTTGATCTATGCCATGCCAGCTTTACAGGGGTGTATGCCATGTATTTTTGTGATCAATGTGGTGACTAGCACAAGCATGCAAACTAGGCTTCGTGATATTGCTAAATTTAGACCCTGTTCTACTGTTATTGTGATGCCATGTAAATATGTTGCTACAGAGAGATCCATGCATATTTAGGGATACTTAAGTAAGGATGTTTTGAACATATGGTTATTATCTATCCATTCATGCCCTTTTTTGAAACTATGGAGTAGTCTAGCATGTCATTTTCGTGCTTTACTTTTGCTACAAAATGTTTCCTGGCAGATTGTTTACATGATATTCAATTTTTACGAGGTTGTTGTAGTTGATCCGTGTATGCTATGATGTTGTTCTTGGGTTACCATTTGCCACCTAAGCCTTTTTCCCTTGGGTTTTCGCGAGCCCGAGGGTCATCTTTATTTTAACACCCCCCCGGGCCAGTGCTGTCGCGCGCTCGCCCGCCGCCGCCGCTGCCGTGCGCCCGCCGCCGCCGCTCGCCCGCCGCCGCCGCCAGTCCTCCCAGCCCGCGCGCCCGGGACGCGACCCCCACGCTTCGCCGCCGCCGCCCGCTCCCGCCGCCGTCCGTCGCCGCTGCCGGCCGCGCCCGCCA
>NC_041389.1:167008500-167012241 GCF_002162155.2 Triticum dicoccoides
GGATCCGGCCGGCCGACCCCATCTCCGACCGTCCCCGCCCTCCGGCCGCCTCCCCGAGCTCCGACGAACCCACTCCGGCGACCTCGAACTCCGGCCAGATCCGATCTGGAAATCGCTACGGTTGACCCCGAAAACGTCCAAGTCATTTTCCTATCATATTTTGTTGCATCTTCATCGCATCACATCTTCGCACTCGTGGCTCCGTTTTGGGCGTGTAGAATACCATATTGTTCGTCTCGAAGAGTACATCATTTCATTCCATTGCATCATTTACATTTGAGCTCATCTTGATGCCCGAAATGCTGTTGGAAGAGGGCTATGTGATGTTAGTTTCTGTTTCTTAACAGAACTTGCACTTTTGTCATTTTTGCCATGATTAATGTGTGCACCTTATGAACTTGAGCCCTACATATGTTTTGATCTATGCCATTCCAGCTTTACAGGGGTGTATGCCATGTATTTTTGTGATCAATGTGGTGACTAGCACAAGCATGCAAACTAGGCTTCGTGATATTGCTGATTTTAGACCCTGTTCTGCTATTATTGTGATGCCATGTAAACATGTTGCTACAGAGAGATCCATGCATATTTAGGGATACTTAAGTAAGGATGTTTTGAACATATGGTTATGCTCTATCCATTCATGCCCTTGTTTGAAAATATGGAGTAGTCTAGCATGTCATTTTCGTGCTCTACTTTTGCTACAAAATGTTTCCTGGCAGATTGTTTACATGATATTCAATTTTTACGAGGTTGTTGTAGTTGATCCGTGTATGCTATGATGTTGTTCTTGCCATGTATAGCTTCTATGCCATGTCTTCTTGATGGATGTATGCTTAGTTTATCATGAGGAGCTCTGTAGTGAGTGCATCAAGCTCACGAAGGTGCCTTCGTAAATCTGTCAATGCCATGCTCAGTTTGCTGAATCTGTTAACGAAACTTGTTATGTTTACATGCATGCCATCCTTTCTTCTGATCCTTGTTGGCTCATGGTCAGTAAGGGACTTTTGATCTATGCTTTGAGTAGAATCATGCCATGCCTTGTTTTGCTATTATAAGTTCCTGTAGCTTGTCGATAACTTGCTCTGAACATTGCTTCCTGATGTTGTTTATGCCATGTCCAGCCTGATATTTTTTGCGCTTTGACCATGCTTGTTTGAACCTGTTATGTTGTGATTTAGCCGTAGCTCAGTGTTCCTCTTTTGTAAAGCATCTCCTGGAGATCATTGCCATATGCTTTGTTTGTATGTTGGGGTGCTGTAGCATAGTTTCTTGTTGCATGCTAAGTAGCATCGTGCTGTTAATCGCAGATTTGTGCCCTTATTATTTTGCTTGCCATTTGCAAACCGTGCATCCGATTCCGGTGATCTTTATATCGATTTCAACCGAAATCATCTCATCTTTCCAGCGGCATACTTGGTTTGCCAAGTTGATGCCTTGTTCATCATTTTCCTCCCGAAGCACGCATATGCATTGCATATCACATCTCGCATATCATGGCATGCATTGCATCTTGTTGCTTGTGCATTTCACCGTGATTTATTGTGGTTCCTTTGCTTGTGTTCTTGTTTTGGGTAGAGCCGGGAGACGAGTACGTGAACGAGGAACCTGTTGAGAACGCTTATGAGGATCAAGCCTTCGACAACTCTGAGAACTTTGCAGGCAAGATGACCATACCTTCGATATCACTTCTATCTTTGCTTTGCTAGTTGCTCGCTCTTTCGCTATGTTAGCCCTACCTGCCATTCTTTATCATGCCTCCCTGTTGCCATGTAAACCCTCTAACCACCCTGTCCTAGCAAACCGTTGATTGGCTATGTCACTGCTTTTGCTCAGCCCCTCTTATAGCGTTGCTAGTTTCAGGTGAAGATGAAGTTTGTTCCTCGTCGGAACATGGATATTTTGGGATATCACAATATCTCCTGTTTAATTAATGCACCTTATATATTTGGTAAAGGGTGGATGGCTCAGCCTTATGCCTGGTGACTTGTTCCACTCTTGCCGCCTAGTTTCCGTCATACCGGTGTTATGTTCCTTGATTTTGCGTTCCTTACGCGGTTGGGTGATTTATGGGACCCCCTTGACAGTTCGCTTTGAATAAAACTCCTCCAGCAAGGCCCAAACTTGGTTTTACCATTTGCCACCTAAGCCTTTTTCCCTTGGGTTTTCGCGAGCCCGAGGGTCATCTTTATTTTAAGGGTCTTTTACATCTGTGTCCCTAACTCGAACCCACTACTCATATTTGCCCCTAATGTCGAAGCCTGCTCAAATTTGCCCCTCCGCCGTTAGGTGCACTTATAGAAATGCCCTTCCGTGCCTTTACCGTCCAGTCAAAGGGCTTTGACCGTTTTCGGGACGTTATTTGGACATCTTTGCCCCTCTTTGGATGAGCCACTTACATGTGGGGCCCATTCTTAAGAAAAGGAAAAACTCTCTCTCACCCCTCTATCTCACTTACAGGTGGGCCCAACAAAAACAATTAATACTCTATCTCTCTCTCAACCCCATTCTCTATCACTTACATCTAGGACCCACCTTAGAAACTAGTAAATAAAAAACAAAATATAAAATCTATTTCCTCTCTGTCTCTCTCTCTCACCCCTCCGGCGGCGGTGCATGCAGCCAACAACGGCTCGCCGGGGTGAGGTGCCCCGCAGCGTCGGCCCCTTCCTACCTCTCTTCCCTCCCCGCACCCCTCTCTCTTCCTACCTAATTCCTCTGGGCGAGGTCTGTCCCGAGCTAAACAAATCGAGCTCATCGTCCGTCTCGGTCGCCGCCTCCGTCAACGATTGCCGCCGGCATAGCCCACCATATGAGCTGCGACCTCGCCACTTGATTCCCCTAGACATGCCTCTCATTTACCCCAAGGGGTCCATCTCCCTCTCTTCCTCTAAACTGAGAACGAGCACAGCGTCCAGGGCGCACCTGCCGCGGTCGACATTGCCGTTTGCGTGGCCGAAGAGCTCCCCGAGGCCCAAGACCATGCCTGGGAGATTCTTCTCGGTCGAATTCGTCGCTCCAGAGAATTAATCGAGCCCGAATGGCCTCAATTTTCGCCGTCGCGTTCATCCTCATCGGCTTCAGTGGAGCTCCGCCATGACCTAATCTCCTCCGACGTAGAACCCAGCCCATCCTCCCTGCATACCTAGGCTTAGCCAATACCTACCGAAGACTCTGGCGTTGTCCTCCCCGATCTCCGCGACCCCGAGCGTTCCTACTTCGAATCGGTGCTCTGTTGGCCGCCTCCGACGATGGAGACATCCACGGCGTCGCCATCCGCTGCTATATGCAGGCGCTTCCCCCTCACCGGTGAAGGCCAAGTCCAGGCGTCGTCATCTTCTGCCATTCGCAGCTCCCCCCTCACCGGCGACGGCCACCGGCCGAGCCGCGCTCGCCATGTCCATATCAGGGAGAGACAGAGAGAGTTTTTTATTTTAATTATTTTCGGTGGGGTCCACGTGCAAGTGAGATAGAGGGATGAGAAAGAGGTTTTTCTTTTATTTGTGAGAGAAAGCGTTTTTTCTTTTTCTTTTTTCTTTGAGTGGGTCCCACATGTAAGTGACACACGAAGGCAAGGGCAAAATGTCCAAAGAACGTCCGGTAGACAGTCAAAGGCCTTTGACCTAACGGAAAAAGCACGGAAGGGCATTTCTATAAGGTCATCTAACGGCGGAGGGGCAAATTTGAGCAGGCTTCGAAACTAGGGGCATATCTGATTAGGTGGTTCGAGTTAGGGACAGA